>NC_134840.1:102200229-102517229 GCF_965363235.1 Mytilus galloprovincialis | reverse complement strand
AGAGGTATTCCGAATATATACGAAAAACAAATAAATAATATCATGTGGTCCTTTATATGGGATGGGAAAACAAACCAAATCGCTAGAACAGTGTGCTGTTTACCGAGAGAAAAAGGGGGGATAGGAATGATAAACTTTAGGGACTTTATTAAACCAAAACAGGTGAAAAGTATGTACAGTATTGTCAACTCAAAAACACAAAAATGGAATGCAATAGGCAAATACTGGTTAACGTCACTAGACGAAAAATATGATACAGATTTATTTACATGTTCTTGTTCGTACACTACATGTTTTAGGCAAATACAAATGTCCAAATATTATAAAGAACTTTTAATTTCCTGGACTGACTTACAGAAAATCAAAAAATTGGTCACGAAAGAGGACCTTTTAGAACAAAATATATTCGGCAATTGTAAATTTAAGTTCAAGGGACCTGCATTATATTATGCAAATTTTGCCTCCAGTGGAATAAAAAAAATAAAAGATATATGGGACGTAAACAATAAATCCTTTAAAACTTCTTTTGATATTTTTAACAGTCTTAAAGATAAAAGGAATTTGATTGCACAATATAGCCGCATTAAATCTTCGTTAACACCTCAACAAATTGACGTTTTAAAAACAGACTCTATCATACAAAGTCATTCTGATAGACCTATAAAAATAACAAATTCTTGTCAATTTATAAAAAATGGAGTTGTTGTTGATGCCAAAAAATTATACCCTAAAGATATTAGATACTTTTATGAGAATAAAAAGCTCAAAATTGCCAGTTTAAGTGGAATTTACAATTTGGGAATGAACTACCATGGGAATACATTTGGGAAACTTCAAATAAGAATTTAGCTAACAGGAAAACTAAACAACTTCAATGGAAGTTACTACATAATATAATTTACACTGAAGAAAAATTACAAAAAATGAAACGCTCAAACGATAAGTGTCACGTTTGCAATGAAAACGAATAACTTTTTCATCTTTTTAATTATTGTAAACTGGTTGAAGACGTTTGGCGGGATTTCTTTTTTAGAAAATATCGAATTTTGTTCAAAATTTAATATCGAAAAATTACAAAAATCGGAAACAAGTATAATTTTTGGGGTCATCAATACAGATGCATCTTATACCCAAATTTTAGATAAGGTGCTTCTCATCACGAAATGGGTTATTTTGAAAACTAGAAATATCGCAAAATATCAAAAGAAAGGGATAAGTAAATCGGTGATTTTAAATATGATAAAATATGAAATGCAATTTTTGCTCAAATATCTTAAACCAAATACGAAAAACGAAGCCTTTTCTAATATGTGTGACATTTTTTGAATATAAATATATATTTTTCGTGTTCAGGTCAGTGCAATTACCTCTTTGATACTGATTGAATAATAATATGTACACTGCTCTCATCTCCCTACATGTAATTTCTATTTTGTATGTAATTCATGTTTATCATCTATCAAGTTATTACATGTATTATGTAGTCATGCTGATACTTCCCCACCAACTATGTTAGCATCAATTCATTCAATTACCATTGTTTCAACTGTTTGTACATTGTTGTCCATTCAATTCACCGTCAGTTTCAGTGTTTGTGTCAGTATTAATGTCCCTATCTCACATGGTTTTGTCAGTTTCAATTTAACTGCCGATATGTTCTGTCTCGGTAAAGGGGTCTTCACTTACAGTATTATTGGATACATAACTTGCTTCAAATATTGCTTCTAAGTCTTCTTCTGTTTGAATACCAGGTAAGAATACAGAATAAGGTTTATTGACAACATGACTTGTTGTGTATTTTAAAGTCTTTAAGGTATTAAGTTATTTTAAAAACTTTTAAACTGGTCATTAACTGTATCAAAAAGGTATCAGACAATATAAAAAAAAATATGAAAATATTATTGAGGTTAATGGCATGTGTTATAAAAGACAAAAAGAAAAAGCACCTTGCGAAATTCTTTAATTTTACTTTCCGATATATTGATGATGTTCTATCATTGAATAACCCATATTTCAGCCAATACTTACATCTCATATATCCAAGTGAACTTGAAATTAAGGATACCACTGATACTAGAAGGACTGCTTCATACCTTGATCTTTTCCTCAATATTGACGTAGATGGACGACTTCACACGAAAATCTATGATAAACGGGACGATTTCAACTTCCCAATTATCAATTTCCCATTTCTCAGCAGTAACATACCCTCTGCCCCTTCGTATGGTGTTTACATATCACAATTGATACGTTATTCACGTGCTTGTTCACACTATACGGACTTCATATACAGGAGTGTGCTCCTTACGCAGAAACTGCTCCAACAAAGTTATGAGGAGGACAGATTAAAATTGACACTTCGTAAATTTTATGGACACCATCACGATTTGGTGGATCCATACGATGTTTCGTTGACCAAACTAGCTAAGGACATTTTTACCACATGGTAGATTGTGTTTTGTCATAATGTCGTCTAATCTTTTAATTACCAAACGTGACTTATTCCCGATTGTGACTGTTTTGCCGAGTGTGAACTCGCATTACTATAAGACGTGGTACGGTACTTATACATCCCAAATTCATGTATTTAGTTTAAATGTTTAATGTTATATTTGTAATTCTCATCGGATTTTGTCAAATGTGTTGACGTCTTTTCTATTATATTTCTGTGTTATGGTAAAGAAAATTAATCACCGCCTTCATTTATCAGATTTGATTTCGTTCAAAGTAATCAGTACGATATTTTACGTTTGAAGTTAGATTCATAACAAACCTGACATAGTTTTATAATATAGTTAATTGCTACCTCAGTTTTATATTAATAAGAATTAAAATGTGCTTTGTTATTAAATGCAATATCAGTATTTAGTTCAAATATATAATCTTAAATTAATCCTAATTCTAATGACGTCATTTTTTCGTCATTTTTCATTTTTTGATGCTCTGTTTTACTAATTCTAATGACGTCATTTTTTCGTCATTTTTCAGTTTCAAATAGGACGTCACTTGGCGTAGAGGTTTAAACGTATTCGGATGTGTCTACTTTTGTGTTTCAAATGTCTGGTTATGTAAATGTATTTCAGTTGTTTCCTGTAATTAGTTAATACTTCAGCTTTATCATGTACATCTTTTGAATATTCATTTTATTAAATTTACTGTTTGCAAAAGTATAAATTACTCTAAATTATAGGGATTTTCTGGTTACTTAACGGAAAACCCTTGCCGTTTTTGGCACAACCTTTTTGATCTTTTGGTCCTCGGTGCTGTTCAACTTTGTACTCGTTTCGGCTTTCAAACTTTTGTATCTGTGCGTCACACATAGGTCTTGTGTGGACAAAATACACTTCTGGCGTATTAAAATTTTGAACTTGTTGCCTTTTGTTGGCTGTTGTTCGTGTGATTCTTTGTCAATTGTATTCTCCAATTTATTTATATTGTAGTCCTGTGTTGTCATTTTGATGTTATATTTCACATGGCCATAAAAGTGCGAGGTTTGGCATGCCACAAAACCAGGTTCAACCCACCATTTTTTCCTTTAAAAATGCCCTGTACCAAGTCAGGAATATGGTCATTGTTATATTATAGTTCGTTTCTGTGTGTATTACATTATAACGTTGTGTCGTTTGTTTTCTCTTATTTTTTAGTGTAAATTCACATTGCGATAAGACGTGTCACGGTACTTGTCTATCCCAAATTCATGTATTTGGTTTTGATGTTATATATATATGTTATATTTGTTATTCTCGTGGGATTTTGTCTATATGTGTTACATTTTAGTGTTATGTCGTTGTTCTCCTCTTATATTTAATGCGTTTCCCTCGGTTTTAGTTTGTTATCCCGATTTTGTTTTTTGTCCATGGATTTATGAGTTTTGAACAGCGGTATACTACTGTTGCCTTTATTTATAATATTAGATCGATTGATTGATTGTTGGTTGCTTTACACCGTGTAATATTAGAAACATTTTCTTCTTCAAATTGTGTACAAGTTAAAACCATTTTTAAGCAATATTTCGTACATGTTATAACATGTATGGGGTACTTTTGTACATGTTATAACTTGTATTTTGGCATTTTACAAATTATAACATGTACAAAAATTTTGTACATGTTATAACCTGTACAAAATCGCAACTTGTACACGACATATATATATATATATACATTTTTAAAAATCTTATGTTACTTTGGACAAAATATATTTAAATCAAGCCTTAGTTCATAACTTTTTGTTAAAAAAAAAAAAAAAGTAAATTTAAGCAACTGTCAAAGACCTTTCTATGCTAAAAGGCCATTTATCAATATAGTAAAAATCTTTTAATCTCAGAGATCAAATAATTGCTCTTATCATACTTTTTACTTTCCTCTCAGATATTTCCTCGGAGTTTGGTATTTTTTGCTAGTTTACTTTTGTTATGTCATTTGTCCATTTTGATAGACGAGCAGAAATCCTATGAACTGATCATCTGAAAATCTAGCAATATGGCCTCCCTTTCTATAGAGGAAGAAAACTATGTTAGAATGAGTTTGTTACTAACAGGTATTTCTCCACGTGCAGCTAGAACCTTCGTTGATAGGGAGTTTGCTCCAACGTGTTTAGATGCATCACTGAAGAAAGAGTATAGCAAACTGTTGGACTTTAAAAAGGAACACAGAATCAACCAATCACAGTGGAACCTCCTGTTTCCTAGTTTTCCTGGTAAGTGCAAAAAGTAAAATCACAAAAATACTGAACTCGGTAATGTGTTTGTGTTTAGGCGTTGTACCAGATGAGGGGAGGGTTGGCGCCTTTAATCATGTTTTCCCCTTCGCATTCTATTTGTGTCTATCCCAAGTCAGGAGCCTGTAATTCAGTGGTTGTCTTTTGTTTGTAGTATATCATATATGTTTTTCGTTTATTTTTTTTGTACGTAAATCAGGCCGCTATTTTTTTTTCTCTCGTATGAAATGTTTATTGTTTCTTTTTTGGGGCCTGTATAGACTACTATGATACATTAGATTGCTCATTACTGAAGACCGTACGGTGACTTATAGATGTTAAATTTTACGTTGACTGGACTTGTTTGATTGAATAACATATTTTCTAAGATATATTAAAAAAAAGTAATGCCTCTTTCAATTTACGACAATCCTTCTCGGAAATAAAATCAGTTCCACCGACTTTTTCATCCTTAACCTAAAAACCAATAAAATTTGTTGTCATTTAGATAGGCGATAATCAAGCATTTGCCGTTATTTTATATAATGAACACATGAAAGGTTTTCTGAATAAAGTCTTAAAAAGATATTTAATTAACAAAATTAAAATTTATTATGGGCTTTTATACCAAAATAATGAACGAGAACAAATATGATATATAGCAGCAACCGACAACCACTGAATTACAGGCTCCTGATTTGGGACAAACACCTACAGAATACAGCGGGTTTAAACATGTAAGTGGGTTCCTAGACCTTCGCATAACCTTGGACAGTAGTGTAACATGTAAACAACCTAAATCAGTTGAAAAGAACTTAACTCATCAAATAGATGAAAAAACATTAAAAAAAACAAATAAAAAAACACAAAAAAGACGTGGTAGGGTTCTTACACATCTCACACTCAGAACAGATCTTAGAGTACTCACAGTTTCAGACAGCTAGTTTAATGAATAAGTGAATATACTGAGATAATAAAATAAATGTTAATACCGATAAAAACAGTATTCAAATATCTAATTACAGTGTTGAATTGGTAAACTTTTATAATATTTATGAATATCATGCATACTTGGGATGTATGTCTTATACATTTTTTATTTTTTTTTATAGGTCATTCCGTTTGGTGTTTTTTTTTCGTTGAAATTGTTTTACCTTTTTTTTCATGACGGGGTCTTTTATAGTCGACTATAGGGTATTGGACTTGTTCATTGCCGTACAGTGACCTATAATAATTTGAATTTGATTTATTCGAATGGGTATATAATCACCAATCATTCCACATCTCACGATTTTATATTAGTGGTACAATCTTATTGGAGTCTAATTGACATTTACATGTTGCTTCATTCTTCTCGTCTGTGCTTTATTTGGTTCTCTTCTTTTTTTTTATCCAAGGTGATTTTCAACTTATGAGTTCAAATGTCCCTTTGGTATCTTTAGTCTCTTTATCATAATCATACAATACCATACAAACCATCAGCCACAAAAGTATCAAGATTCCAGACATATGAACATGGGACTAATGATAAATAAATAAAACAAACAAACAAGTAACAACAATCACAGGAAGAGAATGGGGAAAAACAAAACGGAAACTATTTCATATTTTTTGTTTTAGGCTTTAATGCGACTGGTATCTATGATAAGTTTATTTGTAACATTCAACTACTAGAAGTCTATATTGAAAGTTTTTTTTAAAGATGTGCCAGATTCCAAGACTTTTGACATAACATTGATAATAACTCTTCTACGAAACCTCACATCTATAACTCATCCTCATTGTGGATTTGATATCTTACCTACTGCCACGAAAACAACACCAGGCGCAGATTTGGCTAGAATCAAATACTACAGGAATTATCTAGCTCACCTAGATGATGGGAAAGTAAGAACTATAGACTTCAACACAGCATGGGACACGATATCTGAGGTAAATCTCTTTATCAGAGTGAATTGTATACAAGGAGAGGCGAAAGATAGCAAAGGGACAATCAAACTGTATTCAATTAGCCCCATTGGCAATGTCAGATTTTTTCGGTATAAACAGGTGTCTAGATTATAAGACTTTACTGGATAATAATACTTGACGAGAAAAATCAACATTCTATAAAACAAAACGTAGAACATTGGCTGTAAAGCAGTAACTCTACCAAGAACCGAAGTTGTTCTCAGGTTAAGCAGTTCCTGATTAACATGTTGTGTTGCTCAATTGAGAACTTTTCACTTTAACTCTACCAGTTTGGTTATGAAATGAAAATGATCTGTTTCATATATTGTCAAAGTAAATGGAATGGAGTCGACTGAATCAACTTCTTTTGTATGAGTCCAAAAATACGGAAATACAGTAGGCAAGGCTAAATGTTTTCTATGCTAATATACCTACTTAGATGGAAACAAAGATAGTATTTGAAATGGTTACCCATTTTAAACATCGTCATATTTGTCTGATGTTTGTATATTACCTTCTTAGAAGTATAATGAAAGTTATACTATCACTAATACAAATGTTGATAAATACTCAATTATAAAAATGCTTTTAATTCCTGTATAATTTTCTAGGCTATTGGAAGAATAGGTGGACAGCATATGAAGGAGGAGTGTGATCTACTAAAAACCCAAACACTGGACCAGACAAATAGAGCAATCATGATGGATATCAAACGTTCTAATAATGAAATAAAAAAACTCAAAGAGTCGTTTGCTAGTTTGAAAAGATCCCATGATGAACTCCCAAGTCGATCATGCTGAAATGACAAAAGAAGTAAAAAGGTTGAAAACTTTACAAGATGATACAGTACCTTGGAATATCAGAGGTAACGCTTGGTTATTTTGATATGTTAACATACTTGAAACAGAGAGGCGACAGATATCAAAGGGACATTCAATCACATAAATAAACTGACAACGGCATTGAAAAAAAACGATCAACAGACAAACAAGAGTCACAAATCACAACATGGAATGCTAAAGACTGAGCAACAAGGACCCCCATCAAGAACTTGGGGTTACCTCAGGTGCTTCGGAAAGGTAAAAAGATCGTGCTCCACATGTGGCACCCATCGTTTTGCTCATGTTAATGAATGTCAAGGCGCCCACTAGGAAGTCGGCTCTGTACCATGGAACGACGAGATGAAAGGTTAATCCTGAATTTCACTAAAGGTTTGAAAATTATCAGGCCAGACAGGTTGTTATGGTAAGGCACCGTCAATTATTACTTAAGGTGCTCCGGAAGTGTTAGAAAATCCTGCTCCACATGTGGCACCAGTTGGATTTGCTGTTGTTTTAACAAACGTTTTTATCGTAAAATAAGTCGACCTGTCAAAAATAAAACGCAGAGATGATGGTTGCGTGCCATTTTGCAAAGTGCCATTTTTCCAAAGTAACTGTACTTTTTTAATCGAAATTGACAACTATACAAAAGGATATCTCAAATAGTTTAGTTACTAGTATCTTTTATTACTTTGACTTAACGTCTTTGTTCTTTGTACTATTCTAAGTTGTCTTTGAAATAGCTTATATCAATTATTTTGCTTAATAACAATATATCCTGGAATAATGACATAAAAAGGTATAGCGGCTAATTGTTAATCGTTTTAACATAAGGCTAGTATTGGCATCACATCGTTTCCAAATTAGCTGCCTTTGGCTACTTTTGATTGTTTTATATTATAAATAAAATAGCCAATGTGTAATCATTTATGTTTATGTATTAGCTTTCATTTGTCTAGTGTTTCAACATAATTAGATTACGCACATGATTTGCAAGTAAACGATCTTACACAGTTAGTGCTATTCATGTTTCCAAGATCGTGCATATCATGAATTCAGTATGAATTAAAAAGTGTTGAACTTTTTCCCCCTAAGAATCACGAAAAATTTAATTTTTTTTATCAATTCTCGACTGTGTAAAGATTAAATAAATCTTGATTTGTATTTTAGAAAGAATTTATGACACACTTAAAGCCTGGAAGGACAATGATGATAAAATGTTTATAAACACAAGAGCTGCTCAATCGGTACTAAAATCTATAAAGGAAAATAGTTGCGTAACCATTACTGCAAGTTCTGGTGTAGGCAAAACGTGCATTCTCCGACAAACAGCTTTAAAGATGGCAGAGGAAAATTATGATGTTCTTCTTGTGACAGATCCAAGTGAAATTGTAAGGTTTTACAATCCAAAGAAGAAAACATTGTTTGTGATTGATGATTTATGTGGAAACTTTTCTGTAAATCAGAGTGATATTAAAAGTTGGGAACCAATCATGGAGAATATCAACCAAATTCTTGAAAAAAAACAAACAAAAATAATTGCAGCATGTCGATTACAAGTATACCAGGATGAAAAGTTTGAATCTTTATCAGTCTTCAAATCATGTGTCTGTAGCTTGTTATCAGAGAATGTGTGTTTGTCAAAAACTGAAAAACAATCTATAGCAGAGATATATTTGAAAACAAAAGCCTCTGAGATTACTGACTATTACAATTTATATGATTGTTTCCCTCTTTTATGTAAATTATACCATGCTAATCCTATACTTAATGTTAAAAATTTCTTTCAGAATCCATTTTCAGTTTATGAAGCTGAAATTGATAAGCTACTCAAGAAAGGACATCACTCTAAATACTGTGCATTGGCTCTATGTGTGATCTTTAATAACAAATTAAAAGAAGAAGTGTTGACAGAAGAGTTGAGTAAAGAAAATCGGACTATCATTGAGAACACATGTGAGGCGTGTAAATTAGAACGGGGAACATCAAGACTTGTATTACAGGATGAACTTGACTCACTTAAAGATACATTCATCAAGAAAAAAACAATATATACAGCATTATACATGATAAAATATTCGACTTTCTAACTTTCTTCTATGGGCAAAAAATTATAGCATGCTTAATAAGGAATGCAGATAGCTGTTTGATTAAAGAAAGATTTTCAGTGAAAAAAAGTGACTGTCTCGATCAGTTTATTTCTGTCATACCACAAAAGTATCATCAAATGTACATAGAGAGATTGATTGATGATTGGTCAAAGGGAAAAGTTCAAGATGTATTTAGTAACATTAATATGAAGATGCCTTTGTTCAGAGAGCGATTGCTCCTTCATTTGAAAACACTTGATATATCTTACCAGAGACAACTCGCGCATATCTGTAATAAACCTAATCAAGGAGACAACGATGATGATAATGAGTATGGTTATGATGGTTATGATGATGGTAACTATTGTTTTGATGATGACGATGAAGATCAAGATGGTCATAATGATAATGGTGATGATCATGATGAAGATGATGAAGATGATGATGGTGATGATGGTGATGATGTTGATGATGTTGATGATGATGTTCTATCAAACTGTTGTGTTATCGGTGATATTTGTTTGGTTCAGTGGTGTTGTAATCAGGATGTAGATATTGACAAGGGTACTTCTTATAATGGAGAGTCACCTTTAATGAAGACCTGTAAACGTGGCCATACAGCAATAGTTAAAATGTTTTTAGACAGAGGAGCAAACGTTGATAAATGTGATAATGGTGGTCAGTCACCTCTTATGGTGGCTTGTCAACATGGTCATAAAAAAATAGTTAAGATGTTGTTAGATGAAGGCGCAGACTTTAATTTATGTGAATATGGCTGCGAGTCTACTTTTAGGAAGGCTTATTTATATTGTAATGGATTAGTAGGTATGATGTCGATTGACAGGGGATCATACTACCATATATGTGGGGATTGGGGAGAGTCACCTGTAATGAAGGCTTGTGCACAAGGTCATACTAAAATAGTAGAGATGTTGTTAGAAAGAGGAGCCGATTATAATAAATATGACGGATGTGGAGAGACACCTTTGATGAAGGCTTGTAAAAATGGTCGTACAGACATATTACAGATATTGTTAGACAGAGGAGCAGAATATAACAACTGTGATGGATATGGAGAGACACCTGTGATGAAGGCTTCTGAGTATGGTCATACAGACACATTAAAAATATTGTTAGATAGAGGAGCAGACTATAACACATGTGACGGATATGGAGAGACACCTATAATGAAGGTTTGTGAAAATGATCATGCAGACACATTAAAGATATTGTTAGACAGAGGAGCTGACTGCAACAAATGTACCGGTTCGGGGAGGACCCCTGCAATGATGGCTTGTCAACGTGGTCATAAAAAAATAGTAAAGATTTTGTTAGAAAGAGGAGCAGACTTTAATAAACGTGACATTGACGGATATGTAGCTGCACACATTGCTAGTGATCAGGGTTATGCAGAAATCGTTGATTTGATTTTTGATAGTAGCTGTGTTTAAAAATTTTTAAAAAAAGGGATGGTGATTGCCAGTTGTAACTTGATAACAAAAATTGGAGTTCGGTATTCTTGTTACATTTTTTTCTACGGATGTAATAGTCTCGTAAATCTATTAGTAATGACATCAGAATAACAATTAAAAAAAAAAGCGGGAACCGCAGGTACCAAAATCTGTTTCATGGACAGAATAGGAGTCTATTGGTCATGTTGATTTGAATGCATCACCCGCAATGCTTATTTGCATTCAGTCAAACATTGCCAAAATGTCACTAACAACAATTGTACACCATCGGTAAAATTACAGAGAAGACGATCTGGCGATTTATTATCAGTATCTTGACTCTTATCTGTGCCATTTTTATTGTTCTATGGTCAATGTTGTATTTTTGTCTTTCTTTTTTGGCTTATGTACTTTGTCTATAGAGTGTATTTATGCCGTTTTGGTTTACATATAAAATAATTATTTGTTTTATAGTGATTTAGATTATATTACAATGTTGACTGCCATATCATATTTTTCACATTTTACCTATAATTTCTGGTCGATTGTTCACACATCGTGAGAGGTTTAGCTAGCTATAAAGCCAGGTTTAATCCACCATTTTCTACATAAGGAAATGCCTGTTCGAATTTAAAAACATGAAAGTTGTTATCTATTTGGTTTACCTTTTCTTGCTTTATTGTCAGGAACACTCTTTGCAAAAACAAATATAGAAAGATAATGTTATTCATAGACAGTGTGTAATTAATATAACACCAAAAAAAAGTATATTCGGCCTCGAATGGGATGCGTTTGTATTGTTTTAGTGTTCAAAAGGACAAAAACCAAGATTTTTGTCATCAAGGCTTTTTATAATTTATGAATTGTTAATTTTCAAAACAGGATTGTTAAAATAGCAGCAAAGTTGACGTTTTGTACATTTGTTGTTAATTTTAATCGTAAAATATTTAAATGTATTCATATGTATCTTTCGTCTTATCACTGACATGTATGCTTATATTCTAATAATTGTTATTATTTATACAAATAGAACAACTTTGTTGCAGTGAGTTTGTAAATTTGAGTAGGTATCACCTAAACAATATATTCGATTTGTAAACATTACTTAATAATGTGGTATAAAATTCGGCACCATTTTCAGTAGTGAACTTGCAATGGTTCACATAGTTATTATTTATAAATGCATACCACATAAAATTTTCAAGAAGTGGGGCATTGCCTTCCTTTACTCACTGCTACAATGAATGATCTATGAATAACCTGCAAATATTATACACTATCAGATTATTCAATCAATCTTGTATGGGAAAGGATTTGTATAAACGTCGACTTTGGTCCAATCCCTTGTTTAAATGTACTTTTGATATTTGAACAATAAAATATTTCAATCTAATTAGGTATATTCTAGTATTAAGACAGATCTTATATCATTATTCTAAATGATTTTTCCACACATTAGATGTAGATAATTTGATTATTGTATATTCGAAATTAAATGTTTTAGTCAATCACTGAAATCAGCGCAAGATATTAACATGAATAAAGGGTCTTCATTTACGAGAGCAGTTCTAATGACAATTATTGTAATGTCATCATTGGTGAAAAAATGCCTGTATTAGGTCAGGAATATGAC
Source organism: Mytilus galloprovincialis (assembly GCF_965363235.1). NCBI lineage: Eukaryota > Metazoa > Mollusca > Bivalvia > Mytilida > Mytilidae > Mytilus > Mytilus galloprovincialis. The sequence continues at coordinate 102,504,586 of NC_134840.1, read as the reverse complement.
TGTTGTTGGCCATCTGTTTGAGGTGTTTTATCAAATTGATTTTGTCATTTGATTAGGGACTTTCTGTTTTGGATTTTCCTGGGAGTTCAAGATTTTTGTGATTTTACTTTTTATTAGGTTTTCAGTGACGAGAACTTAATTTCCGTAATTATAAGATCGTCAGTAGATAAACTTGTCGGTTATTTTAAGGTTGCCAGTCTTTAGGAATACGAGTCATTATAAAGGTTATATCAGTAAGAACACCAGACTCATTATCAATACTAAAACAAATATATGCCAAATAGATATAGAAAGATGTGGTATGAGTGTCAATGAGACAACTCTCCATCCAAGTAACACTTTCAACCATTATATGTCAAGGTACGGCCTTCAACACGAAGCTTTGGCTCACAACGAACAGCAAGCTATAAAGGCCCCAAAAATTACTAGTGTAAAACCATTCAAACAGGAAAACCAACGGTCTAATCTATATAAAAACGAAAAATGTCTATTTAGGAAATGTCTGTACTAAGTCAGGAATAAGATTCATTTGATGTTTTGAGCTTAAAAAGTTAACAATAGACCCATTATCATATCTTCACTTGTGAAAATAATCCAAATGCGAGTCATTACATGGTCTCTAGTGATGATAACAGTTATCGTGAGTCTTTATTAGGTCTTTAATGATGAGAACATATCTTTGAGTTATCATAATGTATTCAGTGATGAGAAAAAAATACCATTTGATACATTAAGATTTTGAGGTATTTCAATGTCTTCACTTTTGAAATCCATTGTAATGAGAGTCAATAGAAGATCTGTAATAATAAGAGCAATCCCTATTCATTTAACATTATGAAGTATGTCGTGCTAAGTACAAAATATATTCATAATTAAAATGTCAATTGTTCTTGAACAATTGAGAGGTCTTTCCTTTTCGTAATGTAAAATACATGTTCCAATAGTCGTAGAATGCATTGAAAAGCTCTCAAACACACATAAAACCGTTAAAATATGATAAAAACAACAAATTCTTTTTTAGGACATGACCTTGACTTTTGACCTTGTGACCTTTGTAAAGGTCATTGCTCCACAATGTCATTATAAAAGACCCCATGGGTCTAGGACCTTTGGTACAAGAGTTAAAGCTAATTTTGTCTTTTCATAAACCGTTAATGGTGGTTATGCCCCTTAAAGGTATGTCAAAGCTCTTCGGTAAAAAAAAAAGTTGCCCCTTAGTCAACTCAACATTTTTCACTATTTACTATTTCTGTAAGTATAATCGTTTTTGAGATATCCAATAAAAAGTTGAAAGGTCAAAGGTCAAGGTCAACCTTAAAAAGCTTGAAAACACACTACAAATCCTTTAAATAAGGTTAAAAACACTAAATTCGCTATCTGGGACATGACCTTGACCTTTTGACCTTTGTCAAGGTCATTAGTCCCCAATGTCATTGGTGAGGACCCCATGGGTCTAGGACCTTTGGTTATATAGTAAAAGCTGATTTTGTCTTTTCAGAAACCTAAAACAGGGGTTATGCCCCTTACAAAAAGGTCAAATCTCTTCGGTTAAAATGTAACAAAGTTGCGCTGTAATGACCCAAACATTGTCCACTATTTAAAACTTCTGTAAGTTTAATGGTTGCTGAGATTATCCGGTAACAAGGTGTTAGGTCACAGGTCAAGGTCAATATACACATTTGACCATGAGGTATTTTTCAAAGTCACATGAATTGATGATGAATGGTGAAGATCCTAGGTGTCTACGACTTACGGTTTCTGAGTTTGGGTGGCCAACCGACACCAGTTAATTTTAATAGGGGCATAACCCTACCAATGAGTCGTTGAATCCTTTCAATCCAAATGTGACGAAGAACCGGGGTCTGGTCCTGAACAAATTTCACCCTTTGTTTTTCTTCTACATATTACGGTTACGGTGTTGGAACGGTAACAAGGTTTTTGGGTTTCGGAGGGATTACTCCGAACCGACAAAATATTTCGAGTCACAGGGTGAGTTCCAGATAGGTATTCATGACACCGATACAAAGTGTGAACATGAAAGCGACACAGCTTACGGTTAAGGCTGCTAACTTCGTCAAAGTTTGGCAGAAGAATAATAATAATAATTAAACTGTCAATTGTTCTTAAACAATTGAGAGGTCTTTCCTTTTGTAATGTAAAATACATGTTCCAACAGACGTAGAATGTATTGAAAAGGTCAAGGTCAACCATAAAAAGCTCGAAAACACACTAAAAATCCTTTATATAAGGTTAAAAACACTAAATTCGCACTCTGGAACATGACCTTGACCTTTGACCTTTTGACCTTTGGCAAGGTCATTAGTCCCCAATGTCATTACTGAAGACCCCAAGAGTCTAGGACCTTTGGTTGTATAGAAAAAGCTGATTTTGTCTTTTCAGAAACCTAAAACAGGCTTTATGCCCCTTAAAAAAAGGTCAAATCTCTTTGGTCAAAATGTAACAAAGTTGCGCGGTAATGACCCAAACATTTTCCACTATTTAAAACTTCTGTAAGTATAATGGTTGCTGAGATTATTCCATAACAAGGTGTAAGGTCAAAGGTCAAGGTCAACATACAAATTTGACCTTGAGATATTTTTCAAAGATACATGAATTGATGATGAATGGTGAAGATCCTAGGTCTCTACGACTTACGGTTTCTGAGTTTTGGTGGTCCACCGACACCGGTTAATTTTCATAGGGGCATAACCCTACCAATGAGTCGTTGAATCTTTTCGATCCAAATGTAACGAAGAACCGGGGTCTGGTCCTGAACAAATTTCACCCTTTGTTTTTTTTCTACCTATTATGGTTACGGTGTTGGAACGATAACAAGGTTTTTTGGTTTCGGAGGGATTACTCCGAACCGACAAAATATTTCGACTAACAGGGTGAGTTCCAGATAGGTATTCATGACACCGATACAAAGTGTGAACATGAAAGCGACACGTCTTACGGTTTAGGCTGCTAACTTCGTCAAAGTTTGGCGGAAGAATAATAATAATAATTAAAATGTCAATTGTTCTTGAACAATTGAGAGGTCTTTCCTTTTGTGATGTAAAGTACATGTTCCAATAGACGTAGAATGTACTGAAAAGCTTTAAAACACACTAAAAATCATCAAAATAAGGTCAAAAACACATAATTCGCTATCTGGGACATGACCTTGACCTTTGACCTTGTGACCTTTGTCAAGGTCATTAGTCCCCAATGTCATTGCTGAAGACCCCATGGGTCTAGGACCTTTGGTTATGTAGTAAAAGCTGATTTTGTCTTTTCAGAAACCTAAATCAGGGGTTATGCCCCTTACAGAAAGGTCAAATCTCTTCGGTCAAAATGTAACAAAGTTGCGCATTAATGACCCAAACATTTTCCACTATTCAAAACTTCCGTAAGTATAATGGTTTTTGAGTTGTTCTGATAACAAGGTGTTAGGTCAAAGGTCAAGGTCAACATACACATTTGACCTTGAGGTATTTTTCAAAGATACATGAATTGTTGATGAATGGTGAAGATCCTAGGTCTCTACGATTTACGGTTTCTGAGTTTTGGTGGTCCACCGACACCGGTTAATTTTCAAAGGGGCATAACCCTACCAATGAGTCGTTGAATCTTTTCGAATCAAATGTAACGAAGAACCGGGGTCTGGTCCTGAACAAATTTCACCCTTCGTTTTTTTTCTATCTATTACGGTTACGGTGTTGGAACGATAACAAGGTTTTTTGGTTTCGGAGGGATTACTCCGAACCGACAAAATATTTCGACTAACAGGGTGAGTTCCAGATAGGTATTCATGACACCGATACAAAGTGAGAACATGAAAGCGACACGTCTTACGGTTTAGGCTGCTAACTTCGTCAAAGTTTGGCGGAAAAAGAATAATAATAAACAGAAGAAATACAGTAAGGTCTTTCCTTATAGAAAAAGGAAAGACCTTAATTAAACTGTCAATTGTTCTTGAACAATTGAGAGGTCTTTCCTTTTTTAATGTAAAATACATGTTCCAACAGACGTAGAATGTATTGAAAAGGTCAAGGTCAACCTGAAAAAGCTCGAAAACACACTAAAAATCCTTTAAATAAGGTTAAAAACACTAAATTCGCTATATGGGACATGACCTTGACCTTTGACCTTTTGACCTTTGTCAAGGTCATTGGTCCCCAATGCCATTACTGAAGACCCCAAGGGTCTAGGACCTTTGGTTATATAGTAAAAGCTGATTTTGTCTTTTCAAAAACCTAAAACAGGGGTTATGCCCCTTATAGAAAGGTCAAATCTCTTTGGTCAAAATGTAACAAAGTTGCGCCATAACGACCCAAACATTTTCCACTATTTAAAACTTCTGTAAGTATAATGGTTTCTGAGATTATCCCATAACAAGGTGTTAGGTCAAAGGTCAAGGTCAACATACAAATTTGACCTTGAGGTATTTTTTAAAGATACATGAAATGATGATGATTGGTGAAGATCCTATGTGTCTACGACTTACGGTTTCTGAGTTTTGGTGGCCAACCGACACCGGTTAATTTTCATAGGGGCATAACCCTACCAATGAGTCGTTGAATCTTTTCAATCCAAATGTAACGAAGAACTGGGGTCTGGTCCTGAACAAATTTCACCCTTCGTTTTTTTCCTACCTATTACGGTTACGGTGTTGGAACGATAACAAGGTTTTTGGGTTTCGGAGGAATTACTCCGAACCGACAAAATATTTCGACTAACAGGGTGAGTTCCAGATAGATATTCATGACACCGATACAAAGTGTGAACATGAAAGCGACACGTCTTACGGATAAGGCTGCTAACTTCGTCAAAGTTTGGCGGAAGAATAATAATAATAATTAAACTGTCAATTGTTCTTGAACAATTGAGAGGTCTTTCCTTTTGTAATGTAAAATACATGTTCCAACAGACGTAGAATGATTTGAAAAGGTCAAGGTTAACCTTAAAAAGCTTGAAAACACACTTAAAATCCTTTAAATAAGGTTAAAAACACTAAATTCGCAATTTGGGACATGACCTTGACCTTTGACCTTTTGACCTTTGGCAAGGTCATTAGTCCCCAATGTCATTGCTGAAGACCCCATGGGTCTAGGACCTTTGGTTATATAGTAAAAGCTGATTTTGTCTTTCCAGAAACCCAAAACAGGGGTTATGCCCCTTAAAAAAAGGTCAAATCTCTTCGGTCAAAATGTAACAAAGTTGCGCCGTACTGACCCAAACATTTTCCACTATTTAAAACTTCAGTAAGTATAATGGTTTCTGAGATTATCCCATAACAAGGTGTTAGGTCAAAGGTCAAGGTCAACATACACATTTGACCTTGAGGTATTTTTCAAAGATACATAAATTGATGATGATTGGTGAAGATCCTAGGTGTCTACGACTTACGGTTTCTGAGTTTTGGTGGTCAACCGACACCGGTTAATTTTCATAGGGGCATAACCCTACCAATGAGTCGTTGAATCTTTTCGATCCAAATGTAACGAAGAACCAGGGTATGGTCCTGAACAAATTTCACCCTTTGTTTTTTTTCTACCTATTACGGTTACGGTGTTGGAACGATAACAAGGTTTTTGGGTTTCGGAGGGATTACTCCGAACCGACAAAATATTTCGACTCACAGGGTGAGTTCCGGATAGGTATTCATGACACCGATACAAAGTGTGAACATGAAAGCGACACGTCTTACGGTTACGGAGGCTAACTTCGTCAAAGTTTGGCGGAACAAAAAGAATAATAATAATTAAACTGTCAATTGTTCTTGAACAATTGAGAGGTCTTTCCTTTTGTAATGTAAAATGCATGTTCCAACAGACGTAGAATGTATCAAAAAGGTCGGGTCAACCTTAAAAAGCTCGAAAACACACTAAAAATCCTTTATATAAGGTTAAAAACACTAATTTCGCTATCTGGGACATGACCTTGACCTTTGACCTTTTGACCTTTGTCAAGGTCATTAGTTCCCAATGCCATTACTGAAGACCCCAAGGGTCTAGGACCTTTGGTTAAATAGTAAAAGCCGATTTTGTCTTTTCAGAAACCTAAAACAGGGGTTATGCCCCTTAAAGAAAGGTCAAATCTCTTTGGTCAAAATGTAACAAAGTTGCGCCGTAATGACCCAAACATTTTCCACTATTTAAAACTTCTGTAAGTATAATGGTTTCTGAGATTATCCCATAACAAGGTGTTAGGTCAAAGGTCAAGGTCAACATACAAATTTGACCTTGAGGTATTTTTCAAACATACATGAATTGATGATGATTGGTGAAGATCCTAGGTGTCTATGACTTACGGTTTCTGAGTTTTGGTGGCCAACCGACACCGGTTAATTTTCATAGGGGCATAACCCTACCAATGAGTCGTTGAATCTTTTCGATCCAAATGTAACGAAGAACCGGGGTCTGGTCCTGAACAAATTTCACCCTTTGTTTTTTGTCTACCTATTACGGTTACGGTGTTGGAACGATAACAAGGTTTTTGGCTTTCGGAGGGATTACTCCGAACCGACAAAATATTTCGACTCACAGGGTGAGTTCCAGATAGGTATTCATGACACCGATACAAAGTGTGAACATGAAAGCGACACGTCTTACGGTTAACGCGGCTAAATTTGTTAAAGTTTGGCGGAAAAAGAATAATAATAATAATAATAATAATTAAACTGTCAATTGTTCTTGAACAATTGAGAGGTCTTTCCTTTTGTAATGTAAAATACATGTTCTAATAGATGTAGAATGTATTGAAAAGCTTTAAAACACACTGAAAATCCTTTAAATAAGGTTAAAAACACTAAATTCGCTATATGGGACATGACCTTGACCTTTGACCTTTTGACCTTTGTCAAGGTCATTAGTCCCAAATGTCATTACTGAAGACCCCAAGGGTCTAGGACCTTTGGTTATATAGTTAAAGCTGATTTTGTCTTTTCAGAGACCTAAAACAGGCTTTATGCCCCTTAAAAAAAGGTCAAATCTCTTTGGTCGAAATGTAACAAAGTTGCGCCATAATGACCCAAACATTTTCCACTATTTAAAACTTCTGTAAGTATAATGGTTTTTGAGATTATCCCATAACAACGTGTTAGGTCAAAGGTCAAGGTCAACATACAAATTTGACCTTGAGGTATTTTACAAAGATACATAAATTGATGATGAATGGTGAAGATCCTAGGTGTCTACGACTTACGGTTTCTGAGTTTTGGTGGTCCACCGACACCGGTTAATTTTCATAGGGGCATAACCCTACCAATGAGTCGTTGAATCTTTTCGATCCAAATGTAACGAAGAACCGGGGTCTGGTCCTGAACAAATTTCACCCTTTGTTTTTTTTCTACCTATTACGGTTACGGTGTTGGAACGATAACAAGGTTTTTGGGTTTCGGAGGGATAACTCCGAACCGACAAAATATTTCGACTAACAGGGTGAGTTCCAGATAGGTAATCATAACACCGATACAAAGTGTCAACATGAAAGCGACACGTCTTACGGTTAACGCGGCTAAATTTGTCAAAGTTTGGCGGAAAAAGAATAATAATAATAATAATAATTAAAATGTCAATTGTTCTTGAACAATTGAGAGGTCTTTCCTTTTCGAAATGTAAAGTACATGTTACAATAGGCGTAGAATGCATTGAAAAGCTCTCAAACACACATAAAACTGCTAAAAAATGACAAAAACAATAAATTCGATAATTTGGACATGACCTTGACTTTTGACCTTGTGACCTTTGTGAAGGTCATTGGTCCACAATGTCATTGTAAAAGACCCCATGGGTCTAGGACTTTTCGTTCAAGAGTTAAAGCTAATTTTACCTTTTCAGAAACCGTTAACGGCGGTTATGCCCCTTAAGAATATGTCAAATCCTTTCGGTCAAATGTAAAAAAGTTGTGCCTCAGTCACCTTAACATTTTTCACTGTTTACTATTTCTGTAAGATTAACTGTTTTTGAGATATCGACTAAAAAGTTGAAAGGTCAAAGGTCAAGGTCAACCTTAAAAACACTTAAAACACACTCAAAATGCTTAAAATAAGGTCAAAAACACATAATTCGCTATCTGGGACATGACCTTGACCTTTGACCTTGTGACCTTTGTCAAGGTCATTAGTCCCCAATGTCATTGGTGAAGACCCCACGGGTCTAGGACCTTTGGTTATATAGTAAAAGCTGATTTTGTCTTTTCAGAAACCTAAATCAGGGGTTATGCCCCTTACAGAAAGGTCAAATCTCTTCGGTCAAAATGTAACAAAGTTGCGCCATAATGACCCAAACATTTTCCACTATTTAAAACTTCTGTAAGTATAATGGTTTCTGAGATTATCCCATAACAAGGTGTTAGGTCAAAGGTCAAGGTCAACATACAAATTTGACCTTGAGGTATTTTTCAAAGATACATGAATTGATGATGAATGGTGAAGATCCTAGGTGTCTACGACTTACGGTTTCTGAGTTTTGGTGGCCAACCGACACCGGTTAATTTTCAGAGGGGCATAACCCTACCAATGAGTCGTTGAATCTTTTCGATCCAAATGTAACGAAGAACCGGGGTCTGGTCCTGAACAAATTTCACCCTTCGTTTTTTTTTTACCTATTACGGTTACGGTGTTGGAACGATAACAAGGTTTTTGGGTTTCGGAGGGATTACTCCGAACCGACAAAATATTTCGACTCACAGGGTGAGTTCCGGATAGGTATTCATGACACAGATACAAAGTGTGAATATGAAAGCGACACGTCTTACGGTTAACGCGGATAAATTTGTGAAAGTTTGGCGGAAGAATAATAATAATAATAAACAGAAGAAATACAGTAAGGTCTTTCCCTTTAGTAAAAGGAAAGACCTTAATAATAAACAGAAGAAATACAGTAAGGTCTTTCCCTTTTGTAAAAGGAAAGACCTTAATAAACAGAAGAAATACAGTAAGGTCTTTCCCTTTTGTAAAAGGAAAGACCTTAATTAAACTGTCAATTGTTCTTGAACAATTGAGAGGTCTTTCCTTTTGTAATGTAAAATACATGTTCCAACAGACGTAGAATGTATTGAAAAGGTCAAAGTCAACCTTAAAAAGCTCGAAAAAACACTAAAAATCCTTTATATAAGGTTAAAAACACTAAATTCGCTATCTGGGACATGACCTTGACCTTTGACCTTTTGACCTTTGTCAAGGTCATCAGTCTCCAATGCCATTACTGAAGACCCCAAGGGTCTAGGACCTTTGGTTATATAGTAAAAGCTGATTTTGTCTTTTTAGAAACCTAAAACAGGGGTTATGCCCCTTAAAAAAAGGTCAAATCTTAATTGGTCAAAATGTAACAAAGTTGTGCCATAATGACCCAAACATTTTCCACTATTTAAAACTTCTGTAAGTTTTATGGTTTCTGAGATTATCCCATAACAAGATGTTAGGTCAAAGGTCAAGGTCAACATACAAATTTGACCTTGAGGTATTTTTCAAAGATACATGAATTGATGATGATAGGTGAAGATCCTAGGTGTCTACGACTAACGGTTTCTGAGTTTTGGTGGCCAACCGACACCGGTTAATTTTCAAAGGGGCATAACCCTACCAATGAGTCGTTGAATCTTTTCAATCCAAATGTAACGAAGAACCGGTGTCTGGTCCTGAACAAATTTCACCCTTTGTTTTTTTTCTACCTATTACGGTTACGGTGTTGGAACGATAACAAGGTTTTTTGGTTTCGGAGGGATAACTCCGAACCGACAAAATATTTCGACTCACAGGGTGAGTTCTGGATAGGTATTCATGACACCGATACAAATTGTGAATATGAAAGCGACATGTCTTACGGTTAACGCGGCTAAATTTGTCAAAGTTTAACGGAAGAATAATAATAATAAACAGAAGAAATACAGTAAGGTCTTTCCCTTTAGTAAAAGGAAAGACCTTAATAATAATAATAATAAACAGAAGAAATACAGTAAGGTCTTTCCCTTTTGTAAAAGGAAAGACCTTAATAATTAAAAACCAATTGTTCAGAGAACCATTGATGGTCTTTCCACCAGTAATGATTTGTTTTATATGAAAATATTAAAATTTGGTTTTAAATGTCAATTTCAGCGTCAAATGACAACTTATTGTACGCTGATTCCAAAAATATAAGGTTTTACATACTTTTACAATAATTTGTTACAAAAATTAGTTACTTCCGGTTTACAAAAGGTCACTTCCGGTTAGCTTTTTCAACGTCATACTGCTTGCAACCTTATGCAAAAAGTCAAATACCTTTAACATGAATACATATGAGGTAAAAGCAAAGGTCAAAATCTAGAACGTTAAATTAACATATGACCTTGAGCTCAATTTCAAGGTCATGAACCAAGGACATCAAATCAAAAGACTCTAGGTGTTTACTTTATATTGTTAATGAGTTATATTACCATACGACTGATATTAGATATAAAAGGGGGAAAAACTAGCAACAAATGTTTACGTACCCTTTCGACTAAAATTTATGTGTAACTACATGTCGCGACTTACAATTATGTGAAAATATTTTGTCGATATCTTATAAGATTTCTGAAAAAAAGAGATAACAAGCCAAAATCGAAAAATTAATCATGACCTTGACCTTTGACCTTGACCTTATTTTAATTTTTTTGGACCAAGGACCTCAAATCAAAAGACTCTAGGTCTTTACTTTATATTGTTAATGAGTTATATTACCATACGACTGATCTTAGATATAAAAGGGGGAAAAACTAGCAACAAATGTTTACGTACCCTTTCGACTAAAATTTATGTGTAACTACATGTCGCGACTAACAATTATGTGAAAATATTTTGTCGATATCTTATAAGATTTCTGAAAAAAAGAGATAACAAGCCAAAATCGAAAAATTAATCATGACCTTGACCTTTGACCTTGACCTCATTTTAATTTTTTTGGACCGAGGACCTCAAATCAAAAGACTCTAGGTCTTTACTTTATATTGTTAATGAGTTATATTACCATACGACTGATATTAGATATAAAAGGGGAAAAACTAGCAACAAATGTTTACGTACCCTTTCGACTAAAATTTATGTGTAACTACATGTCGCGACTAACAATTATGTGAAAATATTTTGTCGATATCTTATAAGATTTCTGAAAAAAAAAGAGATAACAAGCCAAAATCGAAAAATTAATCATGACCTTGACCTTTGACCTTGACCTCATTTTCATTTTTTTGGACCAAGGACCTCAAATCAAAAGACCCTAGGTCTCTAACACTTATGGTTTTCCAGTTAAAAATGCATATCACTTATATCAAATATAAAAGGGGAAATAACTCTCATATGGAGTCTCCGGATAGCTTCGGTCAAAATAAATCAATTCATCCTGAGGATATAACGAGCAACTTGGTAAAATAAATTTGTCGGTTTCTTATACGGTTGCGAATATTAAGCGATAACAAGAAAAACAGTGTTCGGGGAGATAACTCTTACATGGATAAGATTTTGGTTAAGCGGTGTCAGTTTTAAAAGCGTATTAATTGTTTGATATCATATACCATATATCTTAGTGACATCTTGCGAAACAAAAAAATTACGAAGGAACAAAAAGTTGGCGGAAGAAAAAAAATAATAATAATAATAATCAGAAGAAAACCAATAGGTCTTTCCACGGAAAAGTGGAAAGACCTAATTAAAATGTCAATTGTTCTTGAACAATTGAGAGGTCTTTCCTTTTGTAATGTAAAATACATGTTCCAATAGTCGTAGAATGCATTGAAAAGCTCTCAAACACACATAAAACCGTTAAAATATGACAAAAACAACAAATTTGCTTTTAAGGACATGACCTTGACTTTTGACCTTGTGACCTTTGTAAAGGTCATTGGTCCACGATATCATTGTAAAAGACCCCATGGGTCTAGGACCTTTGGTTCAAGAGTTAAAGCTAATTTTGTCTTTTCAGAAACCGTTTACGGGGGTTATGCCCCTTAAGGGTATGTCAAAGCTTTTCGGTCAAAATGTAAAAAAGTTGCGCCTTAGTCAACTCAACATTTTTCACTATTTACTATTTCTGTAAGTATAATCGTTTTTGAGATATCCAATAAAAACTTGAAAGGTAAAAGGTCAAGGTCAACCTTAAAAAGCTTGAAAACACACTAAAAATCCTTAATATAAGGTTAAAAACACTAAATTCGCTATCTGGGACATGACCTTGACCTTTGACCTTTTGACCTTTGTCAAGGTCATCAGTCCCCAATGTCATTGCTGAAGACCCCATGGGTCTAGGACCTTTGGTTATATAGTAAAGGCTGATTTTGTCTTTTCAGAAACCTAAATCAGGGGTTATGCCCCTTACAGAAAGGTCAAATCTCTTCGGTTAAAATGTAACAAAGTTGCGCCTTAATGACCCAAACATTTTCCACTATTCAAAACGTCTGTAAGTATAATGGTTTCTGAGATTATCCCATAACAAGGTGTTAGGTCAAAGGTCAAGGTCAACATACAAATTTGACCTTGAGGTATTTTTCAAAGATACATGAATTGATGATGATTGGTGAAGATCCTAGGTGTCTACGACTTACGGTTTCTGAGTTTTGGTGGTCAACCGACACCGGTTAATTTTCATAGGGGCATAACCCTACCAATGAGTCGTTGAATCTTTTCAATCCAAATGTAACGAAGAACTGGGGTCTGGTCCTGAACAAATTTCACCCTTCGTTTTTTTCCTACCTATTACGGTTACGGTGTTGGAACGATAACAAGGTTTTTGGGTTTCGGAGGAATTACTCCGAACCGACAAAATATTTCGACTAACAGGGTGAGTTCCAGATAGATATTCATGACACCGATACAAAGTGTGAACATGAAAGCGACACGTCTTACGGATAAGGCTGCTAACTTCGTCAAAGTTTGGCGGAAGAATAATAATAATAATTAAACTGTCAATTGTTCTTGAACAATTGAGAGGTCTTTCCTTTTGTAATGTAAAATACATGTTCCAACAGACGTAGAATGATTTGAAAAGGTCAAGGTTAACCTTAAAAAGCTTGAAAACACACTTAAAATCCTTTAAATAAGGTTAAAAACACTAAATTCGCAATTTGGGACATGACCTTGACCTTTGACCTTTTGACCTTTGGCAAGGTCATTAGTCCCCAATGTCATTGCTGAAGACCCCATGGGTCTAGGACCTTTGGTTATATAGTAAAAGCTGATTTTGTCTTTCCAGAAACCCAAAACAGGGGTTATGCCCCTTAAAAAAAGGTCAAATCTCTTCGGTCAAAATGTAACAAAGTTGCGCCGTACTGACCCAAACATTTTCCACTATTTAAAACTTCAGTAAGTATAATGGTTTCTGAGATTATCCCATAACAAGGTGTTAGGTCAAAGGTCAAGGTCAACATACACATTTGACCTTGAGGTATTTTTCAAAGATACATAAATTGATGATGATTGGTGAAGATCCTAGGTGTCTACGACTTACGGTTTCTGAGTTTTGGTGGTCAACCGACACCGGTTAATTTTCATAGGGGCATAACCCTACCAATGAGTCGTTGAATCTTTTCGATCCAAATGTAACGAAGAACCAGGGTATGGTCCTGAACAAATTTCACCCTTTGTTTTTTTTCTACCTATTACGGTTACGGTGTTGGAACGATAACAAGGTTTTTGGGTTTCGGAGGGATTACTCCGAACCGACAAAATATTTCGACTCACAGGGTGAGTTCCGGATAGGTATTCATGACACCGATACAAAGTGTGAACATGAAAGCGACACTTCTTACGGTTACGGAGGCTAACTTCGTCAAAGTTTGGCGGAACAAAAAGAATAATAATTAAACTGTCAATTGTTCTTGAACAATTGAGAGGTCTTTCCTTTTGTAATGTAAAATACATGTTCGAACAGACGTAGAATGTATTGAAAAGGTCAAGGTCAACCTTAAAAAGCTCGAAAACACACTAAAAATCCTTTATATAAGGTTAAAAACACTAAATTCGCTATCTGGGACATGACCTTGACCTTTGACCTTTTGACCTTTGTCAAGGTCATTGGTCCCCAATGCCATTGCTGAAGACCCCATGGGTCTAGGATCTTTGGTTATATAGTAAAAGCTGATTTTGTCTTTCCAGAAACCTAAAACAGGGGTTATGCCCCTTAAAAAATGGTCAAATCTCTTTGGTCAAAATGTAACAAAGTTGCGCCATAATGACCCAAACATTTTCCACTATTTAAAACTTCTGTAAGTATTAAGGTTACTGAGTTGTATTGATAACAAGGTGTTAGGTCAAAGGTCAAGGTCAACATACAAATTTGACCTTGAGGTATTTTGCAAAGATACATGAATTGATGATGAATGGTGAAGATCCTAGGTGTCTACGACTTACGGTTTCTGAGTTTTGGTGGTCAACCGACACCGGTAAATTTTCATAGGGGCATAACCCTACCAATGAGTCGTTGAATCTTTTCGATCCAAATGTAACGAAGAACCGGGGTCTGGTCCTGAACAAATTTCACCCTTCATTTTTTTTCTACCTATTACGGTTACGGTGTTGGAACGATAACAAGGTTTTTGGGTTTCGGAGGGATTACTCCGAACCGACAAAATATTTTGACTCACAGGGTGAGTTCCGGATAGGTATTCATGACACCGATACAAAGTGTGAACATGAAAGCGACACGTCTTACGGTTAACGCGGATAAATTTGTCAAAGTTTGGCGGAAGAATAATAATAATAATAAACAGAAGAAATACAGTAAGGTCTTTCCCTTTAGTAAAAGGAAAGACCTTAATAATCAGAAGAAATACAGTAAGGTCTTTCCCTTTAGTAAAAGGAAAGACCTTAATAATAATTAAAATGTCAATTGTTCTTGAACAATTGAGAGGTCTTTCCTTTTGTAATGTAAAATACATGTTCCAATAGTCGTAGAATGCATTGAAAAGCTCTCAAACACACATAAAACCGTTAAAATATGACAAAAACAACAAATTTGCTTTTAAGGACATGACCTTGACTTTTGACCTTGTGACCTTTGTAAAGGTCATTGGTCCACGATATCATTGTAAAAGACCCCATGGGTCTAGGACCTTTGGTTCAAGAGTTAAAGCTAATTTTGTCTTTTCAGAAACCGTTTACGGGGGTTATGCCCCTTAAGGGTATGTCAAAGCTTTTCGGTCAAAATGTAAAAAAGTTGCGCCTTAGTCAACTCAACATTTTTCACTATTTACTATTTCTGTAAGTATAATCGTTTTTGAGATATCCAATAAAAACTTGAAAGGTAAAAGGTCAAGGTCAACCTTAAAAAGCTTGAAAACACACTAAAAATCCTTAATATAAGGTTAAAAACACTAAATTCGCTATCTGGGACATGACCTTGACCTTTGACCTTTTGACCTTTGTCAAGGTCATCAGTCCCCAATGTCATTGCTGAAGACCCCATGGGTCTAGGACCTTTGGTTATATAGTAAAGGCTGATTTTGTCTTTTCAGAAACCTAAATCAGGGGTTATGCCCCTTACAGAAAGGTCAAATCTCTTCGGTTAAAATGTAACAAAGTTGCGCCTTAATGACCCAAACATTTTCCACTATTCAAAACGTCTGTAAGTATAATGGTTTCTGAGATTATCCCATAACAAGGTGTTAGGTCAAAGGTCAAGGTCAACATACAAATTTGACCTTGAGGTATTTTTCAAAGATACATGAATTGATGATGATTGGTGAAGATCCTAGGTGTCTACGACTTACGGTTTCTGAGTTTTGGTGGCCAACCGACACCGGTTAATTTTCATAGGGGCATAACCCTACCAATGAGTCGTTGAATCTTTTCGATCCAAATGTAACGAAGAACTGGGGTCTGGTCCTGAACAAATTTCGCCATTCGTTTTTTTCCTACCTATAACGGTTACGGTGTTGGAACGATAACAAGGTTTTTGGGTTTCGGAGGAATTACTCCGAACCGACAAAATATTTCGACTAACAGGGTGAGTTCCAGATAGATATTCATGACACCGATACAAAGTGTGAACATGAAAGCGACACGTCTTACGGTTAAGGCTGCTAACTTCGTCAAAGTTTGGCGGAAGAATAATAATAATAATAATAATAATAATTAAACTGTCAATTGTTCTTGAACAATTGAGAGGTCTTTCCTTTTGTAATGTAAAATACATGTTCCAACAGACGTGGAATGTATTGAAAAGGTCAAGGTCAACCTTGAAAAGCTCGAAAACACACTAAAAATCCTTTATATAAGGTTAAAAACACTAAATTCGCTATCTGGGACATGACCTTGACCTTTGACCTTTTGACCTTTGTCAAGGTCATTAGTCCTCAATGTCATTGCTGAAGACCCAATGGGTCTAGGACCTTTGGTTATATAGTAAAAGCTGATTTTGTCTTTCCAGAAACCTAAAACAGGGGTTATGCCCCTTAAAAAAAGGTCAAATCTCTTCGGTCAAAATGTAACAAAGTTGCGCCATAATGACCCAAACATTTTCCACTATTTAAAACTTCTGTAAGTATAATAGTTTCTGAGATTATCCCATAACAAGGTGTGAGGTCAAAGATCAAGGTCAACATACACATTTGACCTTGAGGTGTTTTTCAAAGATACATGAATTCATGATGAATGGTGAAGATCCTAGGTGTCTACGACTTGCGGTTTCTGAGTTTTGGTGGTCAACCGACACGGGTTAATTTTCATAGGGGCATAACCCTACCAATGAGTCGTTGAATCTTTTCGATCCAAATGTAACGAAGAACCGGGGTCTGGTCCTGAACAAATTTCACCCTTTGTTTTTTTTCTACCTATTACGGTTATGGTGTTGGAACGATAACAAGGTTTTTGGGTTTCGGAGGGATTACTCCGAACCGACAAAATATTTCGACTCACAGGGTGAGTTCCAGATAGGTATTCATGACATCTATACAAAGTGTGAATATGAAAGCGACACGTCTTACGGTTAACGCGGCTAAATTTGTCAAAGTTTAACGGAAGAATAATAATAATAATTAAACTGTCAATTGTTCTTGAACAATTGAGAGGTCTTTCCTTTTGTAATGTAAAATACATGTTCTTATAGATGTAGAATCTATTGAAAAGGTCAAGGTCAACCGTACAAAGCTTGAAAACACACTTAAAATCCATTATATGAGGTTAAAAACACTAAATTCGCTATCTGGGACATGACCTTGACCTTTGACCTTTTGACCTTTGTCAAGGTCATTAGTCCCCAATGTCATTGCAAAAGACCCCATGGGTCTAGGACCTTTGGTTATATAGTAAAAGCTGATTTTGTCTTTTCAGAAACCTAAAACAGGGGTTATGCCCCTTATTAAAAGGTCAAATCTCTTTGGTCAAAATGTAACAAAGTTGCGCCGTAATGACCCAAACATTTTCCACTATTTAAAACTTCTGTAAGTATAATGGTTTCTGAGATTATCCCATAACAAGGTGTTAGGTCAAAGGTCAAGGTCAACATACAAATTTGACCTTGAGGTATTTTTCAAAGATACATGAATTGATGATGATTGGTGAAGATCCTAGGTGTCTACGACTTACGGTTTCTGAGTTTTGGTGGCCAACCGACACCGGTTAATTTTCATAGGGGCATAACCCTACCAATGAGTCGTTGAATCTTTTCGATCCAAATGTAATGAAGAACCGGGGTCTGGTCCTGAACAAATTTCACCCTTTGTTTTTTGTCTACCTATTACGGTTACGGTGTTGGAACGATAACAAGGTTTTTGGGTTTCGGAGGGATTACTCCGAACCGACAAAATATTTCGACTCACAGGGTGAGTTCCAGAAAGGTATTCATGACACCTATACAAAGTGTGAATATGAAAGCGACACGTCTTACGGTTAACGCGGCTAAATTTGTCAAAGTTTAACGGAAGAATAATAATAATAATTAAAATGTCAATTGTTCTTGAACAATTGAGAGGTCTTTCCTTTTATAATGTAAAATATATGTTCAAATAGACGTAGAATGTATTGAAAAGCTTTAAAACACACTGAAAATCCTTTAAATAAGGTCAAAAACACATAATTCGCTATATGGGACATGACCTTGACCTTTGACCTTTTGACCTTTGTCAAGGTCATTAGTCCCCAATGTCATTGCTGAAGACCCCATGGGTCTAGGACCTTTGGTTATATAGTAAAAGCTGATTTTGTCTTTTCAGAAACCTAAAACAGGGGTTATGCCCCTTATAAAAAGGTCAAATCTCTTTTGTCAAAATGTAACAAAGTTGCGCCTTAATGACCCAAACATTTTCCACTATTCAAAACTTCTGTAAGTATAATGGTTTCTGAGATTATCCCATAACAAGGTGTTAGGTCAAAGGTCAAGGTCAACATACAAATTTGACCTTGAGGTATTTTTCAAAGATACATGAATTGATGATGATTGGTGAAGATCCTAGGTGTCTACGACTTACGGTTTCTGAGTTTTGGTGGCCAACCGACACCGGTTAATTTTCATAGGGGCATAACCCTACCAATGAGTCGTTAAATCTTTTCGATCCAAATGTAACGAAGAACCGGGGTCTGGTCCTGAACAAATTTCACCCTTCGGTTTTTTTCTAGCTATTACGGTTACGGTGTTGGAACGATAACAAGGTTTTTGGGTTTCGGAGGGATTACTCCGAACCGACAAAATATTTCGACTCACAGGGTGAGTTCCGGATAGGTATTCATGACACCGATACAAAGTGTGAACATGAAAGCGACATGGTGTACGGTTACGGAGGGAAATTTTGTCAAAGTTTGGCGGAACAAGAAGAATAATAATAATAATAATAATAATCAGAAGAAATACAGTAAGGTCTTTCCTTATAGAAAAAGGAAAGACCTTAATAATAATAATAATAATAATAATAAACAGAAGAAATACAGTAAGGTCTTTCCCTTTTGTAAAAGGAAAGACCTTAATAATAATCAGAAGAAATACAGTAAGGTCTTTCCTTATAGAAAAAGGAAAGACCTTAATTAAACTGTCAATTGTTCTTGAACAATTGAGAGGTCTTTCCTTTTGTAATGTAAAATACATGTTCAAATAGACGTAGAATGTATTGAAAAGCTTTAAAACACACTGAAAAACCTTTAAATAAGGTTAA
Source organism: Mytilus galloprovincialis (assembly GCF_965363235.1). NCBI lineage: Eukaryota > Metazoa > Mollusca > Bivalvia > Mytilida > Mytilidae > Mytilus > Mytilus galloprovincialis. The sequence continues at coordinate 102,485,506 of NC_134840.1, read as the reverse complement.
AAACACCAAATTCGCTATATGGGACATGACCTTGACCTTTGACCTTTTGACATTTGTCAAGGTCATTAGTCCCCAATGTCATTGCCGAAGACCCCATGGGTCTAGGACTTTTGGTTATATAGTAAAAGATGATTTTGTCTTTCCAGAAACCTAAAACAGGTGTTATGCCCCTTAAAAAAAGGTCAAATCTCTTCGGTCAAAATGTAACAAAGTTGTGCCGTAATGACCCAAACATTTTCCACTATTTAAAACTTCTGTAAGTATAATGGTTTTTGAGTTGTTCTGATAACAAGGTGTTAGGTCAAAGGTCAAGGTCAACATACAAATTTGACCTTGAGGTATTTTTGAAAGTCTCATGAATTGTTGATGAATGGTGAAGATCCTAGGTCTCTACGATTTACGGTTTCTGAGTTTTGGTGGTCCACCGACACCGGTTAATTTTCAAAGGGGCATAACCCTACCAATGAGTCGTTGAATCTTTTCGAATCAAATGTAACGAAGAACCGGGGTCTGGTCCTGAACAAATTTCACCCTTCGTTTTTTTTCTATCTATTACGGTTACGGTGTTGGAACGATAACAAGGTTTTTTGGTTTCGGAGGGATTACTCCGAACCGACAAAATATTTCGACTAACAGGGTGAGTTCCGGATAGGTATTCATGACACCGATACAAAGTGAGAACATGAAAGCGACACGTCTTACGGTTTAGGCTGCTAACTTCGTCAAAGTTTGGCGGAAAAAGAATAATAATAAACAGAAGAAATACAGTAAGGTCTTTCCTTATAGAAAAAGGAAAGACCTTAATAATAATCAGAAGAAATCCAATAGGTCTTTCCACGGAAAAGTGGAAAGACCTAATAATAGGGAAAAAACTGGAGTTGTCGTTCTTATCCGTTGATATGATAGAAAGCACACAAGCTACATTCATTTGTAAGTGGAGGGTAAAAAAAAAGGGGGGGGGGGGCAAAACGGGGTCTCGGGGAGATTTTTTTTTTTTTTTTTTATATAAACGGAACAGAATGGTTAAAATTGCTTGAGATATCTGCACCACGTTGTTTTATGAACCTTTAGTACATGTATGCCCTGCTGACTGTAAAGTTTGGGGTCGATTGGACTTGTAGTTTCAGAGTTCAACTGATAACAAACATGTGGATTTTTTTTTTTCAGAAGAGATGTAAGAACAATATTAAACTGTCAATTGTTCTTGAACAATTGAGAGGTCTTTCCTTTTTTAATGTAAAATACATGTTCCAACAGACGTAGAATGTATTGAAAAGGTCAAGGTCAACCTTAAAAAGCTCGAAAACACACTAAAAATCCTTTAAATAAGGTTAAAAACACTAAATTCGCTATCTGGGACATGACCTTGACCTTTGACCTTTTGACCTTTGTCAAGGTCATTGGTCCCCAATGCCATTACTGAAGACCCCAAGGGTCTAGGACCTTTGGTTATATAGTAAAAGCTGATTTTGTCTTTTCAAAAACCTAAAACAGGGGTTATGCCCCTTATAGAAAGGTCAAATCTCTTTGGTCAAAATGTAACAAAGTTGCGCCATAATGACCCAAACATTTTCCACCATTTAAAACTTCTGTAAGTATAATGGTTTCTGAGATTATCCCATAACAAGGTGTTATGTCAAAGGTCAAGGTCAACATACAAATTTGACCTTGAGGTATTTTTAAAAGATACATGAAATGATGATGATTGGTGAAGATCCTATGTGTCTACGACTTACGGTTTCTGAGTTTTGGTGGCCAACCGACACCGGTTAATTTTCATAGGGGCATAACCCTACCAATGAGTCGTTGAATCTTTTCGATCCAAATGTAACGAAGAACCGGGGTCTGGTCCTGAACAAATTTCACCCTTCATTTTTTTTCTACCTATTACGGTTACGGTGTTGGAACGATAACAAGGTTTTTGGGTTTCGGAGGGATTACTCCGAACCGACAAAATATTTCGACTCACAGGGTGAGTTCCGGATAGGTATTCATGACACCAATACAAAGTGTGAACATGAAAGCGACATGGTTTACGGTTACGGAGGGAAATTTTGTCAAAGTTTGGCGGAACATGAAGAATAATAATAATAATAATCAGAAGAAATACAGTAAGGTCTTTCCCTTTAGTAAAAGGAAAGACCTTAATTAAAATGTCAATTGTTCTTGAACAATTGAGAGGTCTTTCCTTTTCGAAATGTAAAGTACATGTTGCAATAGGCGTAGAATGCATTGAAAAGCTCTCAAACACACATAAAACCGCTAAAAATGACAAAAACAATAAATTCGATAATTTGGACATGACCTTGACTTTTGACCTTGTGACCTTTGTGAAGGTCATTGGTCCACAATGTCATTGTAAAAGACCCCATGGGTCTAGGACTTTTCGTTCAAGAGTTAAAGCTAATTTTACCTTTTCAGAAACCGTTAACGGCGGTTATGCCCCTTAAGAATATGTCAAATCCTTTCGGTCAAAATGTAAAAAAGTTGTGCCTCAGTCACCTTAACATTTTTCACTGTTTACTATTTCTGTAAGATTAACCGTTTTTGAGATATCGACTAAAAAGTTGAAAGGTCAAAGGTCAAGGTCAACCTTAAAAACACTTAAAACACACTCAAAATGCTTAAAATAAGGTCAAAAACACATAATTCGCTATCTGGGACATGACCTTGACCTTTGACCTTGTGACCTTTGTCAAGGTCATTAGTCCCCAATGTCATTGGTAAAGACCCCACGGGTCTAGGACCTTTGGTTATATAGTAAAAGCTGATTTTGTCTTTTCAGAAACCTAAATCAGGGGTTATGCCCCTTACAGAAAGGTCAAATCTCTTCGGTCAAAATGTAACAAAGTTGCGCCATAATGACCCAAACATTTTCCACTATTTAAAACTTCTGTAAGTATAATGGTTTCTGAGATTATCCCATAACAAGGTGTTAGGTCAAAGGTCAAGGTCAACATACAAATTTGACCTTGAGGTATTTTTCAAAGATACATGAATTGATGATGAATGGTGAAGATCCTAGGTGTCTACGACTTACGGTTTCTGAGTTTTGGTGGTCAACCGACACCGGTTAATTTTCAGAGGGGCATAACCCTACCAATGAGTCGTTGAATCTTTTCGATCCAAATGTAACGAAGAACCGGGGTCTGGTCCTGAACAAATTTCACCCTTCGTTTTTTTTCTATCTATTACGGTTACGGTGTTGGAACGATAACAAGGTTTTTTGGTTTCGGAGGGATTACTCCGAACCGACAAAATATTTCGACTAACAGGGTGAGTTCCGGATAGGTATTCATGACACCGATACAAAGTGAGAACATGAAAGCGACACGTCTTACGGTTTAGGCTGCTAACTTCGTCAAAGTTTGGCGGAAAAAGAATAATAATAAACAAAAGAAATACAGTAAGGTCTTTCCTTATAGAAAAAGGAAAGACCTTAATAAACAGAAGAAATACAGTAAGGTCTTTCCCTTTTGAAAAAGGAAAGACCTTAATAATAATAATAATAATAATCAGAAGAAATACAGTAAGGTCTTTCCTTATAGAAAAGGAAAGACCTTAATTAAAATGTCAATTGTTCTTGAACAATTGAGAGGTCTTTCCTTTTGTAATGTAAAATACATGTTCCAATAGTCGTAGAATGCATTGAAAAGCTCTCAAACACACATAAAACCGTTAAAATATGACAAAAACAACAAATTTGCTTTTAAGGACATGACCTTGACTTTTGACCTTGTGACCTTTGTAAAGGTCATTGGTCCACGATATCATTGTAAAAGACCCCATGGGTCTAGGACCTTTGGTTCAAGAGTTAAAGCTAATTTTGTCTTTTCAGAAACCGTTTACGGGGGTTATGCCCCTTAAGGGTATGTCAAAGCTTTTCGGTCAAAATGTAAAAAAGTTGCGCCTTAGTCAACTCAACATTTTTCACTATTTACTATTTCTGTAAGTATAATCGTTTTTGAGATATCCAATAAAAACTTGAAAGGTAAAAGGTCAAGGTCAACCTTAAAAAGCTTGAAAACACACTAAAAATCCTTAATATAAGGTTAAAAACACTAAATTCGCTATCTGGGACATGACCTTGACCTTTGACCTTTTGACCTTTGTCAAGGTCATCAGTCCCCAATGTCATTGCTGAAGACCCCATGGGTCTAGGACCTTTGGCTATATAGTAAAGGCTGATTTTGTCTTTTCAGAAACCTAAATCAGGGGTTATGCCCCTTACAGAAAGGTCAAATCTCTTCGGTTAAAATGTAACAAAGTTGCGCCTTAATGACCCAAACATTTTCCACTATTCAAAACGTCTGTAAGTATAATGGTTTCTGAGATTATCCCATAACAAGGTGTTAGGTCAAAGGTCAAGGTCAACATACAAATTTGACCTTGAGGTATTTTTCAAAGATACATGAATTGATGATGATTGGTGAAGATCCTAGGTGTCTACGACTTACGGTTTCTGAGTTTTGGTGGCCAACCGACACCGGTTAATTTTCATAGGGGCATAACCCTACCAATGAGTCGTTGAATCTTTTCGATCCAAATGTAACGAAGAACTGGGGTCTGGTCCTGAACAAATTTCGCCATTCGTTTTTTTCCTACCTATAACGGTTACGGTGTTGGAACGATAACAAGGTTTTTGGGTTTCGGAGGAATTACTCCGAACCGACAAAATATTTCGACTAACAGGGTGAGTTCCAGATAGATATTCATGACACCGATACAAAGTGTGAACATGAAAGCGACACGTCTTACGGTTAAGGCTGCTAACTTCGTCAAAGTTTGGCGGAAGAATAATAATAATAATAATAATTAAAATGTCAATTGTTCTTGAACAATTGAGAGGTCTTTCCTTTTATAATGTAAAATATATGTTCCAATAGACGTAGAATGTATTGAAAAGCTTTAAAACACACTGAAAATCCCTTAAATAAGGTCAAAAACACATAATTCGCTATATGGGACATGACCTTGACCTTTGACCTTGTGACCTTTGTCAAGGTCATTAGTCCCCAATGTCATTGCTGAAGACCCCATGGGTCTAGGACCTTTGGTTATATAGTAAAAGCTGATTTTGTCTTTTCAGAAACCTAAAATAGGATTTATGCCCCTTAAAAAAAGGTCAAATCTCTTCTGTCAAAATATAACAAAGTTGCGCCGTAATGACCCAAACATTTTCCACTATTTAAAACTTCTGTAAGTATAATGGTTTTTGAGTTGTTCTGATAACAAGGTGTTAGGTCAAAGGTCAAGGTCAACATACACATTTGACCTTGAGGTATTTTTGAAAGTCTCATGAATTGTTGATGAATGGTGAAGATCCTAGGTCTCTACGATTTACGGTTTCTGAGTTTTGGTGGTCCACCGACACCGGTTAATTTTCAAAGGGGCATAACCCTACCAATGAGTCGTTGAATCTTTTCGAATCAAATGTAACGAAGAACCGGGGTCTGGTCCTGAACAAATTTCACCCTTCGTTTTTTTTCTATCTATTACGGTTACGGTGTTGGAACGATAACAAGGTTTTTTGGTTTCGGAGGGATTACTCCGAACCGACAAAATATTTCGACTAACAGGGTGAGTTCCGGATAGGTATTAATGACACCGATACAAAGTGAGAACATGAAAGCGACACGTCTTACGGTTTAGGCTGCTAACTTCGTCAAAGTTTGGCGGAAAAAGAATAATAATAATTAAACTGTCAATTGTTCTTGAACAATTGAGAGGTCTTTCCTTTTGTAATGTAAAATACATGTTCAAATAGACGTAGAATGTATTGAAAAGCTTTAAAACACACTGAAAAACCTTAAAATAAGGTTAAAAACACCAAATTCGCTATATGGGACATGACCTTGACCTTTGACCTTTTGACCTTTGTCAAGGTCATTAGTCCCCAATGTCATTGCCGAAGACCCCATGGGTCTAGGACCTTTGGTTATATAGTAAAAGATGATTTTGTCTTTCCAGAAACCTAAAACAGGTTTTATGCCCCTTAAAAAAAGGTCAAATCTCTTCGGTCAAAATGTAACAAAGTTGTGCCGTAATGACCCAAACATTTTCCACTATTTAAAACTTCTGTAAGTATAATGGTTTTTGAGATTATCCCATAACAAGGTGTTAGGTCAAAGGTCAAGGTCAACATACAAATTTGACCTTGAGATATTTTTCAAAGATATATAAATTGATGATGATTGGTGAAGATCCTAGGTGTCTACGACTTACGGTTTCTGAGTTTTGGTGGTCAACCGACACCGGTTAATTTTCATAGGGGCATAACCCTACCAATGAGTCGTTGAATCTTTTCGATCCAAATGTAACGAAGAACTGGGGTCTGGTCCTGAACAAATTTCACCCTTTGTTTTTTTTCTACCTATTACGGTTACGGTGTTGGAACGATAACAAGGTTTTTGGGTTTCGGAGGGATTACTCCGAACCGACAAAATATTTCGACTCACAGGGTGAGTTCCGGATAGGTATTCATTACACCGATACAAAGTGTGAATATGAAAGCGACACGTCTTACGGTTACGGAGGCTAACTTCGTCAAAGTTTGGCGGAACAAAAAGAATAATAATAATAATAATAACTAGATTTGCCATTGCAAGCAATAGCGGATGGCACCCTTCCCCCATTGCCAGGCGAGCGGCAGCCATTTAGAAAATTGTAAAGTCAAAGAATGCAACTACACAAGCAAATTATCATTTTTGTGAAATTTCGTTAAGTTTGGAGCATTTTGACATTTTTTAATTTTTTGCTGTTTCCATGGTTACGGCGGCCATTTTGAAAATTCCAACTTCAAAAGTCAACTCTGCTCATGCGAGTGACCATTTCTGTAAAGTTTCATCCAGTTTGCAGCATTTTAATTTTTTTGATTTTTTTTGCATTGTTTCCATGGTAACAAAAGCCATTTTGGAAATTCCAACTCCAAAAGCTTCTTCTGACAATGTTGCTCATTGTTACTGTGAAGTTTCATTAAGTTTGGAGCATTTTGATATTTTTGAAAATTTCGGTGTTGTTTCCATGGCAACATAGTAGTTCCAATGAGTACCAAAATCATCCAACACCTGTATATAGTGGGCACCTACATTGTATTAAAATATAATGATTCTGAGTTAAAGCATATCCAAACAGTTCATCAAAATGAAAAACTGGATTTTTTCCCATTTGTTCCGTTTCCATGGTAACGGCAGCCATCTTGAAAGTGCCAACCCCAAAAAGCAAATCTTCATATGGTGGTTAACATTATGGTATAGTTCCATCTGCTTGGGTCCATTCACATTAGAGTTCCAGACTGGACAAAAATGTGTGGAAGAAAAATAATAAAAATAAAAAAAACAAAAAGAAACGTAGAATAACAATATGTCACCCCAACTCCGTTGAGGGTGCCATAATAATAATCAGAAGAAATACAGTAAGGTCTTTCCCTTTAGTAAAAGGAAAGACCTTAATTAAACTGTCAATTGTTCTTGAACAATTGAGAGGTCTTTCCTTTTTTAATGTAAAATACATGTTCCAAGAGACGTAGAATGTATTGAAAAGGCCAAGGTCAACCTTAAAAAGCTCGAAAACACACTAAAAATCCTTTAAATAAGGTTAAAAACACTAAATTCGCTATCTGGGACATGACCTTGACCTTTGACCTTTTGACCTTTGTCAAGGTCATTGGTCCCCAATGCCATTACTGAAGACCCCAAGGGTCTAGGACCTTTGGTTATATAGTAAAAGCTGATTTTGTCTTTTCAAAAACCTAAAACAGGGGTTATGCCCCTTATAGAAAGGTCAAATCTCTTTGGTCAAAATGTAACAAAGTTGCGCCATAATGACCCAAACATTTTCCACCATTTAAAACTTCTGTAAGTATAATGGTTTCTGAGATTATCCCATAACAAGGTGTTAGGTCAAAGGTCAAGGTCAACATACAAATTTGACCTTGAGGTATTTTTTAAAGATACATGAAATGATGATGATTGGTGAAGATCCTATGTGTCTACGACTTACGGTTTCTGAGTTTTGGTGGCCAACCGACACCGGTTAATTTTGATAGGGGCATAACCCTACCAATGAGTCGTTGAATCTTTTCGATCCAAATATAACGAAGAACCGGGGTCTGGTCCTGAACAAATTTCACCCTTTGTTTTTTTTCTACCTATTACGGTTACGGTGTTGGAACGATAACAAGGTTTTGGGGTTTCGGAGGGATTACTCCGAACCGACAAAATATTTCGACTCACAGGGTGAGTTCCGGATAGGTATTCATGACACCGATACAAAGTGTGAACATGAAAGCGACACTTCTTACGGTTACGGAGGCTAACTTCGTCAAAGTTTGGCGGAACAAAAAGAATAATAATAATAATCAGAAGAAATACAGTAAGGTCTTTCCCTTTAGTAAAAGGAAAGACCTTAATAAACAGAAGAAATACAGTAAGGTCTTTCCTTATAGAAAAAGGAAAGACCTTAATAATAATAAACAGAAGAAATACAGTAAGGTCTTTCCCTTTTGAAAAAGGAAAGACCTTAATAATTAAACTGTCAATTGTTCTTGAACAATTGAGAGGTCTTTCCTTTTGTAATGTAAAATACATGTTCTTATAGATGTAGAATCTATTGAAAAGGTCAAGGTCAACCGTACAAAGCTTGAAAACACACTTAAAATCCATGATATGAGGTAAAAAACACTAAATTCGCTATCTGGGACATGACCTTGACCTTTGACCTTTTGACCTTTGTCAAGGTCATTAGTCCCCAATGTCATTGCAAAAGACCCCATGGGTCTAGGACCTTTGGTTATATAGTAAAAGCTGATTTTGTCTTTTCAGAAACCTAAAACAGGGGTTATGCCCCTTATTAAAAGGTCAAATCTCTTTGGTCAAAATGTAACAAAGTTGCGCCGTAATGACCCAAACATTTTCCACTATTTAAAACTTCTGTAAGTATAATGGTTTCTGAGATTATCCCATAACAAGGTGTTAGGTCAAAGGTCAAGGTCAACATACAAATTTGACCTTGAGGTATTTTTCAAAGATACATGAATTGATGATGATTGGTGAAGATCCTAGGTGTCTACGACTTACGGTTTCTGAGTTTTGGTGGCCAACCGACACCGGTTAATTTTCATAGGGGCATAATCCTACCAATGAGTCGTTGAATCTTTTCGATCCAAATGTAATGAAGAACCGGGGTCTGGTCTTGAACAAATTTCACCCTTTGTTTTTTGTCTACCTATTACGGTTACGGTGTTGGAACGATAACAAGGTTTTTGGGTTTCGGAGGGATTACTCCGAACCGACAAAATATTTCGACTCACAGGGTGAGTTCCAGAAAGGTATTCATGACACCTATACAAAGTGTGAATATGAAAGCGACACGTCTTACGGTTAACGCGGCTAAATTTGTCAAAGTTTAACGGAAGAATAATAATAATAATTAAAAACCAATTGTTCAGAGAACAATTGAAGGTCTTTCCACCAGTAAATATCTATTTTGATATTAAAATATTAAAAATCAGTCTAAAATGTCAGTTCCTATGGCTTTATGATGTATAGATATGAATTTTAACCAAAGATCATAATCTAAAACGCCAAATTTACCTATGACCTTGACCTCAATTTCAAGGTCACAAACTGAGGATCTCAAATCAAAAGACCCTAGGTCTCTAATATGTATGGTTAATAAGTAATATCACTTTACGCATAATTTTAGATGTGGTAGGGGCTAAAACTCCCATTTATTGTCTACGCACCCTTTCAACCAAAATTATTATGTTACGACATGTCGCAACTAACAATTTAGTAAAAATAATTTGTCGATATCTGATAAGGTTAATGAAAATGAGTGAAAATAAGCCAAAATCAAAATTTAGAATATGACCTTGACCTTTGACCTTGATCTAATTTTCATTTTTTTGGACCAAGGATCTCAAATCAAAAGACCCTAGGTCTCTATCACTTATGGTTTTCCAGTTTAAAATACATTTCAAAATTTCAAATACAAAAGGGGAAATAACTCTCATATGGAATCTCTATACGGCTTCGGTCAAAATAAAACAGCACATCCTGAAGATGTAATGAGCAATTTGCAAAAATAAATTTGTCGGTTTCTTATACGGTTGTGAAGATTACGCGATAACAAGAAAAACAGTGTTCGGGGAGATAACTCTTATATGGGAAAGATTTTGGTTACACGGTGTCAGTTACAAAAGCGTAATAACTGTTCGATATCATATACCATATGTCTAAGCGACATCTTGCGAAACAAAAAAAATGCGGAGGAACAAAAAGTTGGCGGAAGAAAAAAAATAATAATAATAATCAGAAGAAAACCAATAGGTCTTTCCACGGAAAAGTGGAAAGACCTAATAAACAAAAGAAATACAGTAAGGTCTTTCCCTTTTGTAAAAGGAAAGACCTTAATAATAATAAACAGAAGAAATACAGTAAGGTCTTTCCTTATAGAAAAAGGAAAGACCTTAATAATAAACAGAAGAAATACAGTAAGGTCTTTCCCTTTTGTAAAAGGAAAGACCTTAATAATAAACAGAAGAAATACAGTAAGGTCTTTCCCTTTTGTAAAAGGAAAGACCTTAATAATAATAATAATAAACAGAAGAAATACAGTAAGGTCTTTCCCTTTTGTAAAAGGAAAGACCTTAATTAAAAACCAATTGTTCAGAGAACAATTAAAGGTATTTCATCCAAAAAGGATCTATTTTGATATGAAAATATTAAAATTCAGTTGAAAATGTCAGTTCCTATGGCTTTATGATGTAGAAATATGAATTTCGAGCAAAGGTCAAAATCTAGAACGTCCAATTAACCTGTGACCTTGACCTCAATTTCAAGGTCATATAGACTAAACATCTCGAATCAAAAGACACTAATTCCTTAATATGTATGGTTCATGAGTAATATCACTTTACGCATAATTCTAAATATAAGAGGGGCGAAAACTCCCATTTATTGTCTACGCACCCTTGCAACCAAAATTTATAAGTTACGACATGTCGCAACTAACAATTTAGTAAAAATAATTTGTCGATATCTTATAAGGTTAATGAAAATAAGTGAAAATAAGCCAAAATTTAGAATTTGACCTTGACCTTTGACCTTGACCTAATTTTCATTTTTTTGGACCAAGGATCTTAAATCAAAAGACCCTGGATCTCTATCACTTATGGTGTTCCAGTTTAAAATACATTTCAAAATTTCAAATACAAAAAGGGAAATAACTCTCATATGGAGCGTTCATATTGCTTCGGTCGAAATTGGACAAATCATGCGAAGGATACAACGAGCAATTTTATAAAATAAATTTGTCGTAATCTTATACGGTTGCGAAGGAGTTGTGATCACAAGGAAAACAGTGTTTGGGGAGATAACTCCTACAAAGAAAAGTATTCGGTTACGCAGGGTAAATTTCAAAAGCGCATAAACTGTTCAATATCATATACCAAATATCTAAGCGCCATATTGCGAAACAAATGTTTATCGCAAGAACAAAATTTGGCGGAAGAAAAAAAAAAAAAAAAAAATAATCAGAAGAAAACAATAGGTCTTTCCACAGAAAAGTGGAAAGACCTAATATTAAACAGAAGAAATACAGTAAGGTCTTTCCCTTTTGAAAAAGGAAAGACCTTAATAAGATCTTCAGTGACAAAATGAATCCTAATGACAATCATTATAAGGTCTTCGGTGATAAAACAATTCGAATGAGTAATTATAAGATATTCAGCAATAAGGGTAATATCAAAGACGGTAGTCACTAGATTTAGCACATTCTTTTATGTTTTATTATGCACTTTAATCTCCTATATAATTTGGCTTTCCAAATGTTTTGATAGGAATGTTGCTGATATATCTTTTGTAGACAAAACACACGACTTAAAACGTTAAATTTATCGGTATCCTGTAAGTTTTCTGAAGAGCTTTTGACTTTTGAATTAAAGCTTTATACAAAGGCTATTTAGTTCTTGGCACTTTTCAATGTGCACAAGAGGGGCGAACGATACCAGACTGACATTCAAACTCATAAGTCGAACATAAACTGACAACACCATGGCTAAAAAAGAAAAAGACTAACAGACAGCTAAAGACTGAGCAACACGAACACCACCAAAAACGGGGGTGGTCTCAAGTGCTTCGAAAGGGTAGGCAGATCTGGCTCTACATGTGGCACCCATCGTAGTGCTAATGTAAGTACAAACCCGGTAATAGGTCTAATTAGGTAGGTCAAAGTCGGGAAAATGAAGTGGGGTGGGGTAATTGTAGTTTCAACATAAGGAACAGATCCACTATCATCTGTGGAACGGATAATCTATAACAGTCAATCAACTCGATGGCATACGAAAAACTTACTTAGCGATAAACTATCTTGTGCAGCTAGTTGTTGTTGTTCCGAACTATATTTTAGTTATTTATAAAACTGGTAAGCGGAGGGTTGAGCACTACAAACATGTTCAACCGCGCAAAATGCTGTATGTGACTATTCCATAACAGGGGCTTTAAAGGGGCACTAGCTACGATATATATAAAAAAATAAAGTATGATTTTTTTTTATATCAATCATTAATCAAATTGGAATAATGAAATAATAATTTGCTTTTAGCTATCAATTTCCTTCAATTTTGTTGAAATAAGCGATTAAACATAATTTTTGACTGATTCACTTGCAAGTGAAAACGTCATCATCATTCTAACCGGTATTCATGTGAACTTCAAGTTAACCCCTAGCTAGAGATTGACAACGCATGCATTGTACGTGTACTGGTTATTTAAAGAAAAAGAATGTCAACAATGAAAGTGAAACTATGGTAAATCATTTGATTACTAATTCGATGCACATAAAATCATTTTTATATGGTTAAAAACAATGAGAATCATCTATTTTTAATCTATAAAATAAAATCAAACAGACCTATACAAATGCAATTGCACGTGTTGGTTTAATCTATTCGTATCTTTATTTTTGTTTACATCGCTTATATGGTCATCCGAGGTCAAATCGATAGTTAATTAGATGGCGTCTGGACTAAAATACACACGAAACGAACCTATATAATATCTACCTCATGCTCTGTAAACTGTTTATTTTAGACTTTTGATAGTTTGGATAAATGTTTTACATTGTTATAAACCAAATATGAGAACTTGAGTCAAATCGGTTACAATGAATTTGACAGCTAGTGCCCCTTTAATACATAGATTGTGGTTGGTAGTTTTTTTCCACAACTGTTGTTAAGTTTATTGTTTTTTTGTTTTTCTGTTGAGCATTGAATCACATTTGGCAATTCCGAGGTTCTCTTATATCTTACTATACGGTCTATGATCGTTGTAGAATATGACCGTGACCTGTAGTTGTTTGCATCCTTGTCAGTTGGTTGTATAAAGGATAATTGTCTCATTGGCAAGCCTACCACTTCTATTTAAATTATGAACATGCACCTGACAAATTTCATTTTGACAGTGACTTGACTTCAGTTTGAGGTTTTAAATATTGTATTGTAAGACATTTAATATTATTATTCCTTGTCAAAGATACATGTACTATGACTAAAACATCTATTATAATATGTAGGACAAAATATTACTTTTATTGAGAGATTTGCCACCTTTTAATCAAGTATGTTACTATCTTAGAGAGATGTGTTTCTATTGTAAATATATCTGTTAGTGTTCCTATAATGAAGAGACATACTTTTATTTTCAATAGATTGCAGCTGTTGAAAAGAATATTTATATAGTGTTACGGTGATGCTATAATTGTGTTGAAATATTTTTCTATTGTATATATAACTAATTTATTGAGAATAATTATAATGTTTTGTGATTTGTGACTAGTGAAGTTATAAAAAAGAAGATGTGGTATGATTGCCAATGAGACAACTATCCACAAAAGACCAAAATGACACAGACATTAACAACTATAGGTCACCGTACGGCCTTCAATAATGAGCAAAGCCCATACCGCATAGTCAGCTATAATAGGCCCCGATAAGACAATGTAGATTGCAATAGAAATGTAGATGTGCTACTTTATTAAATAAATGTGCTCTTATTGATAATTCAAAGTAAGTAGATGTTGTCAACTCTTAGTTTAAGGGATCCACCGAAAGTAAACTCTTTTCATTCTATCAATAGGTCATACAAAAGTAATTTGTTTGGGGCCCTTTATTGCTTGCTGTTCGGTGTGAGCCAAGGCTCTGTGTTGAAGACCATACCTTGACCTATAATGGTTTACATTTATAAATTGTGATTTGGGTGTAGAGTTTTCTCATTGGCACTCATACCACATCTTCCTATATCTATAATAAGATATTCTTCTGGTAGCTAGAGATGATTCTGTTCACTAAAAAAATCTTTTATTTCAATAAATATTTTATTAACAATTATTAACAATAACAGCACTATTGCATGTGTAGTACATATATCAGACTAGATGGACAATATCATTTAACACTTAACCAAAGCTTTTACAATTCATAAAGAGAAACAAAACATGTATTTTGCATTTGAGTAAACACTAGCTTTGTATATTATTATCTAAACATATTTCTCTAATTGTAAAGCAGAAGGATCCTTTTACTTCAGAGATATGTTAAAAAATATTAAAACAAAGTTCCACTTTAAAGTTGTCAAATCTTTCCTTACGTAAAATTTATGAGTAGTATAATGACAAATACTAATGTTTGAATTTGGCACATGTAAACTATTTGATTACTTCAGTTATTGAAATTACTTTTTAAATGGTTATGATCAAGTGCAATAAATATTTTATAATATTGCCAAGCTTAACAGCTTTTTTAAACAACATATCATGCCCTGTACAATTTCCTGGTTATTTCCAATAAAAAGTTGCCATGGTGAACATGTTTGTATAGGAAAATAAACTGTGAATTATTGAAAAATCATATTTTCGTGGATATTTGATTTTGTGGTTTTACCATAGTCTGCATAAAAGCCTGTAGATTTTTTTGTTACTTTGTTTAATTTAGTTCATCATATTTAAATTTATGAAAAATTGTATCCAAGGAATAATTATGAATTTCCAGTTTTACCTTCCATCTCAAATGTCTGGTTGAATGAATAAGCTGTTACATTGTCCTTACTATTTCAAATGTATTCTAAATATCACAGATACATTGCACACAGCCCTCATTTAAAATCTATATGTAGTTGTGGTAGTCATAACAAAAGTGTTACATCGAGTATGTACATAGTAATGATGCTTACAGCTAAACACACACTTATGTACACATAGCCCTCTTACATAATCTAAATAAAGTGAACATGTTCATAGTAGCTAATTGCATCAGTATGCAAACAGTCTTCCAATATAATCTAAACATATTGATATTGGTCAAAGCTAAACAGACTTATATGCACATAGCCTTCTATTATATGATTTATGTAGGGTTATTGGTCAAAGCCTTCAAAAGTCATCTGAAATGTTTCCCTTCTGTCCACTACTAAGTCTTTACAATGAAGACAATGTATACTGCATGAATCAATAATGGTATCCATAAGAGAACAGTTTCAGTATGAGATAGATAGCCCAATGTATATATCAACAGCCTGGTATTTTAAAATAGAGATAAGTGTTGATTATTTAACATCATTTTGGTACGTCATGGAATAAAGCCGTGTAGAACTCAGGCTCCGACATTTTAAGACGATACTGTTTGGCCATCTCCTGAATCTTCAGCTTTCTTCTAACATGCGGTGGCTGATATCTGAGGAAAGAAAAATTGATTAAAATGGTTTAAATAAAACATATAAAGCATATTGGTTTCATAAGAAATATTATTTGAATTGTCAAGCAAACTAATCTGATTTTTATCAATAATATAACTTTAAATGAAAAGTTTATTCCAATCAAAGTCTCTGTTAGAAGTTGTATTTATCTGGCTGAAAAGACATCTTTGTTTAACAAACACTGATATCAATTATTGCAAAGTTTGTTTCATTCCTGGAAGTGTAAATAATATATTCACTTAACTTTTGAATGGATCCAAAGATCTAAATACAAAACTGCAATTTAAACTGAGATTTGCATGTTCCTAGGGTAGTTACATGTAATTGCCTTTTTAAAGATTGCATCCTTTTTTTTAGGCCTGTTCATGATTCAATTGTCTGCTCATGATAAATATATTTTTCTGAAATGTATCTGACCATAACAGAACACACATATAAACTTTAAAAAACATGTCTGATTTTTAGTATTTTTCTGTTCCATGAATGTCTTTTTGTTTAAATTCCTGGTTATTTTTCTTCCTGAACCAACAACTTACGTTTCACTTTCTAATCTTTTCCTTTTACCAATATTAATTGCTGTTTGTCTGACCATTGGTCCTAATGTACGTCGACTGACCACCATCCCATCTATCAATGGTATTGCCATATTGATTCTGAAGATAAGAAACATTTGATGATCTGACAAATTCCATCATTTTTCATTTATGATTCATAGTATAGTGATCATCAGGCAGAGTTTTAAGGAGGCCTGAATCAGCTTCTAATATATAGTTACATTTGATAATCTGACAAATTCCATCATTTTTTTATTTATGGTATATGGTGATATTATCATAAGGCAGAGTTTAAAGAGGGCCTTACTCAGCTTCTATAGATAAATTTGATTAAAGCAGGAACATGACACTTGAGCTGTGTCAGATAGAACTCAACCTTATGCAAGTGCACATAAACATGTACATATATAAAACTTTTTTTTATTTTTTAACATTCATATACGAAATAAATCATTAATTTTGGACTGTTTAGTGGGGTATGTTCTTATATACTTAATTTTCAAACAGTTACAGACTTTGTATAGTGATTTTTTCAACCAAACAATGTTAACAGATGTATCGATATTCATTTGAACAGAGTTGATTTCTATCCAAAGCAGTTCACTAGATAAATTTGGTGTGTCCAAAGGGCTTTTCTTGATTTAAACCTTCAACAGGACATTCAAAACACAAAAAAATGAAAGCCAAGGTGGAATATTACTTGAATATATGAATAGCTAAGTGGTCAAAAGAAACCTAAATAAAAACCTATCATTACTGAGAGCTAACAGACTGATGGTAAACATGGGAAAAATATTATTTTATATATTTAATTCAAAGGGCAAAAAATGACCTTTACTTTACAATATTTCAAAAATCTCTTTTAAATTGCTTTTTTTATAGTAAAGGTTTGGTTTGTTAGCATACAAATACATTATATACTTATTATTTGGTGTGCTTTAGTGTACATAGATATAAATCAACTTCTGGAAGAATTTACAGAAGGTGGCAGGTTACAAAAGGAAACTACATGTGACATACACTATTGGTATCAGTGTTGGATTCAACATGGAGCTTGTAAATTATTGGTTATCTTAATAATGAGGAAAACCAAAGTGCCTGGAATGGTGTAACATTTGTACTTTATAAGTTATATATATATAAATTAGAATTCTTTGATTTTACGAGTGCCACATGTGGAGCAGGATCTGCTTACCCTTCCGGAGCACCTGAGATCACCCCTAGTTTTTTGGTGGGGTTCGTGTTATTTATTTTTAGGTTTTCTATGTTGTGTCGTGTGTGGTGTTGTTTGTTTGTCTTTTTCGTTTTTAGTCATGGCGTTGTCAGTTGTTTTGGATTTATGAGTTTGACTGTCCCTTTGGTATCTTTCGTCCCTCTTTTTTTTCCTTTGACTCCATACCTGCTCACAAATTGGACCTCATTATTTTAGTAGTATAGATATACAGCTGAGTGAGACTAACCTTCCTGTTATGCCCTGCATGTGTATCCTAAACAAACCATTTTGTAATGCATGAATGAAGATGATGAATGTATCTTTCTCCGTTGATTTAGGGGTTGATGACATCAATGAAGTGTTCAGGTGTTCCATACCTGTCCTCGTCACACTCAGTATATCCCCTGTAATAATAAACTTCATTAAAACTACTCAAGCTTAAAATATAGGTCACAGTGACCAAAAATGTTCCTTACTTGGTAAAATTTTAATTTTAATTTCACAGACAAATATTTTAAGTGTAGAATGATCTAACGTTTTGTCCCAAATAATATACCACTCTTCTGTTAACCATATAAGTTGCAAGCAATTTATGTCATTCTGACTGCTGCATGAGCTTTTTCAAGATTTGATAGCTGTTGAAATCGAAACTGCTATTAAAATTTAAAGGAATATTGACCGAACTAATTCAAATAAATATTGATAGATCTTTGGTAGGTTTTTCTATATAAATTTAATTTTGAATAAAACAACATTTTCACCTGAGAAAAACGTATGTTTGCATGTAAAATAGAGCCAGCAAAATGTTTTTACTGTCAAAATTGTTTTGTCAAAACTTGCAAACAACTCTATAGAAAATGTGTACTTTGTAGAACATTTAATCTTGTGGTTCACCTATACTCATGAATTCTGAAAATATTGGTCTCCCACAAGTTATAGTGATTCTACAGTAGTTGAATTCATAATATTCAAAGCAAACCATTCAATAAACATACCAGTAGGGAAGTTCTCATGATCCTGGAAATTCTCCAACCATACCACTAGTATCTTAATATCTGGTCCAGCCATCAGTGCAGGTTGACGACCAGACTTCTTGAAAATGGGCTGATCCTGAGGAGATATGGGACTGTCTCCCTTTATCTTGTCTACATGGTCAGCTCTGTCTAATGACAGAGTCTTTGGCTTGTTTAAGGATATGTCTGATGCAGCTCTCTCAGCCATTTTATGTGTCAGTAGGGGAGATTTATCTGGAAATCCAACAACAATAAATATAATGATAGCTTCAAATGATGCAAAAGTGTTTTGTCTGTTTAAAAGTTATTACATGTACTTTAAACTAATAAATCGTAAGTTATTGAATATAAAAGTTTTCATTTTTCATAAGTAACAAACTGCTATAGTCATTCCTATTTGACTATTATTTTGTAATAATGAAAATCCAGAATCACAGACAATGTGAAAGTGATGTTTTTTTATATGTTAGTTTTACTTTTTAGAGTGTAGATTAGAGATAAACAGTAAGATTGAAAGAGGAAGAGTTAGTATCTGTGATAATTATCAACCAGGTGCTCCACAGGGCGCAGCTTTATACGACCGCAGAGGTCGAACCCTGAACAGTTGGGGCAAGTATGGACAAAACATTACAGCTCTGAATTTGGATTGTGATCAAATTTTTGACATTACATGGTTTTTTTTTTTTTTTTTTTTTTTTTACACAAAACAAATGTCAAGATTTTACAAATCAATTAAAGATTTCTTCTTCAAACTTATTTAAATCTAAAATTAAATAGTTGACACAGCATAGGTTTCTGACACAGAATGAATGTGGTCTAATGAACTTAAAATTTTTTTTTTGCCTTTGAGCAATTCACTATGCTGTTGAATATTTATCCTCTCAAAAAAATGTTTGAAGAAATTTTCTTTTTATTTATGAAATCTGAAATGAGAAAAATTTAAACCCCCCCTTTTTTTTCACATCCCCGTTTCCCTTTTTCCAAAACTGATATCAATTCAAATTTCTAATGGAGTTTGCAACAATAACTACTCTTTTAAATACATCATAAAATATTAAAATGTAAAATAAAGTGCTTGTTATCACTGAATGGTAAAGATTGGTTGGTAGTAAAAGTGAATATACATTGTTTATTGTATAAAACAATAAAAAAAACTTCATCAGCAACATTTTATATTGGCAAATTTCCAATGAAGTTATTTACATAAAGTTATTTGCAAATAAAAATAGAAAATGACATCATAGTCATGTCTGGCAAATGTCCAACATACATTATCTAAAAACATTTTAGATAAGATAAGGAAAAAAAGCTTCATCAGCAACATTTTATATTGGCAAATTTCCAATGAAGTTATTTACATAAAGTTATTGGCAAATAAAAATAGAAAATGACATCATAGTCATGTCTGGCAAATTTCCAACATATATTATCAACTACTATTCTATACAAAGAAAGATAACTCCAATTGAAAATTAATTGCTATTGCACAATATTGTGCAATTAGATATTTCTTGCTATTGTGCAATACTGTGCAATTGAAAATTTCTTGCTATTGCACAATACTCGATATGGAATCCTGATTTGGACCAACTTGAAAATTGGGCCCATAATAAAAAATCAAAGTACATGTTTAGATAAAGCATATCAAATAAGCCCAAGAATTTAATTTTTGTTAAAATCAAACTTAGTTTAATTTTGGACCCTTTGGACCTTAATGTAGACCAATTTGAAAACTGGACCAAAAATTAAGAATCTACATACAGAGTTAAATTTGGCATATCAAAGAACCCATTTATTCAATTTTTGATGAAATCAAACAAAGTTTAATTTTGGACCCCCCATTTGGACCAACTTGAAAACTAGGCCAATAATTAAAAATCTAAGTACATTTTTAAATTCAGCATATCAAAGAACCCCAAGGATTCAATTTTTGTTAAAATCAAACTAAGATTAATTTTGGACCCTTTGGACCTTAATGTAGACCAATTTTAAAACGGGACCAAAAATTAAGAATCTACATACATAGTTAGATTCGGCATATCAAAGAACCCCAATTATTCAATTTTTGATGAAATCACAAAAAGTTTAATTTTGGACCCTTTGAGCCCCTTATTCCTAAACTATTGGGACCAAAACTCCAAAACCAAACCCAACCTTCCTTTTATGGTCATAAACCTTGTGTTTAAATTTCATAGATTTCTATTTACTTATACTAAAGTTATGGTGCAAAAACCAAAATAATGCTTATTTGGGCCCCTTTTTGGCCCCTAATTCATAAACTGTTGTGACCTCAACTCCAAAAATCAATCCCAACCTTCCTTTTGTGGTCATAAACCTTGTGTTTAAATTTCATTGATTTCTATTTACATATACTAAAGTTATTGTGCGAAAACCAAGAATAATGCTTATTTGGGCCCTTTTTTGGCCCTTAATTCCTAAACTGTTGGAACCAAAACTCCCAAAATCAATCCCAACCGTCCTTTTGTGGTCATAAACCTTGTGTCAAATTTTCATAGATTTCTATTCACTTAAACTAAAGTTATAGTGCGAAAACCAAGAAAATGCTTATTTGGGCCCTTTTTGGCCCCTAATTCCTAAAATGCTGGGACCAAAACTCCCAAAATCAATCCCAACCTTCCTTTTGTGGTCATATACCTTGTGTTAAAATATCATTGATTTCTATTCACTTTTACTCAAGTTAGAGTGCGAAAATTAAAGTATTCGGACCACGACGACGACAACGCAGGACGACGACGCCGACGTGATAGCAATATACGACCAAAAAATTAAAATTTTTGCGGTCGTATAAAAAGAAGATGTGGTATGATTGCCAATGAGACAACTATCCACAAAAGACCAAAATGAAACAGACATTAACAACTATAGGTCACCGTACGGCCTTCAACAATGAGCAAAGCCAATTAGCTTATCTCTGTTTGATACATGCCAATGTGTCTGTCTCGAGTTATCATCCTTTGTCAGTGGTTGTAATATACATGTTATTTTTAAGAATTTGGAGTTGATAGCAGATCTCAGATATTTTTCTGTTTCACTCATTCATAACTTTTTTTAACATTCAATCCAAATAGAGCTCAACATATTATATAGAAATTTGTCTATTCAGTATTATGTAGAGCTGTTTGTGGATGTCTTTTGGATATTTTTCTTTCAGTTGCTATCTCATTTCCTACAGAAAAGAAATTTTGCATATAAAAAAGGGTAATTTCCCATTTTCTCTACACAGGTTAAACCTGCACATTGGTAACACCAAGAATCCTTCTTTGTCTGATCTTTGAGATTGATTTGGACCATGAACAAATATAGCCTTACCTCCAGAAGTGTTACTAGATGACATCCTCGATTCTGTAGATGGAACAACAAAAGCGACCTCTGACGACACGTCTGCCCAGTATAATACTTGTTGTCTACCATCATACACACTCCCTCCCGTACTCATCTGGTAGTCTGATGCTGGAAATATATCTTAAGTTATTTAAAACTCCAATATAAAAACATTTGCAGCTGATAAGTTGACAAGTTGAACTTCTTGCTTTTAAAATAATGAAAATTCATTTATGTTTATGATGTTTTAGCTATCATGAAAATAACAAAGGGATATCCTTCTCAATAGTAAAAAGTTGAAACATTCTTTGTTTGCATTCCCTGAATTCACAATGTTAAATTCAACACTTTTGTTAATTTTTTCAAATGGTAATGCGCACAAAATTTCATATTGACAGTAATTAATTTTATTCAGTTATAGCAAAAATGAATGCCACATTACAAGATGATAATATATATATTGGTGTAGTTAATCTGAATTTTTGACCAAATGGTAATGGAGTATGTTAATTGAATTATTATGTGCAACAGTTCTCTGAAACAGTCAGATTATTAAAGAGAGACTTAGCACTGATATTCCTATAACCTTCCAGTTTTTAAATGTCAAGTACATTCAGCATACTTTCTATATCTTATGAACAGGGACCCAGTCAAACATGATACAAACTTACCACTGATATCTTCCTCTGGTTCCATAACTTTCCAGCTTGTACTGATGTGTCCAGTCCAGCCGGCATGCTTTCTAACATCTACAGGCCATCCAAGTGAATGAAGGAACTCAATAAACTGTGACTGTACATTAGTTCTTGATGTCTATAATAAAAACATTTTTTTTCTTCAAATTTACTAACTTCAAAATTCTGAATGCCAAACTTTATGAACAGATTAATCTCTCATTTTGAGTTCTTTAAAGCACTTTCCAATTTTCTTGAGTCAAAACATTCATTTAAAGAAATATTTCAAAGCTCGTTTGAAGTAGTTAAATTTATAAAAAAATTATACTATGAAAATATAAAGTTTTTTCCTTATAAAAAAAATAAATGCAGTTGAAGAAAAGAGTAATAAAAATAAGAATTATCTTTTAAGTGAAAATGGTGATACAATTTGAATATCAAAACAAAATAAAACTATATATTGTGAATATGGCCCACTAAAGACTAAACTAGGACAATATATAACACTACTTACTACACTGTCTATAATATGGCCCTCTAGTGAGTAAACTAGGAAGATATATATCACTACTTACTACATTGTCTATAATATCATGGAAATTCTTCTGACCCGATTTAACATAGAATATATGAACAGTATCATTGTCACGTGATGTCACAGTATCTAATATCTCCAGGTCTGTAAACAAGCCGGAGTTTGTTGTATCTAACATAACTAAAGCTGGTGGTATACTACTGTTATTATTATCCTGCAATTATATACATAATAAATATTTATACATGTAGTACACAAGACATAAAACATAGAACATAAATATCAAACCTCAATTAATATCAATTCATATCAATTCATATCAATTCATACAAAATATCCTTTGTCCTTTGGTCTATAGTAAGTTGTCAGAACGCATCTATCCCATCGAGCTAGAGATAAAGGATACCACAGATACAGTTAAGTGGGCCTGATATCTTGACTTACATCTAGAAATTGACAATGAGGGTCGGTTGAAAACAAAGCTTTACGACAAAAGAGATGATTTCAGCTTTCCAATTGTGAACTTTCCATTTCTAAGTAGCAACATTCCAGCAGCATCTGCATACAGGGTATATATCTCCCAATTGATACGATATTCCCGAGCTTGCATTTCCTATCATGATTTTCTTGATAGAGGGTTGCTGCTCACAAGGAAGCTATCAAACCAAGAGTTCCCAATGGTGAAGTTGAAATCATCCCTTCGTAAATTTTACAGACGTCATCACGAGTTGGTTGACCGTTATGGAATAACCGTTTCACAAATGATATCGGATATGTTCCTTACGTCGTAACTACAATCCCCTTCCCTTTCATGAATGTGACATTATGATTAAGACTATATACCGGATTTGTAATCACATAAGCAACACGACGGGTGCCCACATGTGGAGCAGGATCTGCTTACCCTTCCGGAGCACCTGAGATCACCCCTAGCTTTTTTTGGGGTTCGTGTTGTTTATTCTTCAGTTTTCTATGTTGTGTCATGTGTGCTGTTTTTTGTTTGTCTTTTTTTATTTTTAGCCATGGCGTTGTCAGTTTGTTTTAGATTTACGAGTTTGACTGTCCCTTTGGTATCTTTCGTCCCTCTTTTATGTTTATGTTCCAGACCGTATGAGTATTTGGACCGTACGCGTACGGTCTGGACCGTATGCGTACTTTTTCAAAATACTCATACGGTCGGATCGTACGCGTACGGTCTGACTAATATTAAGAAGTTGGTCAAGTTTACTAGATATAAATACATATAACAGATCAACATAACTTATTGATATAAAAAAGTTCAATTGTAATTGAAATAAAAACTTTATATTTTATCTATTTAAAAAATCCACGCTAATTAAATCTGTTAATCTCTTGTATTTAGTATTTCGATCAGTAATACATTAATTGAATTATGACAATTATTCTCACTGAAATTGATGATATCGGAAGTAAACATAATGTGGGCGGATAATTGTTTTAGAATATTTAGCAACTTTACAGAAAAATGCAAATGCAAAGGAACATGCATGCATGAACTGCAAACATGTAAATGTAAAACAATATTACATTACTTGTACGTGGTAGCAAGTGTCACCTTGGGCGAGAGTACCAAAATAGGATTTAGATATACAATTAAACAAATATTTAATTTCAATTGTTAGTTTGAACATTTTATCCATCTAATTGTAATAATAACAATTTGTTAAACTAAAAATAAAGATTGCGATAAATATTCGTTTGAATTTAACCCATATGATCCAATAACATGTATGGTCAGCTCGTACTGGACCATACGCGTATACTCATACGGTCCGACCGTACGCGTATGGTCGGACCGTATGAGTATACGTATACGGTCCGGACCGTACGCGTACGGTCCAAATACTCATATGGTCTGGAACATTTATACTACAAAAAGCTGTGTTCTTCAATGCACCACTGAAGCAGAACTGACAATAAGAGTTCTACTCAACCCTGTCCAACAGCCATGATCTTAATACATGCTGAAGACCTAGCAATGACTTGAATATGATTTACAGGTGCAAGTTGTTCCTACAATGGGATAACATAGTTTTACTTCAGTTACAATATTAGGTCATTTAAACCGAATAGTGACCATACCTTTAAAGCTTCCAATGACAAGAAACCATAATGAGATAGGAACAATCTAGCTGTCTGGTATTCCTGTGTAATTCTAAAATGAAACAATTTCAAATGGTTTAGTACACTAGTTTCCACCATCAATATTTTTTAAAACACATGCATCTCAAGTCAGAAATAAACAGATTAAAGTATAGTTGGGTGTGTAAATATAAAGGATAGAGAATAATTGGCATAAGAATAAAAAAAAAATAAAAAACAGCAAGAAAAAAAGAAGACAGAAATATTAAACAAGCATTCTATCTATACCATCTTTTAAATTTCATTGTAGTCTTAACAGAAGGGATTTTGCTTGATTTTCATATGATGAAGACATAATCTTTAAAATTAGTTTAATTGAGATTTGGAGCTGGCATGTCAATAACTGCTAGTAGTCCAGGTGCCTGATTTTTTTCTAGCTGTTTTGAAGACTAATAGCTGTGATCTGCTTTTTGTTCGCTTTTTTACACATTTCCTGTTTCAATTCTGGAAAATTATTTCAATAATGTAACAGCCATACCTTGGGGTTTTACATTCGATATCCTGGCTGGGAAATGGTGAATGTTTCATGTTAAGTTTACTTTTCCTACTGATTTCATTTTCAAATTGTACGGCTTTGTCAATAAATGATTTCAGTTTGTTCAGATCTGTGCGATCGTTATCCTTCACAAGAGATTCTAATGTGGGTATACTTTTATCTCTGAAACAGAACAATAACGAAATAAGTTGCATTGATCACTTTAATATATTGATGTACAAATGTATTCAATTTCATATTCTAGGAAATGTCATATGTATTATTTATTTCTAATTTATTTTTTAATCAATATAAAGCTTTTTTTTCTCTACATGTTAATCTGCAGTTTCCAAGAAATAAATTATCTTAAAAATTCCTTAGAATTAAAAATTCTAAATATGTTCACAGAATTTTTGAACTGTCGATTGTTTTTTACTATATTGTTGGGTTTATTTTCATAATTATTACCAGTTTGCAGAAAAATTTAAAAAAAAAACCAACACAGATAATGGATTAAACATATTTTTATTTTTTATTTTATGAAAACTTTATCAATACCATTAAATCAATAAGACCTTTTCAGTTTTGCATACAATTGAAGCTAGTCTCTAACTTCAACCAAATAGGTAGACATAAACAGCCATCTTCACTGGAAGATATTGACGTATCAGCCATTGCCACATATTATATAAACGATCATTCTAGATAATCCTTGTTCTTTAAGAACTATGATTTTAATCTATTGTTCTAACAACTTACGCTTTGGTAGGTGGTATTTTATCAGCTGATTCAGGGAAGTATCTGTGTTTTATATTGTGATGAATACCAACATTCTCCATAGGTAATGGTCGACCTGGATCTGTCAAACGGGATCTTGATCGAGAGTTTATCTGTAAAATCAAGTTTAACATTACATTTAATGGCTCTTTCACCTGAACAAAAGTTTCAAAAGTTTAAAATCACTACAAAATGTCCTATAACCACTGTTTATAAATAGATATAAGGAAATTTCCATGTTGCTTTCACTAATTCCTTTCACAAAGATACATTTATTTGACCATCATATTGAGTAAATTTGAGTTTATAAAACTGACCACACCACAAAAATACATATTTTTATTTAAAGTTGGTGATTCAATGCACAAAGTTTGTCGTTCTGAATAGGTAATTTTATATATAAATGATATACAGTAAGCTTACTTTATTATTTCTAGGTGAATGTCGTAATTGCATGGTCCATGCATGTCTTCCAAATGGTCCTCTGATTAGAGAAGTCACCGTTGGTAAGGGATCTGAAATATTTCAAATATTCTTTAAAAATGTGAATTACTTTGGAGTTGAAAAAAAAGTATTGACAGATGATAACATTACTCATATTTGCAAACATCAAATCTATGACTGATAGCCACATATACAATGGATTATGGTTATTTGCTTAGCTTTCCTGCCAGACAAATTAATTATTCAATTTAGTAGCATATGCTGAGGAGTAAAATCAAATTGGAATTTAAAGGAAATCCCCAAAGATAGATGATACCAATAGTCAGCAAAGGAAATAAAAATATTTTGTTTACATTAGATGAACAGTTTTTGAGCTGAAAAAAATTTATGTATAAATAATCAATATTATGCATTTAAGGGTTATGTGTTTAAGTTAATTCTACAATATCATCATATAGCAAAGACATTTCAAAAAGTCCACTGGGATGATTGAGTAAAATTTCAAAGGACTTTGATATCCAACAATTTTTTATACAATTTGTGACAAAATAAGATTTATTTTTATTATCTCCCTTTGTGTGTGGGACACAAACCAACTTGGCAGTACCATTACTGATACCTTCGTTATTTCCTAATGGCTGTTCCAGTAACCCAACAATGATGGAGTTATCCAAAACAAAGTATTTAAATGGAGATCCAGCCTCGGGTAGAGAATTGCCTTTACAGTACTTCAGTAACGATTTCTCATCCAATAAAGAAAACAAAGACTCTGGACCACATGGAGGAGGAAAGGCTCCCTACATAAAAAGAAACATCAGTCAAATTATATATATAATAGTATAGCATATTGTCTGGAAATTATCTGTGGTAACAACAGTCTTTCATAAACCATTAACTCTGACAATAAAATTGATTTTGTTAATCATACTGTGGACTCAATTTTTTTTCGTGGGTATCAATTTTCGTGGATTGCTGAAAACTTGCATTTTCATGGATATTTGATTTCGTTGTTTTGCCAATCTCTGAATACAAAGTCTATTGAAAATATGTAATTCATTGAACATTTGAATTCGTTGTTCAACTGTACCCATGAAACCCACGAAAATTGGTATCCAACGAATATTAATGAATCCACATTGTTGTGTTAAATCTTTGAACATGTGTTGTAACCCCTGTCCCAAATTAATATAGTTCTTGCCGATCTCTAATTTTAAATAAACTAACACTGGTCAAATTACAAACATTAAGTTTCCAGATCCAAATTAAGATTTATTGTTTTTATGTTGACCTCATTAGAATATAACTAAAATTTTTACCCACACAGTGTCAATACATCTTTGATGAACAGTGTTAGACAGTTTTATTGCTTAGAAGTAGACATAAAAACTTGGTGTAATGTGAATTTTTGTGTAATATATAGTTGCTAACAATGGTAATTATCTCAAACTTCATTTTGGAATTATTCAATTTCCAGACATACAAATTTTACCTACCACATGTTGTATTATGACAGTGAGTACCCCCTCAGCAGCCTCCTTTACTCTCATTGACGCTGGCATTAACTCCTTATCTCCCTTGAATTTAGGTACATCACTGGCACGATTCTGTAAGTACAACAAGAAATTAATCTCAGGGCAATAACTTACATCCTACTTTCAAATCAAAGACTATCATTTTTTCCCCTGTAAAATGGTAAACAGTCCACTTTGCAAGTCTGAGTAAAAAGCAAATTTCAGGAAATTGCATTTAATCTTCTTTTTTTTCCAACAACTATTGATAATGAAGCCATTGAAGGGACACGTAATTAGACTTCATATTTTCATATTTTTTTTTACTTATATATGTTTCAACATTTGTTACTGGTGAATTTTTATCATTTATTACAACAACAAAAAAATCCCACCAGAACAAAAAAATGTTTGCAAAAAAAAATTAAAAAAAATAGATTAGCTGTTAATGTGAAATGGATTTTCTATGTGAAAAAAAATAATAATTTCTTAAAAGACTTCTTAAATAGACAAAGGGAATTGAAGTTGTATCAGTTAAATGAAAAAATGTTGCACACATCACTGACCCCAGATAAGTGTGGGTTTAGTATAAGCGTGACTTGGTATATTGTCTACTTAATTCCCAAAAATATTGTTTGTGCTTTTACAGTTAGTACAAAATCAATACATTAAATAAAAGGAAAATGTGTCAATGGGACACAGATGATGCCCTTACTTGCAAATAACTTTATAAAGGGACATAACTAAGATTAGTACAAGTGAAACTACCCAAATTCATACTCGATCTATGTTTTATGGTAATACGAATTGTATATACAATTCATAACATTTGGTTGAGGCATACTTAAGTTATAGAATGCAAACCAATTTGGGAAATACAGAAGTAAGGACGGACAAGGGTAACACTTAATGCCACCTTTGCCTAGTAGCAGGGGCATACAATTAATTCTGATGTGTGTTTTACAGCTATTGAAAAGTCTTTGGTAATTATTATTCTAATAGTAAGACCCATTACAGTAAAAAAAAAATCTTCAAATATGTTCATCTGCTATACTTCAAGAGATACTTTTGGGAAATCTTGAAGATTTATATATGAAAACAAAATTTCTGGCACTTTCTGAAGTTTAACAAAGTTCACTGAATATGATGCTTTGAAGTAATATCTTTAATTCTCAGGAGGTTGTCTAAAAAAGGGAGTAGAAAATTGCTGTTCACAGGTACTTCTCTCACTACTTTGAAGTAATTTCTCTTTTTCAATCTTACTTATTGCAAATTATATTTGTTGATATATTCATGCATGAAAAAAGTTTGACATTTTTGCATTATTTTTTCTCTCTCGAGGTCTGTCTAATTAAAACACTTGCAAAAATTGGTTGGTTCAAAGTACCATTATGTCATACACTGTCGGGTCATAAACAGGCAACATTCACTATACTGTTAGGCTGCAATAATTTACCATGCTACCAATTTCATACTTCTAACTAAAATGCTTCTTCAACTGCATTGAATAGGGGGATTATATCTTTTCAAAGCTTTTGTGTTAAGTCTAAAATGCTTCTTCAACTGCATTGAATAAGGGACTATATCTTTTCAAAGCTTTTGCCTTAAGTCTAAAATGCTTCTTCAACTGCAATGAAAAGGGGGACTATATCTGTTCAAAGCTTTTGGTCTAAGCAAGTTAAGCAGGTAAAATACTGTTGCTTGCAGTTTAAAACAGGATTTGGGATATTTGGATTGTGAAAGAATTATATCTTCTCCACACTGACAATTACTTGATAAAAGTTCAATGATCTTTTTAAAATGTGACCCTTTGTCTTACAACTACATATTGTCTCTGAAATTTATAATTGACTGCAAGGAAGATATTAAGGCGTGGTCCATGATTTTGACCCCTTGTCACGATTACACGATCATGATCGTGTAAAAAGCTCTAAAACCTGATTTCATTAAATTCTACACGAAAAAGATTTTGAACAATGAAAATTTTTGAAATACATAAAAAAAATATAATAATCCATGTACATGTATTACATTAAACAACTGCCGATTCATATAGTTCCTATAAACACTGTCATCTGTTGCACCATTAAAATGGATATTATTCAAAACTATTAAAGCCCTCAAGATAATGCAAAAACATACTAAGCAAATTTTCTAAATATTAATAAATTCATAAAAGAAAAAAAAAGATTTTGTTAATAATGTCAGTGTGGACACACAAAGATAATGTTTCATCTAATGGTGTAGTTAGTAGCAGCTATGGACAAGCATCAACCTGATACCTTATTCAATGAGACAGATTTTGAGTCCTTTAATGTCACAGAATATGCCTCTGCTGGTTTTGTCTGAAATGCATGTATACAGTTGGATAATAAATACCTGATACTAAATATTTTATTGATATAACCTTGAAAATATGCTAAATATATATATAAAAAAAAAGTTATACAGTTGTATAATAAATACATTTTTTGTTTGTACCTGATACTTGATATTTTATTGATATAACCTACACTACAGCTCATGGGAATTTTGCTTTGGCCACCTGCCCACAGTGAAAGTGGGCATGGGGTGGTCAAAATTTCTAGTTTGTCCACTCTGCCTACCTGTAGGAGTGTGGATATGTCATTTCTTTTGTCTAATGAAAAGACTTGCAAGTACAATCAATTGAAAAAAGTGTATAAACATTTGTAATCAATATTTTTACAAAAAAAAAGAATATAGCTAGATTGGGTGCAAGTGGGCTGTCCATTGTGGGCAGGTGGAAAAAGCAAAATCGTCAATGGCTGTTGTGTAGTTAATATGCTAAACATAAAAATAAGGAGAAGTGGTAGGATTGCCAATGAGAAAACTATCAACCAAATTTCAAATGAAGTGGATGGGAGGTAGTGAAATTTGTTTATAAATACATGACATATGGGGTTTTCCCTTCGTTTTACTTCATTCATTTGACCTGACTGGGCATTCTTTAATGGCTCATATATAGTAAAAAACATCATTTCGTTTACATCACAATAGAAATCTACTTAAAAATTGTGAGCATTGTAACATATCTTTTTCTGAAGTAGAACATGCTTAAGGATGTACTTTGTACTAAGGTGAAGTTTAGGAATTTGCATCAGATATTTAGACTCCTTCATTTTTTTTCCTACGATAAAAACCATTTTTCTTTTCATATTAAACTTCAAAAGCTCATAAAAGGTCTTTACAAAAAAAAATATCAATTTAAGATTCCAGATTTATTATCTTTCTGCTTTGAAACCCCAATAATACCAATGCAAATATAAGGTAAAAGACTGTTTCAGTTTTTTCCTGCTATTTAAACAACAAAAAAATCTTGAAAAGGACTTCCATAACCTATCAACAGTTTTAGCTTATTTTGTTCCTTAGACTTATACATGTTATAGAATGAATTTTAAATTCACCTTAATACATCCTTCTGAAACCATTCAAGCCACTTTTAGTCAGATAAATGAATGAAGTAATAATTATGATATTAAATATTCCAATACATAGGAAGTTTTTACCTTCTGGTTATTTCTATCAGGTACCAAACATTCTAAAAATATCTGCAACTACAAGTTTTAATCTTACTTAAATCTCATATCGGATTTTGAAAAGGCAACATGTATTTCTCTAATGTATGACACCTTTCAAAACTCTGAGAGATAACATTCTCTTGAATAGGAATATTTTACTTTTTATTTTGATACAAAAGTGACCTATGCAGATCACTTTGAAAATGAAATTGACTGCAGTTTGAGTGCTTGCATAATTTTTAACAATAGATTTTTGGCAACTCTAAATGACATGAAATCAATCTATTCAATCAGTCAAGCATTTGCATATACAAGGCTAGGGTGACAAGTTGAAGGTAACTAGAATAATTACTCAATGGTAGAGATTGTATTTCTGAATTAAACAAGAGTGTGTTAAACAAGCAGCATGGGGATGATTGAAAATCACCCTGAACAAATTCACAAAATAAAGTTATTTTCTTTTCTCAGAAAAGCACAAAACAAAATTACCCATAGTCCATCTTTAATTTCTGAGAATGAGTATACATGTATATGTAAATATAAGATGTGTCTGAGAAGCTTCCTTACCTGTGATTTTGACCCAGATATACCAAGCTCTACCACCTCTAGAACATTATGTAGACATTCTTTATCATACAACAGCCTACTGTGCTCCACCAACCAAAGAGTCAGACATTTAAAGGCTGCTACGATCATTGAGTGTAGATCTCTGGTGTGGTTCTGATTAGGACGATTACATTGGAACACGATGAAGTCACAGATCCATTTGACTGTTCGTTTACACATCAGTAGATTCGGTGGTTTTATTTGAACCTTTGCCAGACCACTTAATAATTCCATGGCTGCTAATGCTGTGTTGAGATCTGTCTTCCAATTCACCATTAATCTGGTACACACTTCTGATGTTGCTTGTCCAAACAGTCCATAGGCTGATTCTGTAAACAACAATCGATTGTTACTGTAAATTCAGAATCAATTACATGAATTTATTATTACAATTTTGTCATCTAAGACTAAAATGTGGATATTTTTTTTGCGATATTAAGAAACATACTGTTTAATTCATATAAAAAAATTCAAAATGTGAGGTTTAATTATTGCAATTATAACCCTGTAGCATTACAATAATTTTTGAATTTCCAGTAATTGTATATTTCTCTGATAATTCATAGTCAAGATAAGATATACAAATTTTGTGTACTAATGTGGTGTTAAAAAAAGAAAGCAACTCTTTATGTAAATTTTATGCTCCTGAAGTGTTTTCCTGGATTTACTCACAACAGTTACACTCAAAGCTCAAAGCCAAATATATGAAAGCCAAGAATTTATAAGATTGAAGAGCTTTATGACCAAAAGATACTAAAAATAATCAAGAATTGAAACCAACCCATATTTTATCTAAAGACATCTAAAGGATACCCATTGTATTTTTTAAAGCTAGGACTTGCACATAACTATATTCTTTGTTAAGATGTAGGTAACAGTTAACCAAAACTAGTGCACTGTTTTGCAAGAAAACTGTTGTGTTAATTTTATTAAGTATCATTACTTACCAACAATGATTGTGATTGGCTGATTACTTAACACCATCCTGTGATGCCTGATGAATTCTGTGATTGGCTGATTACTTACCAACATCCTGTGATGCCTGATGAATTCTGTGATTGGCTGATTACTTACCCACATCTTGTGATGTCTGATGCAGTCTGTGATTGGCTGATTACTTACCAACATCATGTGATGTCTTAGGTAATCTGTGATTGGCTGATTACTTACCACCATCCTGTGATGCCTGATGAATTCTGTGATTGGCTGATTACTTACCCACATCTTGTGATGTCTGATGCAGTCTGTGATTGGCTGATTACTTACCAACATCATGTGATGTCTGAGGCAGCCTGTGATTGTCTGATTACTTACCAACATCCTGTGATGTCTGATGCAGTCTGTGATAGGCTGATTCCTGATAGCTGGAGTCTGATGAAGTCGTCCCTACACTTGTATGGCTTGTATCTAACAAAAAATTCAAAAACAAGTTAAAACACTTAAATATTATTAACAAGTCTTAAGTCAGTGGATAGATGCTGTTCCTTTTTCTTTTTCTTCTGTGTGAAATGGTTTATGATTGTGAAAGAGATATATATCTATCAAACTCCATGAAATAGATATAGGAAGATGTGGTGTGAGTGCCAATGAGACCACTCTCCATACAAATAACAATTTAAATAGTAAACCATTATAGGTTAAAGTACGGCCTTCAACACGGAGCCTTGGCTTACACCGAACAACAAGCTATAAAGGGCCCCAAAATTACTAGTGTAAAACCATTCAAACGGGAAAACCAACGGTCTACTCTATATAAACAAAACGAGAAACGAGAAACACGTATATATTACATAAACAAACGACAACTACTGTACATCAGATTCCTGACTTAGGACAGGTGCAAACATTTGCAGCGGGATTAAACGTTTTAATGGATCCAAACCTTCTCCCTTTTTCTGAAACAATGCTGAATTAAATGTATGTTAGGAACTACTAATACATAGCCTTCAAATTCGTTTGAATTTGAATGAAAGCTCTCAATTTTTAACTGTAACACTCAGGAGTTTATTCCTTTTTATTTTAACCTGCTTTACAATAAACTCTTGTGAAAAAATTGAATTCATAGGTTTGCTTGTCGGCATACCAACCTATATAAAATTGAGAATGGAAATGGAAAATGTGTCAAAGAAACAACAACCCAACCAAAGAGCAGAAAACAACTTAAGGCCATCAATGGATGCATTCCCAAAGTTAGTGATACATGACTGAATTTGTTCATTAATTCCATACAGACATTTCTAGATGGTAAATTCAATATTGTTGGGTGGTTGTCTCATTTACATTGATCGATAGTTTTATTGTTTGTTTATATGGACATACTGTTATATGTAGAGAGGTTATGAATACCAATCTAAATGTGTTTCAATGGAGTCATATAATCCAAAGACAATAACACCATACTGTGTCTCATTTTCACAACTTAAGTCACAGGCGAGACCATGAAAATAAAACTTCCATATGTTAAGTATCATAAATTGTGATTTCCATGGTGTGTAAAATTGATTTTCCCAACCAACAATTAACAGTGTAATCTAAATTAGCAATCAACAATGTTACATTACCTGCATGTGCCTCAGAATCAGTACTTGTATCATGTTGAGGTTGTAATGTGTTCTGTTCAGCTTCTTCAAACATAGCTTGGTCCTGAACAGCTAGCATTAATCCTCCTGGTCAAGACAAACGTCAAAGTGATTAAACTATGAAATAATGACTCACAAAAATGAAAATGGTTTTAATTTATGGCCATAATCAATCATAGACTGGGGTAGCTTGGATGTAAAAATCAATGTTCAGTAAGCTTTTTTTCACACAATCATTTGGTCTGAATTTTTGACATCATCAAAAACATCAAAAATTGGTATCATGTTACATGTACTAGGATGTTCTTATGTTAAATTTTAAAAGTTTAAACCAAAAATTAAAACTATATAATCAGAAGAGCATTAGTTAAAAATAAGATTGAGTATTGATTGTTTTTTGTCAGTTTATTATGGACTTATGAGTTTCACTGCCAAAATCTCTAAAATAATTTTATGAAACATATTTTGCTGTGTAATTCTAGATGTATTTGATGAAATTATGAAAAGAAAAGTAAGGGTAACTTGGAAAAATATTCTGATGATATAAAATTCAAAAAAAGATGAATAAAAAAAAACATAACTTGGAAATGTAATTCTAAAATTTATAAAAATTGAAAGGGAGATAGATATAAATAATTCACCAAAGTTTCATGCAAACTGGTAAAAGTATTTATGGGTTATTGTCAAACATGTTGACAACAAAAGAACAAATGAACAGACAATGGTATGTCATAATTTGTCCCGTAAACAGGTTTATAAAAACTATTTATTGTTTACCTATTAACATCTGTGTATTTGTAGGATCAGTCTCTATCAACAATGCTCTCAATAGTAATTCTGTAATCCTCTTCCGTAGTGAAATGAAGGTTGTTACTTGGTTAACATTGTCTGCTGGTACAAAATCTATAAATAGACAATGGAACCTGTTATATTATATATGTCTGCTGGTACAAAATCTATAAATAGACAATGGAACCTGTTATATTATATATAACTACTGAAATTCTTGCGATTTCTTAGAAAAAACCTGTCAGTTTTACGAAGATTGTATCATCTCACATCTGCCATTTTCTAATAATATAAGGAATGACTGTTATACTTTTTCTCTCTATGAAGAAATAACCTCAAATATAGTGCACACTTTGAAATAACACTCTACGAGAGTTGTTCAGGGTGAACAACATTTTTAAGGTTATTTCCAATAGACAAAAAAATATTTCTGTCATTCCTTAAATTTAGTTTTAAATTCAATTTTTAAGGAGTTTATCATGAAAAAGCATTAGTGAATTCATATCACATGACAAAATTATGTCTATGAGCTGATAGACAAAACATTTCAGCCAATCAGTAGATGTCTTATATCCAAAATTAAATTTTATATAAAAATAAAAAGTCCATGCTATGGTAATTTTTTAAATCAACAAGATAAAATAAATACAATAGATTGTACCTTCATGTCCTGTGGAGATTCTGAGTATGTTTGGTTCAATTGAGTCAAGATGTTTTCAAGTAGATGCAGTTTTTGAAATTGTGATGCAGAAGAAAATTTTGCTGATGACATGAAAATTTTTGTGACTTTAATGTTCAATATTCAGAAATATGAGTGATAATTAATATGTTATGTTGCTTCACCTTAAAAATGAAAGTTTCATATATTTTCTTTTCATTTCAGTTAAATAAATACATGGTATACCTTACCTTTAATCTTTAAGTCTTTGAAATGTAATGGTAAACATAACATAGATATTAAAAGGTGGGTACACGATCTCCGTAACTCTATCGTCCTGTCATCATTTAACCTGAAATATAAATAGTAAAAGGTGGGTACACGATCTCCGTAACTCTATCGTCCTGTCATCATTTAACCTGAAATATAAATAGTAAAAGGTGGGTACACGATCTCCGTAACTCTATCGTCCTGTCGTCATTTAACCTGAAATATAAATAACAAGTCATAAAGATTTCAGTAAGACTATTGCTATATAAATATACTTGTTGATATTTAATCTGAAAAAATAAAAATAACTAGTGGATACTTAATCTCTGCAATTTTATTCTGTTGTTTTCAAAATCTGAAACTTAGACAGAAGATCAAACAAAATTTCTGTATAAACTTTATCTGCATGTCAACATTTAAACATAGATAGCAGATAAAGTTTTGATGTTAGATCACTGTAAATTTACCATTATGTTGTCGTTTCTTAAACCATAAAAGGTCAATGCAGGATCTTCAAACAACTATTTTCATGTCATCAATTAATCTAAAATGAAAACACTTAGAGATAATTTATTGTGGCCACAGTAGAAAAAGCACTGCTCCTTTGATGTATGTATTTTGTAATGCATGTCCATCCAACATCCCATTTTACTAAACATACTATACCTACTTGAACGGTAAACTATTTTCAGATAGTATAAGTTGAATGGCTGTCAGTATATATGGCACTAACAGCTGTACATACTATACTTACTTGAATGGTAAACTATTTTCAGACAGTATAAGTTGAATGGCTGTCAGTATATATGGCACTAAGAGCTGTACATACTATACTTACTTGAATGGTAAACTATTTTCAGACAGTATAAGTTGAATGGCTGTCAGTATATATGGCACTAAGAGCTGTACATAATACACTTACTTGAACGGTAAACTATTTTCAGATAGTATAAGTTGAATGGCTGTCAGTATATATGGCACTAACAGCTGTACATCCTTTACTTACTTGAACGGTAAACTATTTTCAGACAGTATAAGTTGAATGGACGTCAGTATATATGGCACTAAGAGCTGTACACCATCAAGGTTTACTCGGAGTAGATCACAGGAGTTAAATATAATACTGGATAATACCTGTCCACTCATTGTCTGCAATGAAATGAGTAATAATTGTGTTAAGTTATCATATCTTTCAAGTAATATGTTTAAAACAAACTAAAACTTTAAAAAGATACTATGCGGTAAAAACATGAGTGTTGTAACTGTTGTTGTCTTTATTGTCGACACATTCTTTATTTTCAAGATGACTGGGAATACCTAGCGGTATCCACTCATTTTTACCCTACCGCACGATCACCACTTCAGGTGTTGGTTCACTCCTATTTTAATTATTCTAATACAAATGTTAGGATTATTTCAAATATTAAGGAATTTATATTATTGACTAACATCCATGTCCTTTGTTTTCTGGTGATTAGTTGTCTCATTGGTAGTTACACCAAAACTACATATTTTCTGTATCGTCTTCACACCCCTTCTGCTATTCAACAAAGGTCTTTGAAAAGACAATGGGTTACTTAAAACCATCTTATAATCATGAAATCAAAAAGGGGCTCATTCAGGTTTTCCAAAACTGATTGATTGTTGTATGCTTAACTTCAGTGGCAACCAGAAGATTAATTGTAAATTTGAGACACCAACAATTTTTGACATTTTAATTGTTTATTTACTAAAATATAAAAGTGTCATAAGTACATTGAAAATCAACTTTTGAAAATTCTTAAATATGACTTTATCAAAATAAATCATTACTATTCAAAAACATTTCACTACAGAAAATTCTTAAATTCTTACATGCATTTATAATGCAATTTTGAACAATGGATAAAATGTAAGTTTCATACAGACAATGCTAGCAAAAGTTAATGTTAGTTTTTATTTCGGCAAAAACTATCCAGTAGCAATTTTCACAATAATTGAAAACAGAGAAAAATTTCTGAATTCTAAGTATTTGTTTATAACATACCTCTCCTGTTTGGAGTCCATAAAACATAGCAATATAAAATCTGGAGTAATAAGTAGTTAGAATTGCCTCCCCTGTTTTGTGAGCACAGAATATTCTACATAGTGCTCCTATAGCCTCAGCTCGTCCTGCTTCATAGGTGTTGTCACCATTCAGACCCATGACGGGGAAATCAAGCGATATGGAGGCATGGCGGGAATCTGTAAAGGAACTAGATCTGCTCTCAGTCCTTGCTGTAAATTACAATGAGACATTGCTAAATTTAAAGTGTAATACATCAAGAAAATCTCACAACTTTTTTTATTTTTTTTTAGCCTTTCCCAAGTTAGGAGCCCTGTTGGCTGCCATCTCTTTTTATTTTATGAAATGACGAATTAGAAAAGAACTGAACTTTGTGTATAAAATTGAAGAGTTGATGTAATGTTTTCATGTTATAATGTTTAAAAAAATAAGTCATGTTGAACATTGTTATAGTCCGACTTACATTTTTACTGATATCTCATGCATTGAAATTGCATTTTGAAATTAATTTCGCCTCAATATTGATTTTGGCTGTAAGTATTTCTCTGAATGCATGCATCAATTTTTGAATTTAAAATAAAATGCTCTAAATGATTAGTTTTAAGTGGAAACTCAGATACATGTATATCTGATCTATTCAAATACATAGAAAAAACATTTTCTTCAACTATGAAATTTTCATTATTTAATTTTTTGATATGCTGTGTATTCTTAAATTCTTTGAAATTTTAGTCTTGATGTACCGGTAACATTTGTTTAATTTAACAGATAATATGATAAAAAATAACACCGTTTAAAGTTTCCTTATTGAATATCTGTTCATATAGGTTACCAGTTGACTTAAGGTGAGCTCACTGTATTAGTATTACCTATCAATCACAAATCATATTACCATTATTCACCATAAAAAATGTAAATTTGCATTACTACAAAACTCACCTTTATCTGCAGTTTCTTTGTGAGAAGGATGAAGAGACACTCTTGCTAGAGCTGCATCAAATAACCAAGCACCAAAAAGATGAAGAATACTATCACATCTGGGTCGTGCAGAAGCTAATGGTTGCCTAGCATCAAATGACACATGACCACTTAGGTTTGGAGGTAGGGTAGACGATTTAGGTGTAGTAACTGTTGCAGCCATTTTAGACCCTGTAATTGAAAAATAATGATTTTTGGTAACCAAGAATATTCTACTTACTGAAGACAAAGGCTAATTAAGGAGGTACCTAACACTACAGGGAGATAACTCTGTAAAGTCAGCTAAACGTTTTAATTACGTTGTGTTGTAAAGGGAATGTTAAGCTTCTCAATGATCAAAATTGGTGTTTGTCAAACTGCTATATAACCAATGTAATTTTTCTGACAAAACGGTTGGTTCAAAATTTTTGAAATTTTTATATTTTTGTTAGAGGGTCAAAGTAAATTTATTGTCCAAATTTTATGAATATTAAACGAGCCAAATTAGTTTTAGTGAAAGTGTTGGGTACCACCTTAACAGACAGTCATTTTATATCTACTACATTTAACATATTTGATTGTGTATACTGGGCAAATGAATATTTATTGTTTGTCTTTGGCGCTTTGCTGCTCAAAGTAAGCTTTCTTTGTTTAACTTGTACAATAAGCATTGAAATGTAATATTTTCAATCCAAGATTTATATAGTGTTTCATCAGATAATATTACTAAGACCTTTTGTCAATCAAAAAGTCAAAACATTCGAAAATGAACCTGTTTTAACTGTATATTAAAAGACTAAACGATGTTCTTTATTTGTGTGAGATCAATCAAATCTCTCCTTTCTTTATGTTCCATGGATTTTAGTATGGAAAATTCTAATATTCTCTTTTACAGTCAAATCTTAGTGGTAAGTCCAAGCTAAATTTCATAGTATGTGTCTATTTTAAATTTATTCACTAACTTTAAAGCCCAGGACAATTTAGACCTTGGTATACAATATACAAACCAATTTATTGTTGAAGATTGTATTTTGACTTCTAGATGCCTTTGGTTGTAAGTTGTTTGGTTGCTGTCTCACCCACTTATAGCTCATATTTTAGAGTCCAGACTCAATTCATTTCATTGGGTACTTTATTTCAATTTCGTATGGAACCACAAATTCTGAGATAATTGGAAACAAATTAACAATAATACTTTGACAGCAGAGCAATTAGGTTTTCTGTCCTATAGACAATCATTAGTGTTCATAGTTTTACCTTTCTGTAAAGTGCCTGCTATAACAGATGATATAGGACGACCTGGCTTTCTTTGTCCTGGTGGAGTTGAAGGACCAGGTATTTGTCGACTTATTTGTGATGTATATAACTCATCATCTGCTTTGACTGACTGAGCAATTCCTGGAAAGGGAGACAACAAATGTTGTAAAGAAGAAACTATATTTTGTTTTTAAGAGTGTTTTTTAAGATTCTATACTTAATTCTGTTCATCAATATAATATATATTATACATAAAGTATAACTTGCCTAATCCGACATCTGAGTATTCCAGCATCCTGCTTTAACCGACACATTTTCATGGTCCCAAAATATGCCTATCCTTGCAAAAAAAAACTGAATATTCAGACACCCTGCTTAATTCGAAAAAAAATCTGGTGTTGGATTACACAGGTTACACTGTACCAGCAGAATAGTATTAAAGAAATAGTTGAGGTTTACCTCCTGGTGCTGGATTTTCTGGCTGCTTTGAATTCCCATTGGTGGCCTTCTGCTGTTATCTGCTATTTAGTCAGGTTGTTGTCTCTTTGACATATTCCCTATTTCCGTTTTCAATTTTATCTAATTACTTATTCATATTTGTTTAAACTCTGGACAAAGAGAAATTCAACAAACTGTCAATTGTTGAAAACAGTTTATATACTTCTAGATGTATTTGGATTATTTGTGTTATTGGGTTGCTGTCTAAGAGAAATACTCAAGGGACATAACTCCTTGAAGTCATTCACCTAAATATTTCTTAAAAAGTTTTTATTTGTTCTACCTCATCAATTCAAATCTTTTTCATTTCTTCTCAATGAAGAGAATTTAATAGCAAGTTAAA
Organism: Mytilus galloprovincialis; assembly: GCF_965363235.1. NCBI lineage: Eukaryota > Metazoa > Mollusca > Bivalvia > Mytilida > Mytilidae > Mytilus > Mytilus galloprovincialis. Next base: position 102,443,516 of record NC_134840.1, on the reverse strand, counting down.
AGTAATTAACAACAATAATGAACTCAAAGAAAATTCAAATCGGAAAGTCCAAGTTATCTTCTAAATAATGATAGAACTTATACATTACAGCTGTTAATTGATAATTATTTAATTCTTGTTTATGTACAGCTTTATTGTAAGTTGCAATTTGGTCTGAATTTTCATCAAACTGCAATACTCTTACCTAGAAATGCATTAACCATTATAGATATGCCCCTCATGGCCCTGAAGAAGATGTACGGTAGTTTGTTAAGATATTCAAATCCTTACCTAGAAATGCATTAACCATTATAGATATGCCCCTCATGGCCCTGAAGAAGATGTACGGTAGTTTGTTAAGACATTCATGCTGTATAGGATCTACGACTCCATTCCCTGGCATGGCATGTTGACGGAACTTTGGTGTATTACTAATGATATCGGGATGACATAGGTCGACTGGATTGTTTATTACATGGAGGTATCTGAACCAACATTGGGCTATTGTGTCATAAGACATATCATCTGGTATCAGCTGTGATCCTCCCTCCTCTTGAACTGAAATAAGAAAGCAAAAATATGTAGTAATTTCATTTCAACATGATAATTGAAAGCATTGGTTCAAAAGAACTGTAAAAGAAAAGGAATAGAGAATGGGTCCATGGGACAAGGATGATGCCCCAGCTTGCATATAACATTGTTAAGGGGCATTAAGAACAGTAAAAATGAGGCTACCCGAATGTGAACTTGACCTGAGATTTGGAATAATAAGCATAGTGTTTAAGTTTCATAATATTTGGTTGAGGCGAACTTAAGTTCAAGAACGGCAAATTATAAAAAAAAATGTTACATCGTTTAACCTTTTATTATATAGTTTTAATTTGTGTCACATTTAACCATGGAATCCATGAAAATTTGTACCCAAAGATTAATAATAAATCCACAGCTAAAGTTATGTATACTTACCATTGCCAAGCTGTAATATAGGATAACCTGGTCCATATAAAGTTATACCTACCATTGCCAAGCTGTAATATAGGATAACCTGGTCCATATAAAGTTTTCCTACCATTGCCAAGCTGTAATATAGGATAACCTGGTCCATATAAAGTTATACCTACCATTGCCAAGCTGTAATATAGGATAACCTGGTCCATATAAAGTTATACCTACCATTGCCAAGCTGTAATATAGGATAACCTGGTCCATATAAAGTTATACCTACCATTGCCAAGCTGTAATATAGGATAACCTGGTCCATATAAAGTTATACCTACCATTGCCAAGCTGTAATATAGGATAACCTGGTCCATATAAATTTATACCTACCATTGCCAAGCTGTAATATAGGATAACCTGGTCCATATAAAGTTATACCTACCATTGCCAAGCTGTAATATAGGATAACCTGGTCCATGTAAAGTTATACCTACCATTGCCAAGCTGTAATATAGGATAACCTGGTCCATGTAAAGTTATACTTACCATTGCCAAGCTGTTATATAGGATAACCTGGTCCATGTAAAGTTATACCTACCATTGCCAAGCTGTAATATAGGATAACCTGGTCCATGTAAAGTTATACCTACCATTGCCAAGCTGTAATATAGTATAACCTGGTCTATGTAAAGTTATACCTACCATTGTCCATGTAAAGTTATACCTACCATTGTCCATGTAAAGTTATACCTACCATTGCCAAGCTGTAATATAGGATGACCTGGTCCATGTAAAGTTATACCTACCATTGCCAAGCTGTAATATAGGATAACCTGGTCCATATAAAGTTATACCTACCATTGCCAAGCTGTAATATAGGATAACCTGGTCCATGTAAAGGTATACCTACCATTGCCAAGCTGTAATATAGGATAACCTGGTCCATATAAAGGTATACCTACCATTGCCAAGCTGTAATATAGGATAACCTGGTCCATATAAAGTTATACCTACCATTGCCAAGCTGTAATATAGGATAACCTGGTCCATATAAAGTTATACCTACCATTGCCAAGCTGTAATATAGGATAACCTGGTCCATATAAAGTTATACCTACCATTGCCAAGCTGTAATATAGGATAACCTGGTCCATGTAAAGTAACACCTACCATTGCCAAGCTGTAATATAGGATAACCTGGTCCATGTAAAGTTATACCTACCATTGCCAAGCTGTAATATAGGATAACCTAGTCCATGTAAAGTTATACCTACCATTGCCAAGCTGTAATATAGGATAACCTGGTCCATGTAAAGTTATACCTACCATTGCCAAGCTGTAATATAGGATAACCTGGTCCATGTAAAGTTACACCTACCATTGCCAAGCTATAATATAGGATAACCTGGTCCATGTAAAGTTATACCTACCATTGCCAAGCTGTAATATAGGATAACCTGGTCCATGTAAAGTTATACCTACCATTGCCAAGCTGTAAATAGGATAACCTGGTCCATATAAAGTTATACCTACCATTGCCAAGCTGTAATATAGGATAACCTGGTCCATATAAAGTTATACCTACCATTGCCAAGCTGTAATATAGGATAACCTGGTCCATATAAAGTTATACCTACCATTGCCAAGCTGTAATATAGGATAACCTGGTCCATGTAAAGGTATACCTACCATTGCCAAGCTGTAATATAGGATAACCTGGTCCATGTAAAGTTATACCTACCATTGCCAAGCTGTAATATAGGATAACCTGGTCCATGTAAAGTTATACCTACCATTGCCAAGCTGTAATATAGGATAACCTGGTCCATGTAAAGTTATACCTACCATTGCCAAGCTGTAATATAGGATAACCTGGTCCATATAAAGTTATACCTACCATTGCCAAGCTGTAATATAGGATAACCTGGTCCATGTAAAGGTATACCTACCATTGCCAAGCTGTAATATAGGATAACCTGGTCCATGTAAAGGTATACCTACCATTGCCAAGCTGTAATATAGGATAACCTGGTCCATGTAAAGGTATACCTACCATTGCCAAGCTGTAATATAGGATAACCTGGTCCATGTAAAGTTATACCTACCATTGCCAAGCTGTAATATAGGATAACCTGGTCCATGTAAAGTTATACCTACCATTGCCAAGCTGTAATATAGGATAACCTGGTCCATGTAAAGTTATACCTACCATTGCCAAGCTGTAATATAGGATAACCTGGTCCATGTAAAGTTATACCTACCATTGCCAAGCTGTAATATAGGATAACCTGGTCCATATAAAGTTATACCTACCATTGCCAAGCTGTAATATAGGATAACCTGGTCCATATAAAGTTATACCTACCATTGCCAAGCTGTAATATAGGATAACCTGGTCCATATAAAGTTTTCCTACCATTGCCAAGCTGTAATATAGGATAACCTGGTCAATGTAAAGTTATACCTACCATTGCCAAGCTGTAATATAGGATAACCTGGTCCATGTAAAGTTATACCTACCATTGCCAAGCTGTAATATAGGATAACCTGGTCCATATAAAGTTATACCTACCATTGCCAAGCTGTAATATAGGATAACCTGGTCCATATAAAAACTTCAGTAGCCTGGCTGTCAGTGCATGGTTGACTTTGTGCCATTGGACTACTAGTGTCTCATGGTGTCTCCAGTTAACACACATGTTCCTGAAAGTCTTCCATAACGATGGCGAGGGAAAACATTTGTAACAGGCTAACAACCAGATCTCAAATAACACACTTAATACTCTCTCACATAAATGGTCACCAATATCATCTGTAATAGGAAGTTAAAACAAATTACAACTGGATGACTGCATGATATTCAAAATTATGTAGAATAGGAGGAGAGAGATTTCATCAGATCGAAAATTTTATGAAAGACAATTAGATAAATACCTAATTCTTTTCGGGGAATATGTGTATGCATAGAAAACTGTCATTTATTATTACAAGAGTGCACACGCTGAAATGTCTCGCCTTCTATACTAATCATTGATATTATGTTGATAGTCCTAAGTAAAAAGCTAAGCTTTATAACAACTGTACCATAAACTTAACATTAACCAAGATAACTAAACAAAGACCAATGAACCTTGAAAATGAGGTCAAGGTCAGATGAACCATGCCAGGCAGACATGTACAGCTAACAATGCTTCTATACAACATATATAGTTGACCTATTACTTATAGTTTAAGAAAAATAGACCAAAACACAAAAACTTAACACTGTGCAATGAACCGTGAAAATGAGATATCGGTCAAATAAAACCTGCGCGACTGACATAAAGATCATTAAATATTTCCATACACCAAATATAGTTGACCTATGGCATATAGTATTAGATAAAAAGACCAAAACTCAAAAACTTAACTTTGACCACTGAACCATGAAAATGAGGTCAAGGTCACATGACATCTGCCCGCTAGACATGTACACCTTACAATCATTCCATACAACAAATATAGTAGACCTATTGCATATAGTATGAGAAAAACAGACCAAAACACAAAAACTTAACTATAACCACTGAACCATGAAAATGAGGTCAAGGTCAGATGACACCTGCCAGTTGGACATGTACACCTTACAGTCCTTCCATACACCGAATATACTAGCCCTATTGCTTATAGTATCTGAGATATGGACTTGACCACCAAAACTTAACCTTGTTCACTGATCCATGAAATGAGGTCGAGGTCAAGTGAAAACTGTCTGACAGACATTAGGACCTTGCAAGGTACGCACATATCAAATATAGTTATCCTATTACTTATAATAAGAGAGAATTCAACATTACAAAAAATTTGAACTTTTTTTCAAGTGTTCACTGAACCATGAAAATGAGGTCAAGGACATTGGACATGTGACTGACGGAAACTTCGTAACATGAGGCATCTATATACAAAGTATGAAGCATCCAGGTCTTCCACCTTCTAAAATATAAAGCTTTTAAGAAGTTAGCTAACGCCGCCGCCGTAGCCGCCGCCGCCGCCGGATCACTATCCCTATGTCGAGCTTTCTGCAACAAAAGTTGCAGGCTCGACAAAAATGACAAAAGAGAGTAAGAGAGATCGAAATTATTTATCAGATTGAAAGTTTTATGAGATATTATAATCTAAACACTTCTGCATTTTGGGTAAAACAAATAATTCTAGACACACTTTGTGATTAGTAAATTTCCTAAACATTTGATGCTTCACATAATCTTTCTTTTTTTCTTTGTTTTGGTTTAAAGATTATCCCTCAGATTCTAAAAACGAAAATTTGATAAATGAGATGAAAGAATGACAGGGATGGACCATAACAAACATTATTTAGATAGCACTAAATTACTAAAAAGTCACCATTTGATAAAAACAAAATTACCAAGTACACAACATACATTTAACTATAATGTACTTTTTTGTTGCAATTTTGTGATTGTTTGACCCTGTTTGACCAGTTTCTTTAGTTACAATAACTAATAATAACCTACAGTCTATCCTTTAAAACTTTTCTTCTGCAATAACTCTACCTTTTGTTACCAAATGAAACAATGTTATTTAGAATTGAAATTATAAGGGGCAATTCCCAGATTTTTGCAAGCAGTAAATCTTCAATGCTGAAAAATCCATTCAATGATATGTATTGTGAAAAGGTATTAGAGACAAAAGTATTTTTAAGACTAAAGTAAAAGTCAAAACACAAGCAATGCATTTCTTTCTAATATGCTGATTTCACAGAAATGCAGATGAAAATAATGTCATATAAAGTAAATAATGTTTTTCCCACCATTATTTTTATGTGATGGATATGGAAATGAAGTTAAATGTCTGCCCTCATTTCAACTAATATGATTAATCAAAATGTTTGTTCAATAATTCAAAATTCAAGGTTTTTTAAAACTATCATCAACATTGACAAGGCATTAAAATTATAAAGACTAACCAGAACTTATCACCTTTAAATTATTAAAATATTGTTTTTGAAACATCTAATTATGAGAAAGCAAAACTACTAGCACCAGATAATAAAATATACAGTCTAAAGCTGTCAAAAATTTATAAACTACCTCACAGCAAACAAGCTTTAGCAAAACTTTGCTCTGTTTGTATAAAATGCATCAATGTAAAGAAACATTTCAATTGCATCCAAAGACCAGCTGAAAAAGTATCTAATACATGCAACCACACAACACTCTGTTACAATATCCCAAATCATTTCTCATCTTTTTAGGGGAAAAAAATTTACAGCAAAAACCAAGCATGTGTTACCAGGTAACCATTTCATTGCAACTGTTTAGTTCAATTATATTTTTTTCATCAAAGCTAGCATCTATTTAAATGGTTTAAGTTTTAAAATGTGAGAGAAGAAAAAAAATGACATTTGGCAAAATAAGTTAATCTGATACAGGTTTTTATTTTTAATTAACAAAAAAACATGAGTAATACATAAATTATTGAACTAGTTCGAGTTTACAATTTTATGCTTGAGGAGCAAAATATCTATGACAAATGACCTTTACATCAAGGTCACATAGGTCATTTTCACATAAAAATATCATAAACAATTGAAAAATTTTGATAAGTGAATGGCAAAATTTACAGTTCTTAAGAAGTATTTCATTGTATGAATATTTTTTATGTACCTTAAATTATCTGAACCTAGCGTCTGCCGATGAGAAATGATACTGTTAGTACACTATATACATGTTACAAGCATTGAAACACTTACATGAACTCAGCCCAGTGTCGTCTGCATGAAGGAAAACAAAAAACATGCAAATTCTATACTACACATACCAAATCATCAAATGTCAAATCACTTTATGTGCAGAATTATGATTATGTTTCACAAACATCAATATACTTAAAAAGTGTTAAATTTTGCATTATAAACTGCAAAGAATATATACTTAAGCAATGTTTATTATGTACAGACAGTTATTATGACTATGAGGGTCTGGATGGGGTTTACATAATATAGTATATTGGACCAATTAATTAAAAAAAAAAACAAGAATGTGTCCAAAGTACACGGATGCCCCACTCACACTATCATTTTCCATGTTCAATGGACCATGAAATTGGATAAAAAATATAATTAGGCATTAAAATTAGAAAGATAATATCATAGAGAACATGTGTACTAAGTATCAAGTTGATTGGACTTCAACTTCATCAAAAACTACCTTGACCAAAAACTTTAACCTGAAACATGCACTTTCATTTTCTATGTTCAGTGGACCCTGAAATTGGGGTCAAAAGTTTAATTTGGCTTTAAAATTAGAAAGATCATATCATAAGGAACATGTGTACTAAGTTTCAAGTTGATTGGACTTCAACTTCATCAAAAACTACCTTGACCAAAAACTTTAACCTGAAACATGCACTTTCATTTTCTATGTTCAGTGGACCGTGAAATTGGGGTCAAAAGTTTAATTTGGCTTTAAAATTAGAAAGATCATATCATAAGGAACATGTGTACTAAGTTTCAAGTTGATTGGACTTCAACTTCATCAAAAACTACCTTGACCAAAAACTTTAACCTGAAAAACTTTAACCTGAAACATGCACTTTCATTTTCTATGTTCAGTGGACCGTGAAATTGGGGTCAAAAGTTTAATTTGGCTTTAAAATTAGAAAGATCATATCATAAGGAACATGTGTACTAAGTTTCAAGTTGATTGGACTTCAACTTCATCAAAAACTACCTTGACCAAAAACTTTAACCTGAAAAACTTTAACCTGAAACATGCACTTTCATTTTCTATGTTCAGTGGACCGTGAAATTGGGGTCAAAAGTTTAATTTGGCTTTAAAATTAGAAAGATCATATCATAAGGAACATGTGTACTAAGTTTCAAGTTGATTGGACTTCAACTTCATCAAAAACTACCTTGACCAAAAACTTTAACCTGAAGCGGGACAGACGGACGAACGAACGAACGAACAGACGGACGGACGAACGAACGAACGGACGCACAGACAAGAAAACATAATGCCCCTCTACTATCGTAGGTGGGGCATAAAAATAAGACAAAAAGAATAATAGAGAAAATTGGGTGTTAAAATATAAAGAAAGAAATAAAGAAAAGAAAAGAAAAGATAATACATGTATAAGGCAAAATTATCAAGAATAGAGAAAAATGTCTTAAAAATTAGAAGACACCATCCAGACACTCAATTATAAGGGGATCTAACTCAGCATTCAATTCAATTTTCAGGGTTTTCTAACAGCAGTGCACATGATTCTTTAAGTTTTCTTTCAATTTTTTAAATAAATTAAAACATGACAAAATGCATTATCTAACAAGTTTAAATTAAAATCATTCAGTCATTGGTGACAGTAACAGTGGATTCATATATTAATCTATAGCTTTACAAATCTTTTAAAAATATAAGTTCAAATTCAATAATATGGCATATATATAACTTGACAAAACCATTCAAAATCTCAAAATGCATTCAACATTAACTCTGGTATTCAAAGCAGGTGCCTGGTCATATAATTAAACATGATGCAACAAGAGGCACCTTGACTTTTCCATCTTTAACCTTTTACCTTTTTCTGTAGGGGGTGATAGCAGACTATCATTGGCAGCCAATAAAAACTTTAATAAAGTTTCCCATGTCTCCCTAGTCAAAATGGTGGACTTTGTAGCAACTTCTTCTATAGCTCTCAATGTTCTGTGGCATAACAAGGCTTGTCTTTTAACAAGGTCCAAAACTAAAAGGAAATAGCATATAACTTTCAACAAAAGAATAAATAAAAGGTACAGAAAATCACCAGAAATTCCTCCAATATTGTACTATTTCAAATTACTTTTAAAAAATAGTTTTTTAAAAGATATATAAGAATGTTTATATCCTGTCCTCAACCAGATATGTTTATCAGTCCCTTGTTGTTTTATCATACTGTCATTTAATAAAATTTTGCCCTTAATGAAACAAGATTGAGAGCCTGAATTGCTCATCTGATATTTTTTTGCTTAAATTTTTCATCAATGATTATTTTTGCTTTTAAATATATATTAATGAGTGGCTTAAAAATGGCATTTAAATGTTCATTGCATCTGCCATATTTTCTTGAAAAGCAAATAAATGCATTCTACCCATATGTTCCATTTTAGCCACACTGTCTATGTTTCTTGACGTACAAGAAAATAAAATACTAAATTTATACTAGATTTATTTCAGAAGATTTTTAAAGTTTAAAATCTATTCCGATACCTTTTATTTGGGAAGCTTTAACTAGAATCTCAGGGAGTACAAAAATAATGGGCTTAAAAAATGAAAAATAACATTTTATTGACCCAGTGCTATTTTGTCAACCTTGTGAAATGTAGTTGTAACCTTTGTTTTAGTAAATTCAAATGTCGTGCTAAATAAGTGGACAACAGACTTCATACCACGTGTCTAGCTTCATATGCATACCTGATCCTGGTCTTGGAACAAACAAGTTGAGTAAATGATGTATAATATCCTGTGTATAGGGGTTAGGGTTTTCCCTGACAGGTCCCGGTACACAGGCCTTGGGTTCTGTACATGCTGACAGCCAATCACAATACACACTAACACACTCCTTAATAGTGTCCTGCTCTGTTAAAGGTAAACTTAAACCAAAACATAATACCTGGAAAAATGTAAACAATTTGATAAGAAGTCATGATATGATAAAGGAGTAGGAACACATTAATACCCTGCTTAACCCAAATAAATTAAACATTGAATAACTATAACAATTTGATAAAAAGTCATGATATGATAATGGAGTAGGAACACATTAATACCCTGCTTAACCCAAATATATTAAAGTCATAAGAAACAAGTGACCGGTGAAAAAAAATGTTATTCCAATTCTTGAACCAATGCATACAATCATCATAAACTTAGTCTTCTGTGCACAAATTTATCATTTTTTTCATGTAAACATTGTATAATCGTCATTTTTTTTCAATCAGTCAGTGTTATTGTGAAAATATGGCAGGTAATTAAAGTTCGTGTTTTGAAGCTGAAGTTTAACAATTGTCACCTGTTTGTCAACAATCAACAAAAAAGCATGGAAATTGAGCACGTGTTTAACATGTAAATTCAGATAATAGTTTATTTTTTAGGACATCAATGCGTATTGCGATCACCAGATTTTTACGAGATGGGTCACACTGAGGTCACTTTTCATACGGAAAATATGTCGGGGGAATTGCTTCCTGGAAGGAAGCAATTAAAATGAAGTAAACTTCTTCTAAATAAGAAAAAATTAAAGAATTTTCTCCAGAAAAAAGTATATGTACATAAGTTTTATAATGAAAATTATTTATTGAGTTATAAAAAAAATATGCATTATTTTTTTTAATTTGAAGTTTCTTATGACTTTAAACATTGAATAACTATAACAATTTGGCACATACCGTAATGTTTCGAAATGTATATATAGTCCAAAAATATAAATAAAAAACATAAGAACCAATAAAAGTATTGATATGATAAATTTATCAAATCTAACAGGTATATTTGTCAATTCTATTTGTAATAATTCCTTGACGAGGCTAAAGATATTGAAATGTAGAAAATAATTTTACCATGGTGCTTAAAGCCTAAAGGGCACTGACAAGAACAGTATAGACCATTGTATACTGATGAAGGGCACTGACAAGAACAGTATAGACCATTGTATACTGATGATGGGCACTGACAAGAACAGTATAGACCATTGTATACTGATGATGGGCACTGACAAGAACAGTATAGACCATTGTATACTGATGATGGGCACTGACAAGAACAGTATAGACCATTGTATACTGATGAAGGGCACTGACAAGAACAGTATAGACCATTGTATACTGATGATGGGCACTGACAAGAACAGTATAGACCATTGTATACTGATGATGGGCACTGACAAGAACAGTATAGACCATTGTATACTGATGATGGGCACTGACAAGAACAGTATAGACCATTGTATACTGATGAAGGGCACTGACAAGAACAGTATAGACCATTGTATACTGATGATGGGCACTGACAAGAACAGTATAGACCATTGTATACTGATGAAGGGCACTGACAAGAACAGTATAGACCATTGTATACTGATGATGGGCACTGACAAGAACAGTATAGACCATTGTATACTGATGATGGGCACTGACAAGAACAGTATAGACCATTGTATACTGATGATGGGCACTGACAAGAACAGTATAGACCATTGTATACTGACGAAGGGCACTGACAAGAACAGTATAGACCATTGTATACTGACGATGGGCACTGACAAGAACAGTATAGACCATTGTATACTGACGATGGGCACTGACAAGAACAGTATAGACCATTGTATACTGACGAAGGGCACTGACAAGAACAGTATAGACCATTGTATACTGATGATGGGCACTGACAAGAACAGTATAGACCATTGTATACTGACGATTTCTTATAATAAAGTTGCATATCAATTTCTGTGGATGTTGTGGGTACAGATCTAGATAAAACACATAATTAAATGTCAAAGAATTACAAATTTCCTGAATGCTTGTATGCAGACTTTGGCAAAACCACAAAATTAAATAAAATTAAATAAAATTAAATATTCATGAACTCCACAAAAATAAATGAATCCTCATGTATTGATATAACTTACCTCCATCGTCCATTTGACTTCTTTGTCAGATACCAGGTGACTTGGTTCTGAGTTACTACCAGCAAGGCTCAAGTTCTGAGCAATACTTTTAACCACCGTGTAGGCAACATCTCTTCCAACTGTTGCTGGGAACTTGTGTAACACACTCTGGTTAGCTTTGTCACATTGTATTTCTCCTTGCAGTGAGGCCCACTCACAATACATGATGCCAATTCACTACAAAACCTATAGATTATAAAGAATATTTACATGCAGACAACCCACCAGTCAGTCTAAATTATCATGGCTTTGTAATTATTTATTTTTGTTAATGCAATGCACTCTACACAGAAAAGTTTTAAAATTTCCAAATTCCAAAGCTGACCTCATTGCACCCATATAATAAATTCATATAACCACAGAAAATCACGTTCTCATCTGAAAAGTGTATTTTCTGTCAAAAATGTCAATTATCAGGCTCTGAAGTCTCATTATAAGTAAGCATAAATGCATGCAAAAGCTTTAAAATCAATGGATCTCCCATGATTCCATATTAAAATGAGACTCTTTCTATTGGGTGCATGCTAATTCAAGAATAACATTTTATATCACAATGTATATGGTTATATTGATGTTATAAAAACTTAATTCAGTCTCATAATTTCTAACCTATCCAATTTTTGCTCATCAAAACACTTTGAATGTATCAACATATAAAACATTGCAGGAGCACAAACTTTCCAAGAGTTCATCCCGTTATTTTTTTCTGGTTTGCTTTGCTTATTTTTTTAATTTTTAAGGTTGTTTTCTGGACTGTAGTGTTGCTTGTCCTGTTGAGTCTCTGTGTGGTATAAAAAATGGTTCCCTTTGTTTTCAGGAGTGCCTGTGGTGTTTTAAAGACAATTGTGAACCCTTTGTTTTTCTGTGTACCTTTGGTGTTTTATAGACTGTTGTTTTCTCTAAAAGTTGGTGTTGTGTCTTGTAAACTTGTGTTTGAGCTTTTGATTTTGCGTTATAATTTATCCTTGAAATTTGGAATTTTTGTTGAAAACAAAAGGTTTGAATGTTTGACTGCTAAGACTTAAGTTATCTTAAAAGTTTTAACATACAGTGCACACAGTGATTCAAAACGAAATCTATCTTTGTGATGATCTATTCACAGTGCAATCAGTGATTTTGTAAGAAATCTCTCTTTTATGTGATTTTTCACAGTGCACACTGTAATTCAGTAAAATATCTCTTTGTTGTGATTTTTCAGTGAAAACAGTGATTTTGTAAGAAATCTATCTTTGTAATGATTGTTCACAGTGCACACAGTGATCATTGATTCAGTAAGAAATCTCTCTATGAGGAGATTTTTTACAGTGAATGTTGGTGATTGTCTGGGTGTTTCAATTTTAAATACCACTTTGTTTTTTGTATAGATGATATATGAAATGCCCGGTTGTAAATCAGTATTCAGTGTTCCTTCAAAGACCTTTCAGCAACATGGTAATGTGGTGCTATATTTCTTGAATGTGATGTTTATATAGGTTGTGTTATATGAATGTGATGCTACTAGTATAATCTATAGAAACAATATGGTATTTCAAATGTTTTACACCGAACCAGTTACCACTCACTCACCATATTTAGTTATTCCAGGCTTATTTTTTTAATGCATGGGAAAATTATCAATAAAACCTAATTTCAAAGGAGGCTGTCCAAGGGTGCGAAATCAATTTCCATTCTCAATTCTAATATTGAAATCCCTTTTGCAAGGTCATGGTCACAATTCTAGTTTCATTCAAATAAGCAATGTTTCCATCTTCTTATGTTATACAGCCTTTTTCAGAGCAGATATCAAAGAAAAATATTTGACCATAAGTGTTTATGTATTCCATTATCATATTTTTAGTATCATACGTTACTATGTTACGTTTTGGGAATGTTGGGCCTCCATAACTTTTTTGAAAAGAAAAATTGAGAAAAGTTTGGAGACATTACAATCTCAAACTTTTGACATAAAATGGTTTAAGTATGGACCTCATATTTTATTTAAAAGATTCATTATACACAAATGTAACTTACAATAAAATTATAAATTTATGTATAAAAATAAATGGCAGTTACATAGTCTACATACATGTATATATTTTGACTAGAATAAATTAAATACACCACAACCAATAAAATAATATTGACTTAAAATATAAATTTGATCCACTTCCTTCATGTTTCATGCTCTAAATCAAGTGGTTTTGTTTGGAGGTGGGTTTTTTATGTCTATTAAAATGGAAAATCTGAACAAGTCTTTTTTCTATGAAAGGATAAATACACAGTCTGAACCACCTGTAAATAGGTAAAATACATAGTTTTGCATTTGTCAGTTCACATTTTGAATGTAAAATCCATTCTTCTGAACTTTTCTATAAATAGAAATATAAACAGCGGCTTTGTGGGTGTGCTTGATTACTAGTTCTTCACAAAATGTCTTTTTGGATTGTATTGCTGGAATTGTCCTTTGAAGGTCACAAGAGTGCAGAAAGGTTAAAACAAAATCAAAACAATTATGTGAGTTTTCATTATATCTAGATCTGCTCCATGTTTGAGATTGTACTATTTGTCTAAGTACATAGTCCCATTGACTTTGTAAGTTGTAATCTTTGTTGATCATTCTCATCACCACACACTGGTCCCATACTGTGCCAACGTTTACTCCTTCTTCATTAAAATCGTAAGTACAACCGCCTGAGTCTGTAACACCAACATGTAGGTCAGAATTGTTACTATAATTTTGTAGAAATGTCCCCACCGTTGGCTTGATGATAACTGAACATGGATATTCTTTGGCATTGACCAATGGTGTAGAGATGATGTATGGAGGTATCCTGCAAGGAGTACATGCAACCTCAACTCCACACAAAGGGCAGACAACTGGGACTTGAAAGCATAAAATGTTTAAGCCTTTTTCACAGTGCTGGAAGCATTTAATATCATGTGTGTCCATCCTTTTTGTACAATTCAGGGACAGTTGTGATCTATTAAAACAGATGAGAGTAGTGATCCTTGCTTTTCCTTTTCACCTTGCCTCCTAAAATAAAATTAACTTTGAATTCCTACCAAAAAAAAAACAAATTGCAACTTTCAAAAACTTAAATATGTGCTAAAAATAAAAACAAAACAGTTAGTATAACTTTCTGTCTATGAATATTATAAACCAAATTATGAATCCATACAATTTCGCTTATCAATATGTAGACAAATAATTAATTTACATGTATCAACTTCAGAAACAGGCACAGAACACTCACTACCCTTGTTTTAGTACAAGAATATTGAGATCTATAGTTTTTTAAATGGACTAGCAGTGGTACACTGTATATCATACATGTGCTAATGTGCTTATATTACATGTAGTTAAAGTTTATAGTTATTTGCAGATTTGACCTTAATGGTATCAATAACTTGAAAGGTATCTCCCATATATTAAGGCTTAAATTAAAATATTGTTTGTTTGCAGTTTACCGACGACCCTTGAAAATCCTGCCGACTGTGAAAATTTTATTGCTTTAAATTTGAAGAATTTTTTTTAAAACTTCTATTGACGCGATCCGGAACTTTGGGTCCTTTCCGGAAATGATTAAAAGTCTGGGTCAATTACGCATTTCAAGTTCGTTTTTTCTTAGCTTCCCGTCAAGCGTTCATGTGACCATTTAATGATAAAGCACATGGAAATTGTTTACAGGTATTCATGAAGTCACGGAGGAGTACTTTACGCTGTCGTCATGGTCGTCTCGTGTCATTTTTAGGACAAATAACAAAAAAAAAGTTTACTAGTAAACTGTTTATACAGACTCAGGCACATGTAATGATGTGTGAAGATATCATTGACGATGATGCAGTGGATATTCATAACTGACACGATAACCATTCTGTCTCAAACAAATCGGGTACAGAATCTGTGGAGCCTGACTTTATGGAACCAATTTCAGTGGTTAAATAATTCGACAGCAGCTTGAAGTATGGCATATTTTCTACAAATCGTTGTGAAGACGACAAAGATGAAACCACTCCTCCGTGACTTAAATCTTCATGGATATCTGTAAACACGCCTGTACGGAGGAAGGGCTCATTTGAAATGTTAATGGATATAGATCATGCCAAATCAATAAGAAGCAACCCTAACTACACAAAGATGTAGAGAAAATGAATGCTTAGCTTGAAAAATAAATATACTCTCTCTATATTAAATCTATCCGATTGCAATGAGTATGCTCCTTTAGGATAAGGGGGGCTGCCCCACTCATTGCAATTATTCTCTTTCTTACAATATTAAATATACCCAAACTGTGTGACCTGTGTGAATTCAATTAAAACATGTCCTTAGGAGCTATGCTGCCAATTTTTTTTATGCATTAAAAACATTTCAGTACAGACCATTTACTTTTAATGGGGTGCTATGGATTTCACCCCAAACTTTAGATTTCTTTGGTTTTCATTAAAGCCTGGCAAAAATATAACCTTATCACATATAATTAAATATTGTTAGAAATATGAAAACAGTCGAATGTCTTAATACTTTTTTTTCAAGTTGCCTTTTTTTCAATTGAGGAAGATTCAATGGTTATTTTTTTTATTAAAAATACACTCTTTAATACATTGTCTGATAAATCTTTAATATCTACATTTTTCTGATGAAAATACTCTACTCATGAAAACATTCTAGTCAAGAAGCATACATGTCTGAATATATTTCTTTAAAACAGTTCTAGTCATAATTTCTTTAAAACAGTTCTAGTCATAATGACATTCCTTGTTTATAAGTGTTCCAGTATTTAATAATTATACCATATTTTATGTCATAAATATGATAATGACACTATGTTAAAGTTTCAGTTTTGGTTAAAAAGTTTTTTATCTGAAAATGCCTGTTCATTTGATGTTGGTTTTCAGCATGTCCAGTGTTTGTTGTTTTAAAATGGTTTTTTTCTTCACAAGAAACTTGGTTTAGTGTAACTGCTTGTTTAAACTGTATTTTGGCTGATAAAATAAAATATTTTTCCTACCTACCGACCCTTCAGTCTGAAGGTACAGTCGGAAAACTGCAAACAAACATATTTTTAAGGTTGGCCTAAATTGCAAGACTTGTCGAGCTGCTTTTGAAATGTTTGGGAAGGAATGTTTTATAATATAAAAGTTTACAGTATAAAACTAAGAGTAAATCATTGTCATTGTTTTACAGTAAATACATAATGTAGTCTACTACTAGAGTTAGAAATGGGACAAATAAAAATAAACCATAAAATTTGAAAAAAAAATCATTTGTGATCTGTTTAGAAAAAAAAAAAAAATGGGAAACAACTCTATTTTACATGATGGTATGAAATGAAGTAAGCTCCCTTGAGTAGATTATTGTAGTGTTGGTGACTGATAAAATTTTATATAAAACAATGACAAACATGTTTTTCATTTTTATCAAAAGCTAAATGAATCACAGAATTGTACATAAATTTATGATATTGATAATACAAAGTAACCAAAAGATAATACAAATACATGTAAACATGGTAAATGTACAGAAAGAACAGGAAATTTACAACTTTTATATGAAGATAGAAAAAAACTAGAAAAACAAGAATGTGTCCTCAGTACACGAATGCCCCACTCGCACTATCATTTTCTATGTTCAGTGGACTGTAAAATACCCAAATTTTAATCTGATAAAAGGAGAGTTCAGAGATACAAACATGTGTACAGACAGGGAAAAAATATTGGCACTCTTGTCTTCTACAATGTGTTAAATATGAAAAATGGCATTACAGTAAATGGACAACTTTCAAGTTTGTTTGCTTTACCATAAAAAAAAAACATAGGTTTTAGTGAAAATCATACGTGCCTTTTAGGGCAGCATAACCTCTTCCCCATGTTGGGAGAGCAGTTGAAAAAATATAATGCTGTATTGCCGAGTTATTTGACAAATTAAATTCTCATAATCAAATTATCATGATAATTGATTATCACAACTGCTGTCAATAAGAAATTGCAATTAATTACCAATGGAACAGCTAATTGTGCATAATGAGGCTTTATAAACTTAAAAGTACAGGGATACATGCAACCTCCTAGAATGATGTCATTAAAAGGATCTTGAGGACATTCCTTGAAAGTATTCTATTTCTAACTAATGGTTTAAAATGATATATACCAAAGACAGAACATCACTATTACATTCCGTCCTTTGAAATAACTTTTTAATAAGCCTCTAGATTTCAAATTTTGGTCTTGAATATGCAAGAACTATGTGCCATTGGACATAAAGCGAATAACAATCAATCATTTCATTACATGTATTTACAACATTTATAATTGGGAAAAATAATAATATCTGATATCATTTTATATACATGTACTCTGACAACTGTAAGGGTAGAAATGCCCTTTAATGTCAAGCATCTGACAACTGTAAGGGTAGAAATGCCCTTTAATGTTAAGCATCAAACAATCGTTTCCGGCTGCTGTTTACCACATATTGGTTTAAAGTTTTCTGAGATTTCTTCAAAATTCCCTATTGTTATTCATCAGAGATCTGAAATTATTCATTGTAAACAGCATTTTGGGGAAAAATAAGTCCCAATTTTTTCTATTGTCTAAAAGAAAGTGTACATGTTATCGTCATCCACCAAAATCTACCGTTATTATCATTTGGCAAAAATTTTACTGTTATTCGTCATAAATGACAGTATTGACATCAAGTTACCCTCATAACGACCCTCAACTGTGAGATCAGTTTGAAAGAATCAAATTTTTACGATTTTTAGGTCCAATGACATTGGAATATAATAATTTTTCTTAAATGTTGCAGCAATATAAACACTAAATTTCTGCCTCAGAATCACTCACTCAGTCTGATGTCCGGCTGCAACAATTTTCATTATTTTGTACATCCAAAAACATTCAGTTTCTATTTTCATTATGGTGTATTTTCTGCAATATATGAAGTGTATATATGTGTCAAATTCTTTTACAAAATTACCGTATTTCTGTTTGATTTTATGGTAAATGCATTATCTGGTTAGTCTCTTCTGGTAGGGTTTGGTCAGTCCAAAACAGAAGGGAGGTAATTTCAAAACTTCCGGTTACAGAATCGCTAAAGAACAAGATGGCTGCGCCCATAATTCAAGTTCGTGTAACTTTTAAATTAGCTTTTATATGTTGTTTGCGCAATTTCATTTGATAAATATCTCCAAAATTGTTATATCTAAGGTCAATTTATGTTTATAAACATAATTTCTTCTCCTTTCATTCTTGCAATATGTTAAACACGTTGTGTGATTACATTGGGAAGCCGGTATCTGGTTATTTCGCCCCTATTATACACTCGCCCAAGATTGGCCCGTCCCAAGATTTTATTCGTTCTAGTTTTAATTGATAAAATATACTTAAGTATTTAGGTTTTAATGTATGTTAGCCTTTCAATGATCGACATTTGGACTCGCAGTTAAGTTTGGTCTGTTTCTCAAAAGTTGTTTTTTTACCAGGTTTTTTGTTTACACGAATTGTAGCTAGTGGAGACAGAATGGGCTATTCCAGAAATAAACCATCCCGTCATACATGTCAACCTCTTACAAAGGGAAATCATGTCATGACATGACATGATATGTCAAAAAGCGTGTGAAAACGTGTGACGTAGATCTATGCGGACTTGTAAATATGAATGTGGTAAATGTTCATAATTTCATACAAATTTGTGAATATAAAAAAGCAATATATATTCTACTGTGAACTTTTATTGTATTAAACAGTGGTCTGTTATGTTGATTTTAAACCAACACCACTAGACACATATTCAAAACAACTGCCAGTTTCAAGTTTAGTTACATTTATTTGATAACAGCACACAATACAAATGTAATAGTCCAGTTCTGATCAGAATTCAGTGTCACTTTCTTTATAATTGAAAAGATTCTCCCACAGTAGGAATTGATATTTGACTGAATTAACTTCATCAAGATTTGAAAGAATGTCATAATGTTTTTTTTTTTGGCAATGTAAAATGTCATCTATTATCTCTGCCATTGCTCCCATTGCTATTGCTTGGTTAAAACTGGGTAGTTCATCAGAAAATCCTCGATTGTAAACCGTTGAAAAAGCATGTATTACACGCGAATATCATGTCACTTGACATGTATGCATCCCGTCCCCCCTTTATGGACATCAGTTGTGAAAAAATTTCTGGAATTCCAGAATTTAAAATCATTACACTACTTAAAAATACTGGAATTTTCTTCATGATTCAGATTGCATCAAATTTTATTTAAATCTATTCACTGAAAACTCAATGTTACGTATATTATCTTATTTCCGCAAAGATACATCAGAATTGATTTGAAATGACTTTGATTTATTTATGGACCACTAAGATAAGAACTATAGATGAACAAAATTAAAAAAATCAATATGATAAAGAAATTGGTGAAAAAGACGAATAAACCAAAAATGTAAAAAAAAAAAAAAAATTCTCAAGATCAGAAAATAAAGATAAGTAAAAAAATATGATGTTAAAAAGATAAGAATGTCAACAGATTGGTTAATATTATTCTCATAAGAGAATTACCATCATTCAGTATTCTGAAATGCAGTTAAAGACACCATCAACCTTGTCAATGGGTTTGAAATCTGTGCAGTAAGTAGTGATTTTAATAAATACATTATAGCCCAAACTTTTATTTCTATTCTATGGAATCTAAAATAAATCACCAAAATACAGAAAGCTTTTTTCAAACTTAATCACACATATTTCTTAAAGATACATGATCTTTATAAAGATTTTTTTTAATTTTTGTTATTTTGGCTTCCATAGTTTTTAAAATTGAATTATCTCCCTTTGATGTAGATATGATGTAAACAAATGGTTTTCTTCAATGTAAGAATTATATAGTAGACGAAATTTATGCACCACTTAGTAAAGGGCAGAATTATCAGATGGGCGGAGTTACAGACGTTTGTAATTACCGGACATGACTGTAGTTCAAGTAGGATTAAGAGTTGTTGATGAAAAACATCATCTGTGTGCAACATCAACCAAACTGGATTTGCAAGAATACTTATTTATTATTTAGAAAAATGAAAAAAATCTTTGTCAAACGCCTTGATTTTACATGAGATTTTCATTTTTTTCTCTAGACTAAGATAACGTCAAACGCTGACTTACTAAGGGAGATAACTGAAACATTGAGGGAAATTGGATGTTGTCCAAGATGTATACTGAGGTATATTGGGGAAAGACAAGGAGATGTTTACAGATTGACAACACAGGTAAATGTAAAATATTGTTTACAGACAACACAGGTAAATGTAAAATATTGTTTACAGACAACACAGGTAAATGTAAAATATTGTTTACAGACAACACAGGTAAATGTAAAATATTGTTTACAGACAACACAGGTAAATGTAAAATATTGTTTACAGACAACACAGGTAAATGTAAAATATTGTTTACAGACAACACAGGTAAATACACATATTGTTTACAAAATGATTAATGGTTAATATTTTCTAAAGGGTACATCAAAAATTTATAATTGGTTTTAAAAGTTCTTAACAATTGGAAGTTCTAAAATGAAATGTAAAAAAAAAAGAGACATAAGCTTAACATAACATAGGGTTTACTAAAGGCATGTTTCACTTTTTAGGAAATAGAGAAGATGGTTGAATCAATATTAAAGAAGGAAAATGTGTATCCATTAACTACCCCATGTCCAGTTTGTTTAGGTATCCTACAGACATATATAGATGAAGAATTTCTACAGAAGGTATGTTTGTCGTTCCTGTATTAAGTTTGATTTGTCTACAGAAGTTGAGGGCCTCGGTGGACTATTGGTCTAACTGGTTCATGTACTGTATCACCAGTTTGTCAACACTGAGGTTGTGAGTTTTCGAACCTAGCCCATGGCAAGTGCATTTGTCTCAAATCTAGACTTGTCAGTTTTACTGCCAAAGGTTGATGGTTCTATCCATGCACTCTGGCTTCCTCCATTAATAAAAACTGGCCACCAAAATTTAGCTTATATTGCTTGATTGCTGTTCACAACCAGCAATCAATTTATCTACATGCACATCGGTTTATACTTTTACTAAAATCATCCTTGTTTTAACATAGTATTTGTATTGGATGAAAAAGAATAGTTTTAACTTTGTTTAGCTGGGGCAAAATATGTATAGATTTTTCTTTTTTCTTTTAAAATGATATAGCAAAAACAAACACTGTTGTGAACAAGCTCAGTCACTGTATTGTGCTCAAAAGTAAGGCCACATGATTGATCATCACATCTTATTTAGATGTCACAAAAAACACATTTGCTGATCTTATATTTTGGGAGAAAATTGTAAGTTACTAATATTTTTTTTATATTTTATAGATTAAAAATGCTGTAGAGAAAGATGATTATGAATTCAAGACCTTTATATGTTCACTGACAATACCAGTTTGTATTTTGGTTAGAGAGGTGAGGATGGAAATACATATTTATGAGTTAATTAAGATACTACAAGTATACACACAAAGTTCTTAAATGAGGCAATAAAAAAAGAATGTTTGTTTGCCCTTACCCAGAAAATAGCTGCCTACTGAAAATCTGTTATTGTCCCTGATGCGAAAAAGATTTTTTTTTAATCAAACAGGCATGAAGACTAAAAAACATTTGACTCTTCAATTTCTCTTTAATGAAAAAAAAGAAACTTCCTACCTATCTACTGTCTGTCTCTACCTTTGGTCAGTGTTTGGGTCAAATAAATGATCTAGCAAAAAACAAGTAAAACATTGTACAATAAAAGCTGAACATATTATTTCGTAAATATTTACATTTTCTTATGAGATATCTTGATGCAATTAGCTGGTTTATAGATCACATTCTCATTTGATTTTCTGATTATTTTTTTATTTTTATTTCAGCATTCTGTTTTAATACATTTACAAGACAAATTTAAGTAAGTGAATCCTATTTTGTATTATGAAGAATTATTTCTTATAAGTAAAGGTGTAATCAGAATATGCCAAACTATTGCTTTATCAAGAGTTTTATTTTAAAAAGTCCTTTCTATTTTAGTATCTACATCAATGGGTTCTGCATTTTGTGCACCAGTTGTGTTATTTAGCAAAATATGTATAATTTCATTTAAATAAGTTAAAAGAATACCTTTAATTTGCATTATGTCATTTTATTGGTAAATTGCATATGTAGCTTAGATGAAAAATCTATAAAAATATCATCAATGTACATGTATTTGAAATATAAACAAGAGAGATATTTTTTCCATAAACAAATTTATGCAAACTGTTTGAAATGTAAACAGGGGAGATAATTTATCCCAACATAAAGTGCATGTACATACATTACATAAATGCATTTTTAGATATGAAATTAGGTAATGTATGTAAACATATATTATGGAATGGACTGAAGATCTGAAAGTTTCAATGCAATACATTTTATATTTAATTTAGTAACCAGACCCGTAGCCAGGAACTTCCAGGGGGGGGGGGGGGGGGGGGGGGTTTGTTGGACTCGACTTTAACAGTCACAATTTGAACAAAATGTTGATTTTAACAGTGCTTATTTGATTTCAAGGGGGGGTTCCGAACTCCCCTGGCTATGGGTATGGTAACCATATTCCTTCTCTTTCTAATAAGAACTTAGCTAGTGAATCTATACTGAAGTTATCTATAACAGCCTTTTTATGATAAATATAGAAATTGATAAGAAACTTTAGGTTCAAACTTTTTCTGGCAAAATATGGTGGATTGTCTTATTCAAGTGTTATGCATCCTTTGCTCTCATCCAGCATCTTCTCGATAAAGGTGAACCTAATAAAAAGCTTAAAAGCATCAAATTAAAAAAAAAAATGAATAAATTATAACAACTCCTACTCTCTGTATTGTACAACTGAAATTCAGAGTTTTCATTTTACTTTTTGTTAAATATTTTTCAGAGATGAATACGAAATTATGACATTGCAAGATTTTGTATCGATAAAAGAAGCATGGAAGTTAAGGTGTGGTCCATTGTTATCTAATCTCATCAATGTTCCATTTGATCAAAAGGTAAGCAGACTACTAAGTTTGGTCTTATATTGTTGGGTTGCTGTTTTATTTGAGTTTATTGTACATTTAAGTTCAATATGAATTTAATTTAAATACAAGTTTGACATAGCTGTGATGTTGTATATAAATAGATATTAGAAGATCTAGATGTTGTATTATTGCCAATGAAACTTTTCTTTATCCAAGCCATAATTTGTAAAAGTAAACCATTATAGATCAAGGTACGCCCTTCAACACAGAGCCTTGGATCTCGTAAACCATTATAGATCAAGGTACGCCCTTCAACACAGAGCCTTGGATCTCACCAAACAGCAAGCTATAAAGGGCCCCAAAAAGGACCAGTGTAAAACTATTTTAAACAGGAAAACCAACCGTTTGAGTATGTTTGATCCTTCATGCTCTAATAATGTGATGTAATATATTTCAGAGTATGTTTGACATAGCTGTGTTGTTTAACTATGAAAGATCAGACAAAGAATGTGCTTTCCTGTAAGTCAATTATTTATTAGATTTTTTTCAGAACCTGTTTTAATTTAAGAAATAATTGATGCAAGCTATATTTTTTGTAGTTTTAACATGGTTAGGCATTATATTCGTGATTGTGTAGGCTCTTCCATAAACCTCCATTTCCATTCTCAATTTTATCTTCCATAAACCTCCCATTCTGTTTGTAGTGAAGCAAATGGCTGGCACTGTGATTTTTCAGAGGGAGGAGTTTGAACAGCCTGCATGAACGGTTGTCGTATCTAGGTCAAATATGTCTTTTTCGGAATGCAACACATTGCAGTCATAATAAATGAATAGTAACATCATGTCACTATTTAAGAGTTTGAAAGTGTTTTAAAGTTAAGGAAATATATTTAAAAATGCATGATAATTTGATAAAATTCTTTATTCTAAAGAAGTCAATAAACACATGTGCAAACACATTTTATTGGATTTAGAGCATGGGTTTGTTCACAAAGCAAAAGAAGCATGTCATATTAGAATAAGACATATGAGAATTTAAACTTACAAAGTATTTTACTGATTTGTTCAACCAGTAATGCATTATGGGATAAACATTTTTTAGATTTGATAAACTATATTACTTGAAACACAAAAAAAGAATTGTCAGAATGATAAAAAAAATTGAAAATAAAAGTAAAACATTGAAAGAAAGGAGTCACTAAGGACAACATTGTTTATACTGATTCCAAATAATGTTATCTTTTTGTTTGCTGGTTATAAGTGATGTTAATTCTTTACTTCATTGAAATTCATAATAATGACTTTGGATCTCTTTAAAAATGAATATATTATTTAATATTTATTTTCAGTTCAGATGAGAAACCTGATATATTTATCAAAAGAAAAAGTAAAAACTTTAGGGTGAGTTTTCTAACAGAATAAATAGGGACATTTATTACCCTTATTTAAACCAAATAAATTATGCAGATCTATTTTTAAAGACACAGTTCTTGAGTTATGTTCCATTAAAACGTTTTAACTTACATGCAAGCAAGGGCATCATCTGTGTCCCATGGACTCACTCCCCATTAAGTTAGTAATACATCTAGGTCATTCAGCATAAATGAGGCTGTCAAACTATTTTAACTCTTACTTCAGCTTTTATTAAAAGATTTTGATACCTGAAATGTATGGGCAAATTCTCAAATTTGATAGTCATCTATAATATCTTTAGAATCAATATATTACTTTCTCTTGATCTCATATTTGTCATATTTAAAAATGTATTTTTTCAGAACCTTGATGAAACTTTCACCAGGAACAATGTTATAAAAGCTTTAGACAGTATGTCAGAAGATTTGTTTAAAAGGTAATAAAAATTATCCTGTCTCGTAAGATTTTTGTGAGATTTTGATTATGAAAAAGAAGATTTGGTATGATTGCCAATGAGACCACTGTTCACAGGAGACCAAATGACACAGAAATTAACAGCTATATTTCACTGCACAGCCTTCAACAATGAGCAAAGCTCATAACGCATAATCAGATATAAAAGGCAGTGAAATGACAAATGCAAAACAATTCAAAGAGAAAGTTAATTAATGTACAAGAAATTAACAAAAAACAAATATGTAACACACAGAAACAAACAACAACCACTGAATTACAGGCTGCTGACTTGGGACAAACATACAGAATGTGGGAGGGTTAAACATGTTTGCACAATCCTAAGATTGTTTGTCAATGTTCTGTTCTTCCTTTTTTGTAGTCTTGTTATCTAAGTAACAGTTTTATGTTATTTATAAACATACTGTTAAGGTGGTACCTAACATTACAGGGAGATAACTCTGTAAAATCAGCAGAACGTTTTAATGACGTTGACTTATTAAGGGAATATTAAGCTTCTCAATGATCAAAATAAGTGTTTGTCAAACTGTTAAATAACCAGTGTAAATTTTCTGATTAAACGGTTGGTTTGAAATTTTTGTATTTTTGTCAAAGGGTCAAAGTAAATACTTTGTAAAAATTTTAAGAAAATTAAACGAGCCAAATTAGATTTAGTTAAGGTGTTAGGTACCACCTTAAGTAGAAAAAAACATACTGTAGTCCCTAAAAAGAATAATCATGAAAATATTCAATCTTGATTGTCAGCCACTTACGATGAAGGAAGACCCTTATATGATGTAATATTGTTTTTGTATAATTTTAGGTTGTATAAGACTCCACCATCACCACCTAAAAGTTCATGTAATTTTCTGGACATTAAATGTTCTCATGAACCAGTGTTTGTAGCAGGTATATAGACTATATTTAAGTAAAGAGTTTTCTTACATGTCTTAAATGTATTAAGAGACATTCAAACTTTTGAAGACGAAACAAACGTCTGGTGCATATACAAAATTTCTATCCTGGCCACTTCCTGGTATCTAAGCTGAGTTGGTTAATTGCTATTGAATATTTGTTACACAGATGAAGAGGGATGTGTTTAAGTTTTCATTTCAAACCACAATCCTGTCTATTCATCCAGTTTATCATTTTCAATGAATTTTCTCTTAGCAAATGTGTTAATGAATGGTTCCAGAAAGTTGGTTGATTTACAATATTAAAAAAAATCTTTTTTTAATCAGTTATCATATCCCATTGTTTATTACAGGTAGATATAACAAATACAGCCGAGAGCTGAGCCAGACACCATGGTTTATAGAGGGTAAAAGAAAAGGCGTGTCCTCAGTGGAAGAAGAAATTTGTAATCTTATCAAAAAGACGTTCAGATATGAAGGTACAAGGATTGTCTGTTTGCTTTATGGTATAGATTAAAAAATTCATGTTATAAAATTGAGAATGGAAATGGGGAATGTGTCAAAGAGACAACAACCCGACCAAATAAAAAACAACAGCAGAGGGTCACCAACAGGTCTTCAATGTAGCGAGAAATTCCCGCACCCGGAGGCCAAGGCTTCCAAAAAATATTTGAGCCAGCCGGACATTTCATATCTGATCCCGATTTTAATCCCTTAAGACTTAGTCACAAAAGGCAATTATGGTAATCAGATGGCCATAATCCAATGATTGACATAACATTAAAAAAACGATTTTAAACTTTACTTTGATATGATATGAATTTGATGTACGGATGTAACTGTTAAATTGGCAGTGCATCATTCAAAGTGTGCACATCAGCGCGCTCATATCTGCCTTAGACTTTTTATTTGTGCAAAATGACATCGTCAAAAACTTTACTTTCGTTTCACATTGTTCTAACCGGAGAGGTCAACCGGATGTTGACTTGACAATGGTAAAACTTGGACCATAAACGGATACGTAAAATCCGTGTACGTTTACAAAGCACGACTGAGTGAAGAAGCTCTTTCCACGTTATTTCTTCAACAAAATACTTGAAACGAACGTTAGATACATGTATCAATGATAATTTTAGCATTTTTGAAGAAATGTAGGATGCATAATTAAATTTCCCACCTGTGCACATGCGCACACGTGTTCTAGTTCATACGACGTAGTTCTGACGATTTTTCATTTAAAACCTTTTTAAATTTTTCATCAAATCATGTTGATAAACTAATTTCTAATAATTTTAATCTTTTGGACTAAATCAATTAGAAACAAACCGCTGAAAAGTAAGAAAAAAATTGTGAATAAACCGATCAATTTATACGATGTCCGGTACTGAACATAGATCACCTGTCACCTGAACAGGTAGATTTCAGCTGTCCAACTACTACTTAGCCTTGATTAAAATTAGAAAGTATTGTAGTAGTCAGTCCGTCCCATGAAACTTTCGTCACATTTTTCTCAGGAACTACACATCCACCCTTTCTGTAATTTGGTATCAACACATGATAGCCAAGTTGAAAATTTTCGTCACATTTTTCTCAGGAACTACAATACAAGGATTTCTGAAATTTGGTTTCAGGATTTATATAAGTCAGCTATACCGTGTGATGCGTTTTCAGATTCATCACTCGACAACTTCCTGTTTACCGAACACTTGCATATTTTTACACTATTAATATTATCCACTTGTGGCGGGGGTATCATCAGTGAGCAGTAGCTCGCAGTTTCACTTGTTTTGATAGTAATTAATCATCATGTCACATTTATGACCGGAAATGTGATGATGTTAAAGCCAAAAGGTTGGGTCAAAAAGATCGTGAATTATGTAAAAATGACCGAAAAAGCCTGGAAAACTAAAAAGTATATGACCGTTTCATGCTTTGACCAGCCGGACTTTTACCGGACATTATACAAATGACCGGAATATATGACCATTTTGGAAGCCCTGCCGGAGGCGTCCTTCAGCTGGCCCCTAAATAAATATATACTAGTCCAGTGATAATGACTACTATAAATTCAGAAATTAATGCAATGTTTTTATTTTTGATAAAAATGTGACAGGGTTGTAATTGCAAAAATTTAAACTCCCATTTTGAAATGACAATATCACAATCATAAATGCATGCAATAATTTCTGAATTTACAGTATCCTATCTTTGAAAATATGGGAGATGTCTGGATGGGGAAAATAGGGGGGGTTTGTATATAACCAACTTGTATTGTTTTTCAAATAATCATGAACAGAAAGAAATTGGGTAGATTATATCAAAAGAGGCATTTTAAAATACCAATTGAATGAGCTCTATTTTATTAAAAAGGGTGTTGGAGGGTAGATAAGGACTTTCAAAAATCATCTAATAGTGCGGTGACAGATGTGTAAAAAGTCGTCTAGATCGCGAGTTTAATCTCCCCAAATAACACACGGCTAAAAATAGTCTTAACTTAAAGACAAATGTGTCTTCTTTAGTTTTTGCCCTGTCGTCAGAATTTCGTACGGTCACATTTTTCTAAAAAGTCGTTTTAATGACTAGTAGTATATTGGAGAGTTTCAACCCCCCTTTTTCAAATTGAAAAAATGTGTATGTTTTCTCACAT
Source organism: Mytilus galloprovincialis (assembly GCF_965363235.1). Lineage (NCBI taxonomy): Eukaryota > Metazoa > Mollusca > Bivalvia > Mytilida > Mytilidae > Mytilus > Mytilus galloprovincialis. Next base: position 102,414,469 of record NC_134840.1, on the reverse strand, counting down.
TTAATTGAAATAGTTTTTCCTGAAGCCATTTTTATGTCAAAATATTCTATTTAGTATTTTATTTTCTTCTAATCTATAAAATTTGCGAAGTTTGGACTGTTTAAAATTGAGGTAATTTTAATTGCAAATTCAGACACAAACTTTGGTTTCTTCTTCATAGCAGTAATAAAAATTATCCCATGATATTTTAAGCATATAGTATTTAATAAAACTAATAAGTGATAAAAATTTCGGAACCAAAATATGAAAAAAACCTTAAGAAATCAATGGAAAAAGAATTGACTAAAAACTTCAATTTCAACACGGAACTTAATCACTTGCCTTCCGTCACATTTTGTGTATTAGTCAATAATTTGCTCTCAACTGATAGATGGAATTACTACCTTTTTCGCTATTATATACATATATTTTCAATTAAAGTGCACATATGTGCCACATACATTGTTTGTATATGTTTATATTCTATGTTTTTTGTTTCAAAACATCAAATATACTTTGTCAGAAAAATCTTAATGTAAAATCAAAATAATTGACGGATAGTTTCAGTAAATATTCCGTGATATGTGAAGTCCGTTGCAACTTGCTCCAATAAGTCCAAAAGAAAAGAATAAAGTCGTTCAATTTTATACAGTGCTTAATATGCAAAAAAAAAAACTCGACTGGAATTTTGAGTCAATTTAACCATATAGGGAAGTCGATTTTTGTATCTGCATCGAATAAAAGATTGGATGAGGTGAACATGTTTCATGAAAAGGCACTTGTTTCTGTCAATATGGGTTTACTATCCATACCCGTACGAAAAATCACCCGTACGGGTATGGATAGCAAACCCCATATTGACAGAAACAAGTGCCTATGATTTCATGCGATAGCTGTTAATTCGAAGAACTCCGTGCAGGCAGTTTACCATCGTTCATGCTACAAAAGTTACACAAGTTAACATATTTGTGCCCCCTTTTAGAGCGAGGAAGCTTCTTATCTGATATTTAATGACGACATACAATTATCGGACTGTTGTCCCACAGTTTCGAGTATTTGTATGCGTTCTAGAATGCAGTCGTAGCCGTGGTGTAGTGGTTAGTGCATCGGACTACTAACACAAAGGTTCCTGGTTCGATTCCCGTTTGGGATGAAAATTTCAGGAACTCAATTTTCGGCTCTCCCTTGACACCATTTGCGAGTATGGTCTTGAGGAAACGATGATAGTCTGTCGGACGGGGACGATAAATGGCTGGCCCGTGTTAAGAGAGAGCCATATCTCTTGCACGTTAGAGACACCCTTGTAGATTTCGAAAAAGAGCAGGCTAATGCCGCTACAAGGCAGCACTCGCACCCGCAAAGTGGAAAGGGATTAATATAAGTTGTAAAACTTGTTTCCCAATCCACTATAAATAAATATGTTTAAACTAATGAAGTCGTTCAACTGGAGCGCTTGTACATTTTGTTGCAACAAAACATTTTAGAAATATCAAAAAAACTACGCAAGTTTGAATCAGATGAGCGTATGAAGAATGTTTTATCCGTGTCAGACAAAGTTAAAATTGAAATAGTTTTTCTGTCCATCTTTTAAACTTCAAGCACTCTGTCATTTTGGTTGCATTACAAATCATTTGCTAAAAACGAGAAAAGACCCAAAAAAATCCAAACCCGTGGAAGCAGATATCTCAGATCACGATACTGCTTTTACTAATTTTATTTTGGCTATTGACAACCATTTAATGGTCATTCCTCGTGACACCGTTACTTGATAAATACAGATCTACTCTAATTTAAAATATTATACTTTTAACATGCGGTCTAAACTTATTGATTTCTATAGAAATTCAGTTGTCAAACAACAAGTTCAAGGCCAATATAACATAATATATAGTAGCAAAATAACTATTTGAGATGCAATATCAGCTGCTAGGCAATTGAAAACTGACCTCAAAATCTCAATGTCAACGGTAATAGACACACATAACGGACAGATATTTCATTCCGCTGCAGGTATACTTAGAAAAGACATCGAAACTCTAAAGAAGAATACCCAACTTCGGATGAATTGTCTCTTCCTTCTTCAAGTCAGTCAATGCCTTCGTATTTATTGCAATTCATTTTATAGTTACTTGATGAAACTGCATACAGCCAAGACTATTCTCAGGAAATGGCACCAGAGAAATTGCGTAAATGCTAAGAAATTGTTAAGTCAATCGTGTGTGTGGCCAATTTTGTTTTACTCTTTTTTATTTAGGATTGGCTTTACAAATGTACCATGAGTTTAGTTCAAAACACCTTGTTGAAACATTGAATGCCAATGGACGTTGTGCTTCTTAAAGTAAAGTGCGACGCTATCTAATGTATTGCAAACCATGAAATTGAGCGAATTCAAGATAGTGTGTTCATCTCGTATAATGTTTCCTCAGCATCTTTACAGACACGCATATGGATGTCATCACACCTTCCTAAACCCCCTTTTAGATCTCTGTTAAATCTTGGATGAATTGATAGGGATGGTTTGAAGCTGGTATTTTTTTTAGGAACAAATGTCTTCGGACTTCCTACAATACCTTGTCTATACTTGTAAAGAAAAACTCCAAATAACGTGTTTGCTGTGAGCAGAACCTTTCATGTGCAGACATGTGGCCATGAGTGAAATGAGTAGAAATATTAAAACATGTCTTGTGACGGTTGATGAAAATGAAGATGATGAAGATAACGGTTGATTTGGTATAAAGCTTGTTGCACTGGTATACCCAGGTTAGGGGAGTGTTGGTGCGCCCTTAAAAAAGTTTAACCCGGCCACATTCTGTATGTGTCAGTTTCAAGTCACGAGATGGTAATGCAGTGTTTGTCGTTTGTTTCTATTTGTTTCTTATTCATTTTGTACATTAATCGGGCCGTTAGATTTTTCGTTTGTTTTACATTATTTGTTTCGGGAATTGAAGACTATGCAGTATGAATTTAATTTTTTACTCATTGTTGAAGCCCATACGGGACCTATAATTGTAAGTTAATTTATGTCTCATTTGCAATGATATCACATCTTCTTTTTTTTTATATGGAATACTTTTGAAGTTTGTGGAAAAAAAGGGATATATAGGTACAAAACCTCTAATGTAATAGATTTTAACCAGAGTAAAATACACAACAACAGATAATACTATGGAAGCAGTAATAATTGTGAAAAAAACCAAAAGCAACGAGTAGTCTTTAAAAAAAAATAAAGTATCCGCAAATTCAATTTGAGGTCATATTTGACTGTAGTGTTCTATTGCTTTGGTTTCATACCTCACCCAATATGATGGTTTAAAAAACAATTTTAAAGTATTGTCCTGCATGACACTTGATGTTTACCTGAATTTGAAAATTGCCATAAGGTTAAGGTGCTCTCAACATTTTATAGGTTGAAAACTTGATTTTTGAAGTTTTTTTTATAAAACGTCGTTTTATGAATTTTTTTGATAAAAAAATCTCAATAAAGTAAGGTTTATGTATAATAACAAACATTACTAAAGCCAACACAGTATCATTTGTATTTAGGTAGAGTTTAGAAATATAAAAAAATGTCAAAATTGAAACCCTCCAAAATTTTCACAGATTTTTACATATGACCTTTGACCTCAATTTAAAAAAAATGTGACCATATCAAGTCTTGACGACAGGCATATTATTATAGTACACGATTTCCTCTTTCCAATGATATATTATATAGGTGTGTGTTCGTTGGGGAGATTAAATTAAAAAAAATCTGCCTTCAGTCACCGCACTATAAGAACCAACCTACATTCTTTGAAAATATTTTGGCACTTCTTAGGTGCATAATACCAAAAAGGATCCATAACTTAAGTCCACAAATAAAATTTCCCTTTCTACCCTCACATGTCCATTTTAATTGAATGGTCCTGACATATTATGAAACTAAAAATAACAACCTATTTTAGGGGTTTCAGTCTTAGTAAGTCCCCCCTCTTTATCTTAAATACCCCCTTTCCATTACTGTAGATTCAGAAATTATTATGTGCATTTATTATTACGATTTTGTCTTTTTAGACAAAAGTGCTATTTTAATGTTTGCAATATTGAGTAAAATCTTGGTAAGTTCACTTGAATGAATTTACCTCTATCATCTCTTTAACTATACAGAAAATTTTAACGAAATCTTAATCAACACATCATGGGATTCAAAAGGGTGTCTCAGATTGTCTCTATGGTATTCCATTCCCTCATAAATCTCTAATTAGTGTAAACATCCTAACCACATAAAAGAACATAATGTTTAATTAGGTGTAAAATTTGTTCTATACATTCTATCTGAAATCTGAGACACCCTTTTGTAGATAATGGCCATAGGAACAACATATAATAAAATCAACCCTCTAGGGATACCTATGCAGAAGCTAATTTCATTTGAAAGTGGAAATTTGGTGAAAAATATTTTAGACACAGTTAACGTTATAATTGGTTACATAATTGTTGCATAATACTAACATTGCATTAATTTGAAAGAGTAATATGTTAGCTATCCAAAACTACCACTTTTATAAATTTTCAAGCATTATTAAGAAAGTTACAGCATTTTAAAACTGGGGAGTTAGAGTTATAAAATCTTTGTATTGTGCTACCTTAATTCATATAAAAAATTTCAAAATGCAAGTTAAAACAATTGTGATGATAATAACCCTATTAAATTTTTAGCAGCACTAATTTCTGAATTTACAGTATATTTTATATTTGAGCCATTATTAAACACAAGGAAGTTAAAGCAAGCAGTGTTTTGTACAGAGTGAATAACTTATGAAAAGTTTTAACAATCACAATAAAAAATATAGCACAAAAAAAAAAATTTGAATTAAAAGTAGGAGTATATATAAAATTCAATATTGTTTGATACACATGTGAAATAATCAGCTTTCATATTTGTTGGTTTGAAAAATTATTGGGTTTATGAAATGAAATTTAAAGTTAGACTGTTTATTATCATTTCAGAAGGGAGATTTTCAGCCTCAGGTAGAGAGGATGTAGATGTGAGAATGTTAGGTTCAGGTAAATATCCCTTCCTACTAACTTAAGAGTTCTCTCCCTTTCCATAGTTTTATACAAGAGTTGTCTTTCTTTGGTGCTTGTACTGTGGATTCTTTATAATAATTAGTGGTACACCAATTTTCCTAGATTTTGCAGGTTCATGTGAACCCTGAATTTAAATGTTCAAGGAATTACAAACTTTCTATAGGCTTGAAGGCAGACTTTGGCAAACCACAAAATTAAATATCCAAGTAAATTGGAAGCCAACAAAAATATAGGTATACATACATAGAAAATAGAACATATTGAAAGAAAATAACACTTAATTCAAACCTTCGAAAATATGGCAATCAACTCTTTGCATAACTTAATGAAATTTAAAGAACAGACAATTACTAATTCTTTGCTCCCCATGAACAAACAAATTGGACATGCACTACTTAGGATTTTTAGTCACTTGGCTTTAAAAACTGTGCAACTGATATCACTTTTGGATGTACAAACCTGAGAAAATATTGAAAATCCCTTACTACTGATCAAAATGTGAGATTAAATTTAAATACTGCAAATTGAAACCTTTTATTTTTAGATGATGTTTTTATTGTTGTATAATTAATTGGGTTGTATATTTACCTTTTATTTCAGGTAGGCCCTTTGTTGTAGAAATGATCAATCCAAGAAAAATTACAGTAACAGAAGAAGAAATGATATTGTTACAACATGTAGGTGTATCTAAGTTAGCTATGAAGTAACATTTAATACTTTTATTGATTTTCTAGCAATTGATCAGTTCTGTTTAAGATTGCTATATAACTATTTAAGAAATCATTTGCTGTTGAAATATGATTAGGTCCAGTGAAATAACTTGCATTTACCTCAGTTTTAGTTGAGTTATACCATCCATAGTGCTGAAGCTTTCATTTGATTCTAAAATAGCCCAAATATTTAACATATTTACCAAGTTACAGATATGCATAGGAAATGCTTAGTGTAAAATATGTACTTCTTTGGTTTGTCTTTTTTAATGGGTGGTATGTCATATCATAAAGTATATATTATTATACATTTTGTACTTCATGTCAAGATGCCAGATTTCTTTGGTTAATATGAGGGAGACAATTTGATTTATCCCATGGCAACTACTCTATTACCCTTCATGGAGACGCTTGATCATATGTGCTCTTTGCTTAATAGGAATGACTGAGTGTATGAGACGTGAAATTTATTAAGGGAGTTCGCTTCTCAGTTTCAAAGTAATTAACTTTTCAAAACACTAGTTTATATTGATAGGGGATTAATAAAGGAATACAAAGAGCGAAAAAAATATATAGGTCACCGTGCTCGTTTTCGATATATTAGCCATTGAAATTTTGGCGGGAAAATGTTCTCTCTTGACTTTTCATAGCTTTATCATTGACAAGTTAAAGTCCTCAAAAACTATTAAATTTTAAAAGACTTTAACAGACAGCTTATCATTATACATGTAAAAGAATTATAAAAAGAAAAGTTGGGGTCACCGGGCAAAATTTGTTAATGCATTCAAGTGGATAAAACCAGAGAATTCCGTAAATCAGACCAAAATTCCAAAACATGACAAGCCAGCTTCCTTAAGTAGTAAATAACCGAACATGCAGTATAATAAAGTAAATAACCCAAAGCTTAAAGGGTGATAGAGCAGATTGTTACCCCTTGAAAAAGCATTGTTAACCTTTGCTTCACTGCAGTTAACAATGTTTTCTCAGGGTAACAATCAGCTCTATTATCCACTCAGCTATGTTTTATTTATATAATGTCATATTATTTTGTTTATTTAATTTTCAGGAAATCAACAAAAATTCCACAGATGTGAAAGTTCAAGATCTACAGATTGTTTCAAAGTAAGGTACTGCATTAACCTTACCTCATTATGGGACCATTTAGTGAAATTATCTTGGAGACAGTTAAGTAAAAAACTTGTTTCAAGAGCTGTTATTTCTTCAATTATTACGAAACATTTATTAACATGAAACTAAAAATCACATAAATATTTAAAGAAGATGAGGTATGAGTGCCAATGAGACAACTTCCAATCCAAGTGACAATTTATATAAGTAAACAATTATAGGTCAAAGTATGGCCTTCAAGACAGAGCCTTGGCTCACACCAAACAGCAAGCTATAAAGTAACATTTACATGAAAAGTTTCAAAGTCTGCTGTTAAAAGTTTTAAATCAGAGATAGAATGTCCACAAAAATACAAATTTAAATCTTAGTAAAATAATTTGAAAATATGTTAGTAGTTTTTGTTACTGAAAAATAATCTTCAGAAGTTAACTTATTTTAGTCACAAAATAAATGTTGTATTTAAAGTGAACATTTGTTTTTACAGAGAAGAAACAAACAATCTAAAGGAAGGAGAAATGGAAAAGACCAAATGTTACTCAGCGTTGTGTTGGGCTGCTGAACCTCTCACAGCTGATAAACTATTAAAATTAGATTCTATCAAGGTTTGTTGGATTAAGATATGCTTATAATACATGTGACAATAAATTAAGGTAGAAGTTTGATAAAATTTAACGAGGCCTCTGTGACTGACTGTTCTATGTAGTTTAAACTGCTGAACCTCTTACTGCTGATAAACTGTTAAAATTAGATTCTATCAAGGTTTGTTGGGTTAGAATATGCTTTTCATATATGTGACAAAAATTTAGGTAGAAGTTTTATTAATTTTATGGGGCCTCAGTGACCTAGTTTCAACTACTTTAACACTGGGGTTGTGAGTTCGAACCCTCATGTGACAGGTGTGCTCAAGTCCAATCTTTATTTACAACAAACAAAGAAAGTGACTGCCACAATACAGGCACTTTTTCTGAAAGTGGCCTTAATTACAATCAATCAATTAATTGATCAATAGTCAATTTTATACATTTTTCATATAAATATAGTTATATTAACAAAAACATTTTTCTTGAGATTCTTTATTAAAATCTAAATTTCAATAGAAGCTTATGCAATAAACGTATTAAGCAACAGTCTGTACTTGTGTTGGTATGTCTTATATGTCTTTTAGGATGAAAGGGTTTCTAAATTTGTACATTAACAGATTTCTATGTGATTTTATGTCAGAACATTTTGATTAAGTGGTAAAAAAAGATAGAAGAACATAAATTAGAATCTGAGTTGGGGTCATTTTTTTCTGGTTTGACACCACAGAATCCCTTATAACCACAGAAACAATCTGGTAAATTTAAACCAGCTATCATACCTGTTGCATGTTTACACATATTGCATCTTAATTTGTTATTCACTAAAACATAGTAGATGTTTGCTATCGAAATAATTAGTATAGTGGTATTTATTTGAAATTCTATTCTTATTCCCTTACAGGATTTGGTCATGCAGCAAAAGACACCAATAAGAGTCCTACACAGGTATGTTCAAGGACTTAAATTCTAATCGAGATCGCAAGTTGACAATTATCCTATCCTCTGCCTATGAATCATAAGATGCACTTATAGTTGTTGTTCATTCGTTTGATGTGTTTCAGCTTTTGATATTTCCATTTGATTAGGGACTTTCTGTTTTGAATTACCTTGGAAATCAGTATTTTTGTGATTTTTTTTCTTATAGAAGCTTCATATTTAAAAGTATTCTATGTAGAAAAAAAAACAAGAAAAAAAACCTTATTAGACACCCCTATACCAGTGTCTACTCATGATCATTGAAACGAGATGAATGTTCTGTTCTGTTATATTTTTTTTATTAAATTACATTTAACTATTAATTTCATTCATTTAACAGTCATGGAAGCCAAGAACTGAAGAAATTGCACATTTTTAGATAGCTTATTAGCTTCCTAGCTTCATTCAATTTGCACCAAAAATATCTTCTTAAGATATATATTCTCCTAGCAGGAAAAATGTCTAATAATTTTAAGACTAAAACTATTGAACTATTCACAACTAAAGATTCACAAGTTTGAAATGCTCATAAAACATTGTTTCTCTGTGTGTAAATACATAATAGTATACTATTTCTGTTTATAGACGACCACTAGCCACTAGAGAAAGAACTGTTCACAGTATGTCTGCCAAGTTACAAGATGACCATCATTTTATACTTCTTCTCAATACTCAAGCAGGAACGTATCCTTTACATTAGTCAAGCTATATGTACAGTAACTTTCATCACACTTTAGAAGCTAAAGAATTGTAGAAATCAAGTTGGGGTTTAAAAATTCATTAAATTAGTTGGAAAGATAGTCCTATTTTAAAAGGATCACTTAAAGCACCTGTTCATTTCTCCTACAGAGTTTTGTCCCATTTACTGCCTACCTGTAAAAGGACCACTATAATACAGCAGTTTTAAGTGATTTTTTTTTCAAAGAGAACACTTGTCTCCTGTAGAGAATTGTCTCATTGGCAATCATACCACATCTTCTCTTTTATATTAACTTTTGTGGATTATCTTCTGAAATCAGCAACAGATAAAGTATTACATATACAGTAATAGATTTGTGCATTGGAAACCAAATTTGATCTAAGTTGTATCCTTGTTATGGATACCTTTATATATACATATTTGAATTACTGTAAATTCATAATTATTTGTTTGATGCTTAGACTTATAGTTTAGTGGATTTATTTGGTAAAGATGAACAAATTTAAACACTTACAAATTTCCTGTTGGCGAGAAAGCATGATTTGTGAAATACACAAATGCGCACTATACATACCAAAAATGTCTTCACTTCACTTGGAAATTTCTTTGTCGGAGTTTGGACCTAAAAAAAGACTAAGAAAATGTTTGTAGTCATGTATGAAGTGCACTCCTTTTACAAGAAACATGACCCAGGGTATAAATGTGCACGTTATACATACCAAAAGACGGTAGTTTATTTTATATTTATTATCTAAATAAGATTATATGACCCTGTTTGTATTGAAAGTTACCCAACCAGGGAAAATAATTTATTGAGAATCTTATTGAAAAGGTACATTTTCTACATTACAATATCTTTTCCTCAAAAACAGCTAGGCCAGTTTAAATCATACAAAAATCATTCATTCCAAAGTATTCAATATAGTGTTTACTAGATGAGTGATTGAGACCAAGAATCTGGAATTTTTTCACCTAATTTCGGTCATTTTGAGATAACTTAAAAGTTGGTACCCTTTTTATGCCCCACCTACGATAGTAGAGGGGGATTATGTTTTCTGGTCTGTGGCTCCGTTCGTTCGTTCGTCCATCCGTTCGTTCATTCGTTCGTCCCGCTTCAGGTTAAAGTTTTTGGTCAAGGTAGTTTTTGATGAAATTGAAGTCCAATCAACTTGAAACTTAGTACACATGTTCCCTATAGTATAATCTTTCTAATTTTAATGCCAAATTAGATATTTACCCAATTTCAAAGTCCATAAAACATGGAAAATGATAGTGCGAGTGGGGCATCCGTGTACTTTGGACACATTCTTGTTCAAAAAAAGATCATCAGCATCAACAAAATTCTTTAACTGTTGCATTGTATTTACTTCATGAATTTTCCTACCATTTTCTTAACATCGTGCAAGAGCAATTAAGTGAAGGCAACAGTTAAAGAATTAAATGGTTTTAATGACTCAAATAGATCAGTTTCTAAGAACTCACTAACATTTCTGTCAATTTTGAAGACAAAATTAAAACAAGATGTTTTGCGACAATACTAAAACTAACAATTCCGGACTCATTTCCAGGATTAGTTATGTTTATCAAATTCACAGGAAATCATCGGCTTTTTAATTTATTACCTGTGATTAGTGTTTGAATATTAATGGTATTAGTTGCACTTGCTTTATTTAGCATGAAATCATTTTGAATTTATGATTTAGAGTCTAATCTGCGGTAGAGAATTCCAAGCATACGTATTACATAGTAAACAAAGCATGTGTGTTAGTTTTAAAAAAATGTATTTTTCTACGTAAATTAAATCAAGTTTTAGTTTAATTTTAAATAATTAGATAATGAAGACAATTTCACCTAGGCATTAATATAGTTATTAGGCATGTTAGGAGGGCCCTCAGGATTATAACACTATACTGGAGTGGCAGTTTTGGGGCAGTTTTATTACAGGAAAGGGATAACAAAACAAAAACAAGTTCAAAATGGCAGTTTAGAAACTCGATATCAACAAATTGACTAATTATTTCTGTTAAAAAATAAAATTTGTTCAAAATCCCAATTACTTGTTTAGGACAAATACTTTCAGTTTAGGACAAGACTAGCAAATATAACTGTTTCCAGACCTTGATTGAGTCCCTCATAAAACCAAAATAAAAGACACTTTGAACATACTGTTTATATCATGCATTGTTTCGTTAACAGTAAATAGATATATAAAAGAATTTGTGCATGGAGATTTTGGTAGATCAACACCCAACATGTGTACGTTACTGGACATGGAGTGTGATATATTAACTTTAGATGTAGAGGTAAGATATTGTTAATTCATGATGGAGTGTGATATATTAACTTTAGATGTAGAGGTAAGATATTGTTAATTCATGATGGAGTGTGATATATTAACTTTAGATGTAGAGGTAAGGTATTGTCAATTCAGTAATTAATGCAGTGTATATATCAATGCAAAAAATGAGACATGAAAAATGTAACCAATAAATGAACCTTGACATTCTTAATGCTCCTCTACAATAGAAGAAAGACATGTTTTCTGGTCTGCTCATCTGTAAGTTGGTTATTACATTTGTTTCTTCATCTGTCCTGTATCAGATTAAAGTTTCTGGTCAAAGTTGTTGTATAATTGCTAATGAGACAACTCTCTACAAGAGACAAAATGACATTGGTCATTGTACAGCCTTCAACAACAAGCAAAACCCATATTGCATATTCAGCTTTAAAATGTTCCTGAAATAATAAATGTAAAACAATACAAACAAGAAAAAATATTTTTTATTGATAAAGTTGTGGTCACATCAACTTTAAACTATATATACATGTTCATTATGCTGTTAACATTTCAAAAAGTCCATTTGCCAATTACCGATTTGATTCTGTTATTACACACTTTTTAAACAAATTACTTCCCTTTGTCAATCGTAGACTGGTTCCATACCGGACAAAATGGCTTAAGCCAATGCAATGCATGACGAATTGAAAGTGACGTATTGGCGGTTTAACTAATAATTTCTGATGTCAAAAGTAATTTAGTTAAACAACAAAATAATGTTATTAAAAGATTTGAAAACCTTATCGATTACTCACATTATGCACAGGTAGATTTGCTTTTTCTGCTAGCTCTCCATTGTAAATAAAAATTAATGTCCCTCTTAAGGGAGACAACTTTTTTAGGGATCTCTAATTACAGGATCAATTACGAGAATTGGCAAATGCCAAATTAGATTTTGACCCTAATTTCATGTGTCATATGGACAGATTCTTGTTTAAAGCTATACATGTATTATACTTTAACTTATATTGTTACACTATTGATAAAATTTCAGAAATTGTTGTGTGCATTTATTATAGCGATTTTTTAAGAATGGACAAAAATGTGATTTTAATTGTTGCGATTTTTTGCAATTTCAAAAGAATCTGTGTAAAGGTGTAATTTTCAGTACCGGTAATCAAAATCCAACTTATTATTACAATACTTACACAGTCGCATTATTTTCACATTGATAAAAAAACCTCACGATAATTTCTAAAGTTACAGTATGCAGTTAATTGCTTTCCATTAGTACTTATCATTAAAAGCTGAAAAAATATAGTATGACCATTGACGAAATTCAAAATCTGTTTAACATACTGTAAATTCAGAAATTATTGCGGAGTTTTTATACGCTCGTCAAAATTTTGACGGGACGTATTATGGTATACAATGTCCGGTGTCCGTCCGTCTGTCCCTCCGTCTGTCCAGCGTAAACATGTCACACCGTAACTTGAGAACGACTTATCCAAATTTCATGAAACTTAACATAGTTGTTTCTTATGATGGTCAAATGATCTGTATACTTTTTGGTGAAAATAAGATTAAAACTTTTTGAGTTACGGCACTTTGTAACTAAAACATGGGTGTGTTTTTATCACATGTCGCACCGTATCTCAAAAACGATTCTTGATTATGGCTTAAAACTCTAAAAACTTCTTAGTTATATCAATCTTAATATCACTTTTTGGTGATGATTCAAAATTTCATTTTTGAGTTATTGAGTATTTTGTAAAAACGGGGGAGGTTTTTTTTACATGTTGTGCCGTATCTCAAAAACAATTTATGATTATTGCTTAAAACTTTACACACTTCTTTGTTATATTAATCTAAAGATCTGTATACTTTTTGGTGATGATCCAAAACTTTATTTTGGAGTTATTGAGTATTTTGTTAAACAGGGGAAGGTTTTTTTACATGTCGCGCCGTATCTCAAAAATAATTTATGATTATTGCTTAAAACTTTACACTTCTTTGTTATATTAATCTAAAGATCTGTATACTTTTTGGTTTTGATTCAAAATTTTATTTTAGTGATATTTAGTTTTTAAAAAAGAGGGTTGGGGGTTTCACATGTCCCGCCGTGTCTCAAAAACAATATATGGTTATTGTTTAAAATTTTCTCAGAAACTATTTATGATTATTGCATAAAACTTCCACACAAGACGTCGGGCGTATCATGCGCTCATGGCGCAGCTGTTTATTATTATTGTGAAAAATGTACAGAGTTGTTAACACACTAATTTAAACTCGCATTTTGAAATGTTTTATATGTGTTAAACAGGATTTTTCTCAAAATCGTAAAAATTAAAATCACATTTAAGTGTAAAATGACAAAATCACAAAAATAAAATGCACGCAATAATTTCTGAATTTACAGTATTGAATTGAATTGAGAATTTTATTCATAGAAAACCAATAGTGTTCCATCTTTAATCAATTTGTTTTATTTCAACTATAAAAAAAAATAAAATGAAAATATATTTAGAATATGTCAAACTTTGAATTTCTCTTAGAGGAATACATAAGAAAAATTGCGGAACTAAATCACATCAAAATTGGCTGGTGAGGGCTAAATGTGTAAAAGATTAGATTTGTTTGTAGTACGAGTTGACTGAGAATAAACATCTGATCACTTTTCTTCTTTTCTTTTCAGTCTGTAGAGTTGGAATGGCCAAAAAGATTAGAGAATAACCACACAAATGATGAACATTAGTCATATTTAATACTAATTTTTAAATTTCATTAAAAATAATCTAAAAATGTATGAAATAGATTCAAGTTTTATTACTGTACATCAGATTTCTATATCATGGAAGAAAAGGAAATGAAGTTTTTAGAGTCAGAGAAATGTTGGTGAAGGTGACATATCTTCCTGTAGTCTTTTATCTTGTTCAATAGTGTTTTAAAATCCAGATCAGTGTATAAGTCTAGTACAAACAAGGGTTCATATTTATATCACACCAACAATCTTATCTGCATATTTTTATACCAATGCACTTATGCTTTTCTCATAAATTGTGAAGAACTACAAAAAAAAATTATTTATTTAAAGATCTTTATATGAAGATCTTTATTTTTGTTCTTTAAATTTCTGTACCTATCAAACTGCATATGGCAAACAGATTCCATTGCAGTAATGGAACAATTGTTTGTTTGTGATCCTTTGAACTAGATAGCCTATAGTTTTATTGTGGAGCCTGCAACTTTTGTTGCAGAAAGCTCATAATAGGGATAGTGATCAGGCAGCAGCGGCGGCGGCATTAGCTAACTTCATAAAAGCTTTAAATTTAAGAAGGTGGACGACCTGGATGCTTCATACTTTGTATATGGATACCTCATGTTACGAAGTTTCTTTCAGTCACATGTCCAATGTCCTTGACCTCATTTTCATGGTTCAGTGACTACTTGAAAAAAAAGTTAGATTTTTTGCAATGTTAAATTCTCTCTTATTATAAGTAATAGGATAACTATATTTGGTATGCGCGTACCTTGCAAGGTCCTCATGCCCGTCAGACAGTTTTCACTTGACCTCAACCTCATTTCATGGATCAGTGAACAAGGTTAAGTTTTGATGGTCAAGTCCATATCTTAGATACTATAAGCAAAAGGTCTAGTATATTCGGTGTATGGAAGGACTGTAAGGTGTACATGTCCATCTGGCAGGTGTCATCTGACCTTGACCTCATTTTCATTGTTCAGTGGTTATAGTTAAGTTTTTGTGTTTTGGTCGGTTTTTATACGACCGCAAAATTTGAAAAATTTTTCGTCGTATATTGCTATCACGTTGGCGTCTGCGTCGTCGTCGTCGTCCGGCGTCCGAATACTTTTAGTTTTCGCACTCTAACTTTAGTAAAAGTGAATGGAAATCTATGAAATTTTAACACAAGGTTTATGACCACAAAAGGAAGGTTGGTATTGATTTTGGGAGTTTTGGTCCCAACATTTTAGGAATTAGGGGCCAAAAAGGGCCCAAATAAGCATTTTCTTGGTTTTCGCACTATAACTTTAGTTTTAAGTTAATAGAAATCTATGAAATTTTGACACAAGGTTTATGACCACAAAAGAACGGTTGGGATTGATTTTGGGAGTTTAGGTTTCAACAGTTTAGGAATTAGGGGCCAAAAAAGGGCCCAAATAAGCATTATTCTTGGTTTTTGCACAATAACTTTAGTTTAAGTAAATAGAAATCAATGAAATTTAAACACAATGTTAATGACTACAAAAGGAAGGTTGGTATTGATTTTGGGAGTTTAGGTCCCAACAGTTTAGGAATTAGGGGCCAAAAAGGGACCCAAATAAGCATTTTTCTTGGTTTTCGCACCATAACGTTAGTATAAGTAAATAGAAATCTATGAAATTTAAACACAAGGTTTATGACCATAAAAGGAAGGTTGGTATTGATTTTGGGAGTTTTGGTCCCAACAGAATAAGGGGCCCAAAGGGTCCAAAATTAAACTTTGTTTGATTTCATCAAAATTGAATAATTGGGGTTCTTTGATATGCCGAATCTAACTGTCATGACTGTGTATGTAGATTCTTAACTTTTGGTCCCGTTTTCAAATTGGTCTACATTAAGGTCCAAAGGGTCCAAAATTAAACTTAGTTTGATTTTGACAAAAAATGGATCAGTTAGGTTCTTTGATATGCTGAATCTAAAAATGTACTTAGATTATTGGCCCAGTTTTCAAGTTGGTCCAAATCGGGGTCCAAAATTAAACTTTGTTTGATTTCATCAAAAATTGAATAAATGGGGTTCTTTGATATACCAAAGTCCTGTTTTCAACAAAAATTGAAATCTTGGGGTTCTTTGATATGCTGAATCCAAAAATGTACTTAGATTTTTTATTATGGGCCCAGTTTTCAAGTTGGTCCAAATCAGGATCTAAAATTATTATATTAAGTATTGTGCAATAGCAAGTCTTTTCAATTGCACAGTATTGCGCAATGGCAAGAAATATCTAATTGCACAATATTGTGAAATAGCAAATTTTTTTTTAATTAGAGTTATCTTTCTTTGTCCAGAATAGTAAGCAAGAAATATCTAATTGCAAAATATTGTGCAATAGCAAGATTTTTTTTTAATTGGAGTTATCTTTCTTTGTCCAGAATCAACTTAAATCTTTGTTATATACAATATACAATGTATATTCACTTTTTACTACCAACTGATAAATTATAATAAATAACATTCAGTGATAACAAGCAGTTTTTTTTACATCTTAATATTTTATGATGTATTTAAATGAGCAGTTATTGTTGCAAACTCCATTAGAAATTTTAATTGAGATTAGTTTTGGAATAAGGGAAAGGGGGATGTGATTAAAAAAATTGGGTTCAATTTTTCTCATTTGAAATTTCATAAATAAAAAAGAAAATTTCTTCAAACATTTTTATGCCCCACCTACGATAGTAGAGGGGCATTATGTTTTCTGGTCTGTACGTCCGTCCGTCCGTCTGTCCGTTCGTTCGTTCGTCCGTCCGTTCGTCCGTCCGTCTGTCCCGCTTCAGGTTAAAGTTTTTGATCAAGGTAGTTTTTGATGAAGTTTAAGTCCAATCGACTTCAAACTTAGTACACATGTCCCCTATGATATGATCTTTCTAATTTTAATGCCAAATTAGAGTTTTTACCCCAATTTCACGGTCCACTGAACATGGAAAATGATAGTGCGAGTGGGGCATTCGTGTACTGAGGACACATTCTTGTTTTGAGAGGATTAATATTCAACAACATAGTGAATTGCTCTAAGAGAAAACAAAAATTTTAAGTTCATTAGAACACATTCATTCTGTGTCAGAAACCTATGCTGTGTCAACTATTTAATCACAATCCAAATTTAGAGCTGAATCCAGCTTGAATGTTGTGTCCATACTTGCCCCAACCGTTCAGGGTTCAACCTCTGCGGTCGTATAAAGCTACGCCCTGCGGAGCATCTGGTTCTTATACTGTATGCAATAGGTCTACTATGTTTTGTGTATGGAATGATTGAAAGGTGTACATGTCTAGCTGGCAAGTGTCATCTGACCTTGACCTCATTTTCAGTGGTCAAAGTTAAGTTTTTGAGGTTTGGTCTTTTTTTTCTAATACTACAGTGACTTGATTATTAGTGTTGCTATCTGACTATTGCAACTCATTCAAAAATTTGATCAAATTGCAATTTGTTTTATAAAACCAAACTGTTCAACTGGTCAAAAATTTGAACAAACTGCTGTAGAAAATCACAGTCAAGTCGTGAAAGTGCAAAGTGGTAAAATAAAAACATACTTACAATCCTATAAGACTTTAACTCCACATTACTGTTGATGTGTAAATTTATTCTATCAGTTTGTATAGATATTTTATGGTAATTTTCATGATAAAGGTGAAATGTAATTTTGAATTGCTATAAAAATGTCCAAACTAAGCTTTCATATAGTTTTTCTTTCAAAATGTCTTTTATATTCACAAGAATTAGACATTATGTGAATTAAAACATTTTATATTCAGTAAAATATGTGTAAAATTACAATATGTTTGTAGGAAGTTTCCATGGGGAGATAATCATTTTTTATATCAAAAAGTCTTTATTCAAAAGAATAATGTTTTAGGTTATCTCCCCATGGAAACTTATCAATAACGTATTGTTATTTCACACATAGTTTACCGAATATATGATGTTTTAATTCAAATGATGTCTGATTCTTATGAATATAGAAGACTTTTCAAAAGAAAAATTATATGAAAGATTAGTTTGGACATTTTTATAGCAATTCAAAATTACATTTCACCTCTTGCATGGTAATGACTATAATATATCTATACAAACTGTTAGACTGATTTTGTTACTTCAACATCAAAGTGGAGTTAAAGTCTTATAGGATTGTAAGTATATTTTATTTTATCACCTTGCACAATTTGACTGAACAGTTTGTTCAAATTTCTGACCAGTTGAACAGTTTGGTTTTATAAAACAAATTGCAATTTGGTCAGACTTTTGAATGAGTTGCAATAGTCGGATAGCAACACTAACAGTCAAGTCACTGTAATTGCAATAGGTCAACTATATTTGGTGTATGGAAATATTTTATGATCTATTTGTCAGTCGCGCAGGTTTTATTTGACCTTGACCTCATTTTCACGGTTCATTGCTCAGTGTTAAGTTTTTTTGTTTTGGTCTATTTTCTTAAACTATAAGCAATAGGTCAACTATATTTGATTTATGGAAGAATTGATAGCTGTACATGCCTGCCTGGCATGGTTTATCTAACCTTGACCTCATTTTCATGGTTCATTGGTCAATGTTTAGTTTTCTTGGTTAAGTTTATGTGACAGTTGTAATAAAGCTTTATATTTAGGAATATCAACATAATATCAATGATTAGTAAAGAAGGCGAGACATTTCAGCCTGTGCACTCTGGTTGAAATATAAACATGTTAAAGTCAGGGACCCATGTTCCAGATGACATTACTGTAAATTCAGAAATTATTGCGTGCATTTATTTTTGCAATTTTGTCAATTTAGAATTAATACGATTTTAATTTTTACAAATTTGAGAAAAATTCTGTTTAATTCATAGAATATATTTCAAAATGCAAGTTTAAATTGTTGCGTTTACAACTCTGTCGCATAATTCGTAATAATAAAACCTCTCAATAATTTCTAAATTTAAAGTAGTTTTAATGTAATTAAATCCTGAAAAACTCATTGACCCATGTACCAAATGACATAAGTTTTATTGCTATTTCATCCTGCCAAAGTCAGGGACTCATGAACCAGATGATCTTAGTTCTATTGTTATTAAATCTTGGTAAATTTTGGGACCTATGTATCAGATGACCTCATGTCTATTTTTATTTGATCCTGTTTATGTTATTAATACCTGCCAGGTGACCATAATTTAGTTGCTAATTGATCCTATTAAGGGACGTATTATCAAATGACCTTAGTGTTATTGTTATTCATGATATTCAATCATCTTAAGATTATGAAGCACAAAAAGGTGATACAATTAAATATTATAGTACTTCGATGTATGATATGTGTTTCCTGTATGAATTTTACAGATATTGCAGTGTCTTCCATGTTTACTGAATCAACTAGTATGTTCTATGTGAATTGTTATAATATGCTGTGAAATTAAGGATATTTTTGTATCTCATGGTTTTATATTATTTGCTCAGTTTCCAATTTTTATAACTCCCATGGAAAAATTTGATCTTTGGAGTAAAGAAAAACATGAAAACAAATCTTTGCCAGCAAGATAATTCCATTAAATCACAAAATTTAAAAGTCCATGAATTTAAACCAAATTATGGCACAGTCCTAGTTCTGTGAATTCATTTATTTTTTTGGTGGATATTTATTTTCGTGGTTTTGCAGACGTCTGCATATAAGCCTATAAAAAACTTGCTATTCGTTGAACATGTCATTTCGTTGTTCACCTGTACCCACAAAATCCACCAAAATTAGTATCCAACGAATAATAATGAATCCACAGTATATATATTAAAATCTTTCTATTCACTTTTGTATATCTACTAGTATTATGCAAAGCAATGAATAAACACTCATCAATATACTTGTTATTTTGCGATATAAAATATATGTTCTTTGATACTGACAAGACTCAGCTAGTAGATGTGGTATGATTGCCAATGGGACAACTTTTCACAAGAGACCAAATGACACAGAAATAAACAACTATAGGTCACTGTACTGCTTCAACAATGAGCACAGCCATGAACTCTGTGTCAGATGAAATTAGTTGTATTTGCTACTAGTCTTTCATCCACAGAAAGTGGGCACTTTCAACCAGATTACCTTAGGTCTTTTGTTATTTGGTCCTGTTAAAGTCTGGGAACTTGGTACCAGATGACCTTTATTCTATTGTCATTTGTCATGTGAACGTGTGGGAACTTGGTACCAGATGAGCTTTGTTCTATTGCCATTTGAATCTACTAGTCTGCATGCTAGTACCAGATGACCTTGTTCTATTGTTATTAAATCCTGCCAAACTCATGTACTAGGTGAACATAACTCTATTGTAAAGTATGGGACCTAATGTACTAGATGACCTCAATTCTATTGCTAATTGATCCTATTAAAGTAATGGACCTATTACCAGATGACCTTTTCTTTTCTTTTTGTTATTCATGATATTGGATCATCTTTAGAATACGGAACACAAAAGGTTATACAATTAGACCTATGATAACACTTGGATATATGATCTGCATTTCCTGTGTGAAATTTATAGATATTACAATGGTATCTGTATTAGAGTAAGACCATATTTACTGAATCAACTAGTATGTACTATGACTTATAATATAAGATGCTAACTGGGATATTTGCATGCCCCACCTGTCATCCACCTAAGATAGTAGAGGGGCATTATGTTTTCTGGTCTGTGTGTCCATTTGTTTGTCCGACGGTTACAGATTTTTGTCAAGGTAGTTTTTGATGAAGTTAAGTCCAATCAACTTAAAACTTAGTACACATGTTCTCTATGATATGATCTTTATAATTTGAATGCCAAATTTGATTTTTGACCCCAATTTCACTTTCCACTGAACATAGTGCTTATTACCCAAGTATTCTAAACCCCTTAAATAAATTTTATTTTTGGAGTCAGAGAGGCAATGAAAAACAAAACTCTGCAAACAGGATTGTTCCTGGAAATCTCAAAATTTAAAGTCCATGAAATAAACTAAGATATTTTAATCTTTCTATTTACTTTTGTATAGCCATTATGCAAAGCAATGAATGAACACTCATCAATACTTGTTAATTTGCGGTAAAATATATGTTCTTTCATACTGACAAGACTCAGTAGATGTGGTATGATTGCCAATGAGACAACTCTTCACCAGAGACCAAATGACACAGAAATCAACAACTATATGTCTCTATACCGCCTTCATCAATGAACAAAGCTGTGAACTATGTGCCAGATGAAATTAGATGTATTTGCTATTTCATCCTGTGAAAGTCTGGAACTTATGCAACAAAACGGTCTTTGTTCTATTATTATTTGATCCTGTGAGAGTCTGGGACCTATGTACCAGATGACCATAGTTCTATTGTTATTAAATCCTGGCAAACTCCTGTACCAGGTGACCATAATTCTATTGTCATTTGATCCTGTGAAAGTCCAAGACTTATGTACCAGATGATCTTTGTTCTATTGTTCATTGATCCTGTTAAATTAAGGGACATATTTGTCAGATGATGTTATGTGCCTCGTTATTAAATCCTGGCAAACTCCTGTACCAGGTGACCATAACTATATTGTCATTTGATCCTGTGAAAGTCCAAGACTTATGCACCAGATGACCTTAGTTCTATTGTTTATTGATCCTGTTTAAGTAAGGGACATATTTAACTCATGGACCTATGTATTTACCTTGTTTCTAATGTTAATTGATCCTATTAGAGTAAGGGACGTATTACCAAATGACCTTAGTGTTATTGTTATTCATGATATTCAATCATCTTAAGATTATGAAGCACAAAAAGGTGATACAATTAAATCTATAATAGCACTTCGATGTACGATATGTGTTTCCTGTATGAATTTTACAGATATTGCAGTGTTTTCCATGTTAACTGAATCAACTAGTATGTTCTATGTGAATTTTTATAATGTGCTGTGAAATTAAGGATATTTTTTTATTACATGGTTTTATGATATTTGCTCAGTTTCCAAGTTTTATAACTCCCATGGAAAAAATTGATCTTTGGGTAAAGAAAAACATGAAAACAAAACTCGGTCAGCAAGATCTTTCCTTTAAATCACAAAATTTAAACGTCCATTTCAACCAAATCATAGCACAGTCCACACTAATATATACTATAATATTTCTATTCACTTTTGTTTTGGCATTATGCAAAGCAATGAATGAACCATCATCAATACTTGTTAATTTGCAGTAAAAAATATGTTCTTTGATATATTTTGAAAGATGAAGGATAATCTTTGATGATGACAAGACTAGTAGATGTGGTATGATTGCCAATAAGACAACTCTTCACAAGAGAACAAATGACACAGAAAATAACAACTATGGGTCACCATAGAGCCTTCAACAATGAGCAACGCCATTAAAACTGTAATAGATGAAATTAGTTATATTTGCTATTTCATCCAAGTAGGGACCTATCAACTAAATGACCTTAATTCTAGTGTTATTTGATCCTCCTGTGAAAGTCTGTGACCTTGGTACCAGATGACCTTAGTTCTATTGTTCATTGATTCTGTTAAAGTAACAGACCTATTTAATGGATGAGCTAATTATTTACATTGTTAATTGATTCTGCCAAACGCATGGACCTTTGTAACAGATGACCTTAGTGTTATTGTTATTCATGATATTCGATCCTCTTAAGAATATGAAACACAAAATGTGATTCAATTAAATATATGATAACACTCTGATGTATATGTGTTTCTTGTATGAAATGTACAGATTGTGCTGTTTTATTCATATTACAATTTACAACTCCCGTTAGCGCCATGTGTCACATAGGGCGCGAATGGAATCCTTCCACCTGAGTCTGTCTTCTGCTGCTTGTTGTGCTTCTCCCCATGTTCTCCATCTAAACTCTGTCCTTTCCTTATCTACCACTCGTCTCCAAGTTTCTTTTGGTCTTCCTACATTTCTCTTTCCTTGTGGTGTCCATGTCAAGGCGATTCTACAATCATTCTAAAGGGTTCATCCTCAGGATGTGACCTATTCAACTCCATCTCCTGTTCTTAATGGTGTTGGTTATGCTGCACATGCTGGCTTTTTGTAGCAGTTCTGCGTTGGATATCATAGTTGGCCAAAATATCTTAAAGATTCTACGCAAGTTCCTGGTGTTGAAGGTGTTAAGTCTATCTCCATCTCTCTTGCTTATCTTCCAACATTCTGCCCCATATAGCAACACTGATATTACATTGCTTTTATAAATTTTCATTTTGGTGTTTCTACTGTATTAGTTTGATGTCCATATTTTTCTTAGCTTATAGTATGCTGCTCTTGCTTTTTAATTCTATTGCTTATGTCGGCTGTTGCATTGTCGTTGGTATCTATGACCGACCCAAGGTATGTA
Source organism: Mytilus galloprovincialis (assembly GCF_965363235.1). Taxonomy (NCBI): domain Eukaryota; kingdom Metazoa; phylum Mollusca; class Bivalvia; order Mytilida; family Mytilidae; genus Mytilus; species Mytilus galloprovincialis. Next base: position 102,390,935 of record NC_134840.1, on the reverse strand, counting down.
AAGCTGTCTACTATCTCTATTTCTTCGTTATCCAATGTGATAGGCTGGATGTTGTTTGCCTTTACACACATTATTTTACTTTTTCTCTTGTTTATTTCTAAGCCAGTTTTTGTATATTGTCTGTTATAGCTTGCAGCTGTGTTCTTGTTGCTGACAGGAGGGCAATATCATATGCAAAATCATCTATATTAGACCATATTTACTGAATCAACATTGTGGTGGATTGGGGTTCAGAGAATAGAGAATAAAGGGCAAAAATTATTAAAAATAGAGAAGAATGGTTCAAAAGAATGGGAAATTAAAGAACCTTAGTGAGCGTGCTCACATACCCAACGTCCCCACATTGTCAATGGACAAAAATATAACTTTAAGAAAAAAAATGAATCATAATTTCTTGTCGATATGCACATCTGCATAATATGTCCTTATTATCTACAAAGTTTCATGCAATTCTGTTGTGTGGTTTCAGAGGAGTTGCGATGAAAAACTGTTGCAGTAGTATATTGAAGGAAATAAGTTCAAAGGGGCGTAACTCCTAGAAAAAAAACCCTATCACCAGCCCAGTAGTCAGCACTTCGGTGTTGACATGAATATCAATTTTGTGGTCCAGAGATGGGCACGATTACTGACAAATGTAATCGATTAATAATCGATTACATGAAGGATTTTTGTGTAAATCGAATAATCGATTACTCTGATTTTTGTATGTAATCGATTGCAATCGATTACTTTATTAAAAGTAATTACATTACTTTTCGATTACTGTCAATTACATGCTTAATTTTTTTTTTTAAATTAATAAAGTAAGTTTAAACACAATTATGTCTCAATGTTTGTATAGTGGAAATTTAGAACTTTACCAAATACAGCATTTAAAGCATTATTTCCAAAATATAAGTTGACAGTTGTTTTGTAGATGGAATCTCTTACTGAGGATCAGAAATATTAAAAAAAATCTTGACATTTTGAATTTCAACATGAATGAGAGATGACATCATGTTGCATCAATCAATTATTCATATAAAAAATTGCTTTCGTACTGACTAATGTTAGCTTTTTTGTTTTTATGCATTAAAACAGGTATATTTTAACATAGGCAATTACAATGTTGGAAGTTTTCTATGGAAGAAAAATATAAAAAAGTAGAATAATTAATTTGTTCAGCTAATTTTAAAGATCAAAATTTAGGGCGATATCTTTTTGCGCCAAAAAGTAACTCATTTGCACCACAACTTAATTGCACCAATACCTCTTTTGCGCCACCTAATTTTCAAAACTATAGGTATCATTTGCGCCAATAAAATAATCATCTAATTGCGCCAATTTTATATTTTTTTATTTATATATATAACAACTAAATGATTGACTAGGTACCAACAGCAAAAAATTCCTCTGACATTGTACACTGAAATTTCAAATTAGCCTTGCATTCTTATAAAATTATACCGCTTGCTGGAACGTTACACAATACAAACTCATCATCTTTGTTTGTAACAATACCAATATCATCCAATATTCTGTGAAATTCGGCTCGATTTTTAGATTAAGCCGGACGCAGTTTTCTTCTCTCTCTCTATACACAGACTGACACACATATTTTAAATCTTTCTTTTCTAAATTCTCTTCTTCAATTTTGAAGATCTCTGAATTTATTATTTTTGAAGGTGGCTCTGACAACACATTGGTTGCTTTTCTTTGAAATACACACAGTTCTGAAAAATTGACGTTCTAATTTCTGGACACTGATAATGAAAAAATTATATTTCTTTTTAAAAATGAACATATGGTATTTTATACTGCCAAAATCTGCTATGAAATTTTAATAAAGCGAAAATGTATTTTATACTCGTGACAGTTGACTTGTATTTGCATTATAATTTTAAGAAAAAATGTTTTATAGTCTCTCAAAACTCTTTATAGAGTGGCTCTTGTTGTTAACTTGTATTTTAAAAAGCTGTATAATTTATATGTAACAAGTGGAGAGACTTTAATAAAGTTTTTGTCTTGTCTTGTCTTGATTTAGGTAAAACATATTAACAGGTAAATGTGGCGCAATTTCATTTCATTTATTGGCGCAATTAATACCATCAAATTAAAAGAGAATGGCGCAATTAATACCTTTTCAAAACTGCAATTGGCGCAAATTAATTCTGCCCAAAATTTATAATTATATTGAATTAATCCTTTTAAAAGCTCAAAACACTTTTACTTTTAAGCAAAGTATCAAGAAGTACCTAACACAACACTGATAAGAAATGTTTGCTGCAATGTATTTGTCTATTTTTTATTTTTATTTTTATTTGATTTTTTGACTACACGTATACATCTTAAACAGCATTATATCTTATGTTAATAACAATACATTGAACTACATGAGTGTAAATTAACTATGTGTAAATATCTGTTTTGATTGTATTGTAATTTGTATGTGAGGGCCTCAGAGAAGCTTAGTTCATTGTAACTAACTGAGTTTTACCCTCTTTAAATAAAGAATTTATTATTATTATTATTATTATATTATTTTGTTTGGATAACCACCCTATTTACAGGTTATAAAACTGCCAATGGAGTACAATATATAAACTGGGGCAAAATAATGTAAATCTCTTTCTTAATTAGACATAATTGAAACGAAAACAAAGTCTGTATATTATTGATTAGAAGACTTTGATCATCTGATTAGTGAAGACAAGAAGTTTGTTCAGATTTTTGTATTCTTTAATTAAATTATAAACAATATATATTTATAGTGTCAAAATGGAATACATGTATCTGTTTCTGAAAAGAATGTCAATGGATAGCCATTGGTTCATTGTCAAAAGGATTTTGTGTACTTTCTTAATTTTTATATATATCATAACTTTATAAGGAATCAACTGTTTGTCTATTTTGAGCTTAAATCCCAACTCTTAATGAAAATTGTGTTTTAAGGAATTTTAATACAAATGAACTTACTACTCTAATGTTGTACAGAACTCTTATTAAAAATTATGCTTTAATGAATTTTAATACAAATAAGCCTACTACTTTAATGTAGAACAGAACTTAACTTAAGACATATTTCTTATTTTAAATCTATTTTCTTACTTCAAATCTATATTCTTATTCTATATATAAAAGGTCTTGAATTATTGAAAAGCACATAAATCCATTTGTTTCAAAAGCTAGTTATAAAGTAAAACTGGGTAGTGGATCTGGCTGATCATAATGCAGCATGAGACAATAGACAGTTGATAAACTCTCAAGTCATATTAATACATTCTATTTTATCTGTACTACAAAGTGATGAATACATACATATTTTCATTAAAAAAAGGTTATTTTCATGAAACTATTTTACTAAAGTAATCGAAATGTAATCAAAAAGTAATCGATGATTACATCATAATTTTTGCTGTAATCGATTAAATTACGATTACATGTAATCAAAAATGTCTTCGATTACAGATTACTCTCGATTACTGGAAAAAATGTAATCAATTACAATCGATTACGATTACAGATTACGATTACCCCATCCCTGATGTGGTCATTTTGTACAAATTTCCTGTTACAAAACTTTGAATTTTTCGCAAAACTAAGGATTTTCTTATTCCAGGAATAGATTACCTTAGCCGTATTTGGCACACCTTTTTGGAATTTCGGGTCCTCAATGCTCTCCAACTTTGTACTTGTTTGGCTTTACAACTATTTTGATCTGAGCGTCACTGATGAGTCTTATGTAGACGAATCGCGCGTCTGGCGTATTAAATTATAATCATGGTACCTTTGATAATTAAATTATAATTTCCTGTCGATATGCACATCTACATAGTATGCCCTAATTATCTACAAACTTTCATGAAATTCTGTGGTTTCAGAGGAGTTGCGATGACAAACTGTTGCAGTGCCAATCAACAACTAAAAAAATAACTTCAGAATTTTTTGACTTACCAAACTGCATTTCAATATAATGGCTGACGGTTTCCATTACCATGATAAAACAATTGTTAACAAATGTAACAAATGATTATAGTTTTGTTGTTATTAAAACCTGACAAACTCAATAACCCATATGCCATATGAAAATTAACTGTATAGTTGGGACCTATGTAACAGATGATCGTAGTTCTATTGCTATTTGATCCTGTTAAAGTCTGGGTCCTATGCAGTAGGTGGCCTATATTTGATCCTGTTAAAGTACTGGACCTATGTACCAGATAATCATAGTTCAACTGCTATTTGATCTGTGAAAGTCTGGGACCTATGTATCAGATGACCTTAGTTATTTTGTTATTAAATCCTGCCAAACTCATGGACCTTTTTTCCAGATGGCCTTAGTTTTGTTATTATTTAAGATAATCAATCGTTTTTAGAAAATGGAGCACAAAAGATGGTTCCATCAAAATCTATAAAAACACTCGGAAGTATGATCTACATTTCTGATATCAAATTTACAGATATTGCAATGTCATCCATAATAGACCTATTTTACTGAATCAACTAGTACCAGTACTATCACCTAAATGAGATGGTATGTGGGATAATTTTTGTGAATAGGTTATTTTTGCTTATTACCCAAGTATTCTAAACCCTTTGAATGAATTTGATTTTTGGAGTCAGGAACACTACGAAAATAAAACTCTGCAAGCAGGATTGTTTCTTTAACTCATTCGCACAAAGAGATTTCTGGAAATATTTTCTCATGGAAATTGAACCCACCCCCACTGAAAAATTGTAATTTTTTTATGCTGTGACTGACGCTCATCTATTAAACTATGTATTGAGATTTTGAGGCGGATGGCATGAGTGGGGTTGGGTGGATGTAGAATATTTTCTCGTGGGTTTGAACCCACCCCCACTGAAAATTGTCATTTTCAGTCTATTTTTCGATTTTAAAACGACCTTGAGAGGTGAAAATTGACCAGACTGTGTTTCTTTGTCATTCGAGTATTACCCTATAGTTACAGAAGTCTATTCATGGGACCTACGTGTCTTGCTGGGGGATTATTATTGTCAAGTCATGTCTGCGAAAATGTCTGTTTTTACGGATTTTTGACAAAACGGTGTTCTAGATTTTACAGAATTGATTCCTATTGGCCATATTATACCTTTTTTGTGTTCCTGTGCTACCTATGCATGCATTTATGATAATAGTTTATATCTACAGTCACTACCAGTTATGTAGCTGCCAACAAAAGATGCCCACCCCACCTGATTTTGGCTACTTTTCACGGTTTTTCGATTTTTAACTCTAACACGGCTTTCAGAATGCCATATTATCATAAACAGACATCTGAGAAGAGTTTATGGACCATGAACTGCTTGGTTAAAGTCCCTGCCATCATGACAGTTCAGCTGGGGCTGTTCAAGAAAAGTATGGAGGGTCATACTGGCCATCAAAGAATGGTTATCGCCATCACGCCTACAGGCGGGATTGGGGACGAAGGGGTTAAATAACAAAATTTATAGTCCATGCAATAAAACCAAATCATAGAACAGTCCTAACTATGATATTTTAATCTTTCTATTCTTTATGTTTAGTCATAATGCAATGCAATGAATGAACGTTCGTCAATACTTGTTAATTTGTAGTAAAATGTATGTTCTTTAATACTTTTTGAAAGATGGGTGATAATATTTGATGATGAATAGACTCAGCTAGTGGTTGTGGTATGATTGCCAATGAGACAACTCTTCACAAGAGACCAAATGACACAGAAATGAACAACTATAGCTCTCCTTACAGCTTTCAGCAATGAGCAAAGCTATGAACTATGTGCCAGATGAAATTAGTTGTATTTGTTATTTCATCCTGTGAAAGTCTGGGACCTATGCCACAAAATGGTCTTTGTTCTATTATTATTTGATCCTGTGAAAGTCTGGGAACTATGCTGCCAAACTTCTGTACCAGGTGACCATAATTATATTGTCATTTGATCCTGTGAAAGTCCAAGACTTGTGTACCAGATGATCTTTGTTCTATTGTTTATTGATCCTGTTTAAGTAAAGGACATATTTAACTCATGGACCTATGTACTAGATGACCTTGGTGCTAATGTTAATTGATCATGTTAGAGTAAGGGACCTATTACCAGATGACCTTAGCTTTAATGTTATTCTTGATATTTGATCATCTTTAGAGTATGGAACACAAAAGGCAACACAATTAAACCTATGATAACACTTGGATATATGATCTGCATTTCCTGTATGAAATTTACAGATATCGCAATGTTATCTGTATTGGACCATATTAACAGAATCAAGTAAAGTAGGTATTGTGTGACTTAAAATAATATGATGTCAAGATCTTTGTAACTGGTTTTATAATTTTTCTTTTTTTCCAAGTTTTATTATTCCCATTGAAACATTTGATCTTAAGAGTCAAGATAAACATGAAAACAAAACTCTGCAAGCAGGATTGTTTCTCGAAATCACAAAGGTATTAAGTCCAAATCATACTCCAAACCTCACTAAGGGGACTTCAGTGTCTGCCATTAAAGTGATCAATGCATACATCGTTTTCTTTTCAATTAGGTTTGTTTTGTCATTATGCAAAGCAATGAATGAAAAAAGAGGTTAATTTTCAGTAAAATATAGAAAAATGCATGTTTTACCAAACTTTTTAAAAGATGGACGATCTTGATGATGACAAGTAGCCTAAGTATTCCGCTAACTGATGTATCACTAGCCTGTCAACACTGAGGTTGTGAGTTTGAAACCCTCATATGGCAGGTGTGCTGGACTCATTAAGTAGCGCTGAAATTGGGAGCACAATCAATCAAATTCAATTGATGATGACAAGACTCAGCTATTGTAATCATGATGTGTTATGTGTCATAATTAAATTTATCTAAAGTTTATAAGAAAATTCTTGTTGTGATGAATCACAAGTTCCCATCTTAATCAGGACTGTGAAATTCCAATGTAATGTCACTTGCAATCATCCTTATAATCAGTGATTTGTTTCACAACCAATGTGTATAAAACATTCACAGGAAATAGATATATGAAGATGTGGTATGAGTGCCAATGAGACAACTCTCCATGCAAGTAACAATTTATAAAAGTAAACCATTATAGGTTAAGGTACGGCTTTCAAAACGGAGCCTTGGCTCACACCAAACAGCAAGCCATAAAGGGCCCCAAAAAATTACTAGTGTAAAACCATTCAAACAAGAAAACCCACTGTCTAATCTACATAGAATCGAGAAAAATTTTTAACTACATAAACAGACGACAACTACTGTACATCAGATTCCTGGAAAGTTTTTTTATCTGTTCACAAATCTTTAAATAATTAAAAATCCTAAGGAATTTTCTAAGCTGTTCTAACCAAGGTATAGAATCCCATATTAGTTACATATTTTTGAATTTTTGTCCTCTTAAGCTCTTCTTTAGATTTTATTGGCCACCAACTTTTTTGAATCGAGTGTAATTGATGATTTTTATGAAGATACAACACAAGTCTGGCATATACAATAATAGGCCTGGTATCTTTGATGAGTGTTTTTTTTCAAAGTTTCTTCATTGACGAAAAAAATCTGTATCCAGCTGTTAGTTCTGGTTGGGTTTTTTGACAAATGTGTTGTGTACTTAAAATGATTATATTATTTTTTTTCTTAATATATATACTGTACATCAACAAAAACAAGAAAAATGATTATCACTATTTTAATGAGTTATATATGATATTATGACATTATGATTGTAGAATTTATCTTTTGTGTATCAAAAATGATTATTTTAATATATACAACATTTTTTAAAATCAAAATTAATATATTACACTAAGAGCCTTGCATCCAAGAAAAGTAAACAAAAATTTAATAGCACTTTCAGTATCCCCTATCATAGAGATGGTTTGACACACCATGCATAGAATTTAACATTTTTTGGGAACAATCATTGGATTTTTAGGGGGAGGCTTGGAAGTGGTTTGATATTTAATTCTTTAATCAGTTGTATTGGTTTCATTGTTTTAATTTCTTTTTTTTTTTCCTTTTTTTTCAGTTTTATATTTTCTACATTGTCCTATAAGCTCTGTATTCTATATATAAGTTATTTTCCAGTGCCCTTGTATTAATTTTTTTTTTAATTTTCAAATTTAATTTTTCTTTTTATTTCTTCCATGCACAACCCCTTCTAAAAATAAATATCAGCTCCCTTATCCATGATGAAACAATTAATTTACTTATATTTATCTGTTGACTAACTTATTTCTTGGAATGTATCTGAATACCAACATAATCACTACTTCCTGGAAACCATGTACTATAAATAAACTTCCTGTTTTCTATAAAATTATTTATAACTTTATTCTATTTTCACTTTTAAAAGGTGTGGGTGTAACCTATAGCTACTTTCATTTTTACAGGATGTGGGTGTATAACTAACAATGGGGTTTTTGTTGGGGAATTTCCAGAATTTACTAAACATGTAAACAATATTGGGAGATTTTTCTCACATGAAGTACAACCTAGGAATTTAAACAGGACAAAATATATGGCATGTGTATTTGATCTAAACAAAAAATCAGGTCTTGGAATGCCAAATATGGAATCCGGACAGGAAAAGTTTTTGTTGTTGTTTATCATATCTGCCCACCATAAGAAGTTCCCTCCAATTTTTAGACTGATATTTGTCATTGTACATTCAAAGATAAAGGTATAATTTATGACTCAAAACATTTCTTTAAAAGAAATAAAAAATATATCTGGTCTTGAAAATACTTATATTAAAATAATTATCCACACAATGAAAAAACCTAGGAAATATCCCAGAACCCAACTAGTCACATTTTACAAACAGATATTTCTTTCCTAAAAAAACTTCCTTTTAACATTTATGTTATCAAAGCAATAATAATGGTTGTCACTTCAGCAGCGAAAATCATACAAACAGAGATTCAACAAAAATATAAGAAAATAACAAAAACATAAACAAAACACAATTAACAAGCTGCCATTTTTTTTGTGGTTATAAACAGAACAGCACAAGCAACTGACACAATTAATGTGTTCTCTTTTCATTTTTTTCCCTTCATCTAACCATCTTTCAAACATTTCATTTTCTTTCCAAAAATAGAATATTTCTGACAAAATATACCATTCTTCAAATAACCGACACTAGCCAAATCAAGTAACTAACTCTGGTCGGAATTTTGGGTATTTTGAGCACCAAACATTATGCCAATGTCAAAATTCAGGATTGATTTAAAGCATGAATAGCCAAATTAGCTTCGTCTATTTGTCTCTCATCACTAGCTACACTCTCCATTGCCCCTATATTCGGATCAAACTCCACATTCATTAGATTTCCCGATAATTCCAAACTTTCGAAGGAAACACTCGTTCCTTGATCACCTAAATACTGTTGTATCATATTCATAGTGTTCTGTTCAGTATTAGCCGGCTGCATCTGAATATCGTTTAATAATCCAGCGTTTACGAGACCGGATGAAGAAGCTGCCGCTAAATCGAAACCTTGGCTGGATTGGGAGTTTTGCTGCATTTGCATCTCCTGTTGTAGTTTTTGCATGGCAAGTCGCTGTAACAGCTGGTTCTGTAAAGTCTCCGGTAAACTGGCTAACTGAGCTTTTAAACTATCTACGTTAATTGTCATATTTCCAATGCCAGTGTTGTCAGAAGTGCGGACGGAAGAGGTATTTGTTGTAAACTGGCTCGAAGCTCCAAGGTTACTGAATGGGATCTCATCTACCACTGTTGGTGCTGAAAATGTAATGAAGCAAATTTAAAAGTTGTGTAAGAAGATAAATAAAATACCAAAATAAACCCAATAATCTTAAAAATACATAGTTTTTCATCTATCCATTTTGTCTTGTTCATAAATTGTCTCAAAATTGTTGTGCCATATAGATTTTTTACTTTGATTTTCATAATAGCAGTTCCATGCTGTCTTTAATGAAATTCTGATTGACTTAAATTCAATGGCAATTTATATTGAATGCTTAATTATGCATTAAATATAATGGTTTTCAATACTCAGTACATTTTTACAGTAATGAGTTTATAGAAAGTAACCTTGCGAGTGGTTATATGCATAAATCTTTATTGTTTTTACGATTTGGAAAATTGGGTGTAACTGTAGATCTTTTATTGTTTCTGATAAAATTCACAACTTTTACAGAATTTAGAGCTCGACATATTGGACAGACACCTGCCTTTTATTGGAGACTTCATACTGACCTCTTCATGTGAATTTGTTTATAATTGTCTCATTGTTTACCCCGCACCTTCTTATATTCATATTAAACCATTTTGATTAGTAAATAGAAAACCACTAGAAACCCTGGATATAACATAACACTTACTATCAATTTTTTCTTGCTTAATGCGTGATTTTGTGGCTTTAATCTTCAGCCTCTGTTTAATGTCGTCTGGTGAAGGGTCTGTAAAAGAAATAATAATTATATCTTAAATCACTGTTCTATTAATATGTCATGGTGCAAAATCTTTAATATGTAAAACATCTATTGGGGTTGTGACAGAGAGAAATGTATGGCTGTGTTGGAGGAAACTTTTATTTTGTATCATACTTAGTATAAAATTTTTAATTTAAAATCATTATGCCTTATTTCTTTACACAGATTTTTCAAAAAGAAATACGCTGACAAAAAATTTAAACATTGCTTCAATGTTTTCAAAAAATCTCATACATCAAAGTTCCCCGTCATTAAAGTCAAAGTTCACCAACACTAAATATCATCATATAATCTTCCAGTCAGTGTGCCATAATGTATAGATATAGGAAGATGTGGTGTGAGTGACTTGTTTTAAAATAAACTTACTATCTAACAGTCCCAGTGACCTCAGCTGATCTGCTTTCCTCTTTCTCTTCTCAAATATCCTATCTGGATCTGTAATAAGAGAACAAAAAGTCAATATATAGGACAACAAATATGGGAGAGTTCATACAATAAATTAATTATTTAATGCTCTTTTTAGCACTCTTTGCTATATCATGGCAGTCATTGCTGGAGAAAACAAGAGTTTGCACAGAGAATTAATGACTTTCAGCAATAGCAAGGAATTACTTGCAATTTCTAACAAAGCATTAAGACTTTTGCTTACTAATTGGAAGTTTTTATAAAATAAGTTTTTTAAGTCTCTTTATGGTCCATACTTATGTAATGTTCTATTTAATCTTGAATGATTTCTTGAAAGTACCAGTTTTTAAGTTTTTGCATCTGTTTGACCTACTGTGAGTCACATCAGGACACAGAATCTGTTTGACCTACTGTTAGTCACATCAGGACACACACATGCTACTTTTTGTGGTTTCCAGTTTTTCTTGTTTCAATGTTTCATGGGTTTTTTTAATTTATCATAAAACACTCTGCATCTCACAAATCATCAATATGAACAATGGTATACAAACGGATTTTTGCTTTCAGAATACTTTCCAAGTAAAAATTGTAAATTTACAAGCAGATGACTAAAGGGTTAATTCAGATTTAGAATATTTGGTGCAGAATTTCAAATTTGAGATGCTCAATTTAAATACTTTGAACTTGTTTATTTTGGTGTTACCATTATTAGTGAATTGAGGAACGGATGCTTATTTGATACTTGGTTTTGTGGTTTAAACAATTTCTGCTTTGAAGCGTTGAGAAATCTTGTATATTGTTGAGCACTAAGAGTTTTGTGCATGGACAGAAGATAACCAACAAATAATAATGTATTCATAACAATTTTTCACATTAATTCACTTGAAAATGCTATTTTCCTCCGAAAACTAAAATAACCTAAGAATTAAACAATCTGTACAAATTTAAAGTTCTGACTAATGCAGTAGAACTAATGTCTAGATTGCTATCCTAAAATACTATAGTAGCTCTGTATTAATCATAGTTGACAATATTGGACATGGCCATTTTCCTTTTCTTATTTTAGGACCATTTAAAGAAAATTGTACTTTGCTTAACAAGTTAAGAACTGGTATTTACCTGGATCTTCTGGCATATATATAAATGGTATTGGATCACTGGTTTCTGCTGGGTCATTTAATCGTTGTAACTGCATTTTAACCTGTTCTGGTCGTGTAATGTACTGGTCTTTGTATGGCGGGGTTTTAAAAACAATGGCATACTGAAAGAGAATAAGGACTAATTAGTAAATCTGTGTAGTATTTCAATCACATCACTTAGCTGATAAAAGGGAATCATCAAATAAATCAAATAAAGATCTAAAGAAGGCCAAGGGCCGAAACCTATCAAAAATTGGTTTATTGTTACAATAATAATGATAAAAGGGTGTTTAGATATTGCCTTTAAATTATACTGTAAGTGTGGTAATTTTTGACCTCACTTATATTTTTTTCCTTTCAAAATCATAAGAATTTCAAATCAAACAATTAACAGACAATATTTAGCTTTTAAAAATTGTATCTTACTAGCCAAATAAATTCTGAATCTACACTCTGCAAAGCTATGTATATTTTTGTCTTGAACTTCAACATACCTGTCGATGTATATCATTAGCACTAAAATCACCGGAATCTTCCCATACCACATCTCCATTATCATTCTCCTGGTAAAATCTTATTCTAACATCATCTGTAAGAATAAATAATTAAGTTAGGATTTAAGTTTTACGTCAGGGCTTCAAGGTAAAGTTTGATTTCAGTATTTTTGTTAAATTTTGATTTTTAGCAATGGCTGATTTTTTATTCATTTTTTTTGTTGTGCTAGCTTGTCTTAAAAGTTCTAATTTTGACCAAAATTATAAACTAGAAATTAATTTCTTTTTTCTTAATAAATTTAAATCAGTTACACATTTACAATGAAAAGCGAAGTTTAAAGACAAAGTTTCTGATAGTCACGAAATATGCTTGCTGCTTTTTTTTTAATATTTCAGAAAATCAATTTTAAATCATGAAATTTAGATTTTAAAAACAGGTATTTGATATGTTTCTTTCTTCCTTACTGACTGATAAGTTTTGAATGTTAAACCATGCAAAACAAATAAGATACAGTCATGACCTATATTCCTTTCAAATGCATATATAACACAACTAACAGTTTTTCTTTAATCTTCTAGTGTCATCAACCTTATTCTTAAAGAATGTTTCAACTGAAATCAATCGTGTTATACTATAAAATAACAAAAGGCTATGCTAAATATAGAGGAAATCCCAGATATTTGATAAAATCTGTTAAACCTTAATACAATACATTATATGGTCCACAATTTCTTAACAATTCTATGCAGTTTTGCATTGCATAAAATTATAAATAACATTTTCTTCAATTGATGAACCTAAGATTAGTAATCTGGATTACACTTCCCATATATTCAATATAGAATATCCAAACAAAATTTCTCACACCATGAATGATTTCCCATAATTCTGGTTATTAAACATTCAAGGCTTCATGAGTGGAAACCATGAAACATTTAAAAAGGCACTGAGAAAAATGAATGCTCTTTGGCCCATCAACAATTATTCATAAGACATATTTTTACATCCCCCTCTTAAAATGTTCCCTGCTTTCCTTCTCTTCCTTACTCATAGTTACAATAGGAAACAGTAATAAATATCTCACCTTTATTAATTTTTTCACAAAGAAGAAAGACTTCATCCCCGCCTTTTGCTCTTCCAGACGACTTGTCCACTCGACAAATTACTAACTCATTCAATGATTCTACAAAAGTAAATGTATATGTTATTCAAAAATAATCTCTACTTTCACTTTACCCAAGAATAAAACTGTAAGCTATAATTTTGTTGGATAATATGAGATACTAAAATTCCGATCAATTTAACTTGAACGAATTTAAAGTTTTACCCTGCTTAATTAAGACAACAAAACTCTTGCAAAAAAAAACTAGAGGCTCTAAAGAGCCTGTGTCGCTCACCTTGGTCTATGTGAATATTAAACAAAGGAAGCAGATTGAAAATTGACTACAAAGGTCAATAACTCCTACAGGGGTCAATTGACGATTTCGTTCATGTTGACTTATTTGTAGATCTTACTTTGCTGAACATTATTGCTGTTTACAGTTTACCTATATCTATAATAATATTCAATATAAAACAGCAAAATTTCCTTAAAATTACCAATTCAGGGGCCGCAACCCAAAAACAGGTTGTCCAATTCATCTGAAAATTTCAGGGCAGATAGATCTTGACCTGATTAACAATTTTACTTCATGTCAGATTTTCTCTAAATTATTTGGTTTTTGAGTTATAAGCCAAAAACTGCATTTTACCCCTATGTTCTATTTTTAGCCGTGGCGGCCATCTTGGTTTGATGGCCAGGTCACCGGACACATTTTTTAAACTAGATACCCCAATGATGATTGTGGCCAAGTTTGGTTAAATTTGGCCCAGTAGTTTCAGAGGAGAAGATTTTTGTAAAAGTTAACGCCGGACGCAGGACGACGACGGACGACGACGACGACGGACGCCGGACGCCAAGTGATGAGAAAAGCTCACTTGGCCCTTCGGGCCAGGTGAGCTAAAAATCAATTAATAGCTATTATACAGAATTTCCTTTGATCCTACTGATTAATAATTTCCTTTCTCAGCTCAGTAGAGTGATAGGAAAAGAAACTCAGGGGAGCATGTGCTGTTGTCAATGTAGAGTGATAGGAAAAGAAACTAAGGGGAGCATGTGCTGTTGTCAATGTAGAGTGATAGGAAAAGAAACTAAGGGGAGCATGTGCTGTTGTCAATGTAGAGTGATAGGAAAAGAAACTAAGGGGAGCATGTGCTGTTGTCAATGTAAAGTGATAGGAAAAGAAACTAAGGGGAGCATGTGCTGTTGTCAATGTAAACATTAATATTGTCATAGGCAAAATAGTAATTAACATATCATCATTGGTCATCGATTGCTTTTCTCAATTTCGTCACAACACCTTAAACAAGAAAACCATTCTCATCGAGATGACCAATGATAATCTATAAATATCAACTTACTTTTATCATGTATAGGATGCGACACCACCGGGGGAACAATTCTTGTAATTTTTCCATTCTCGTCAGGAAGGAAAACTTGGAAGCACAATCTAACTACATTCAGGTCAATATTATTGGCTTTCTGCATATGTTTAAATCCACCTGGTTAATTAAAACATAAAGTTAAACATCTTTTTACAATTCTACAATGTTTTTCATTTTTGTGTAGTTTACTTAAATATATCAATACTATGTTCTGTTTGTCATGTATGTAGTACCAGTATGCAAGATTCTATTAAGGTCTATGACAGCCTTATTTATGGAAGACTAGGATCTTAATCTACCCCCATCACATTGTTCCAACAAGACAAGTTTCACCATTAAGATTATTTTATAACATTTAGTTACATTGTTATTATGATTTTTGGGTCAATATGGAGATATGTCATACAATGTGAGTTTTTTTTCTTCTGAATTCGTTACTGATAAAAAAAAATCCAAAATAATGTGGTTTATACATCATAAATCTATGTTTATCAATATAACTAAAAATAAAAACACTTTCGTTACACTTGAAATATAATCGGACACCTACTTTGAAAGGGATCAACGTTGATTTCTTTTCTTTGTTTTAAGTTGTCCATCACATCTTTCTTCTTCGCACACTGAATTCCAAGATGTGGGAAGCTGAAAGAATATAAATACTTTGAAAATATCCTATCATAAAGATAGCAGTAACAATAAAATAATTAAATAATAAAGAAAGCAACCCATTTAAGTTGTTATAACAATCAGTGTTCTACCCAGTGTTTTAGCGCTGTGATATTCAGAGCTTTCATATTTCAGCACTGTGCTATTGAGCATACAGCAGTGGTATTCGTTCAAATATTAGCGCAAAAGTTTTTTAAATTTGAAACAATGTAATATGGATAATGGCGCGTTTACCATGGCACTATAAAAAAATCCTGCGAAAAACACTAGATATCAGGGAGAGTGTCACAATATCTTATTTCATCTGGATATCTACTGGTACATGTCAGAGATCAAATATTAAAAAAAATTCTTCAATTTCTCCCTTTTTTCACTTTTTTTTTCGTAATAAATGGCACAATTTAATCTACAAGTACTGACAAAGAAAATAAAAAATATATCAAAGTAGAATATTCAAACTCACCTAATTACATTCGTGTCCTTGACCTTGAGTGTACAGACACCCCTTTTACAGTCTTTCCCTACAAGGTTATGTGGATGAGGTTCATAAGGATTATCTTTTGTTACACACGATACCACTATCACAGCTACTCCTTGATATTGATGAATCTGAAATTTACATATAAAATATATTTATTTATATGACTTTTTTACACTTTATTCATTTCAGTTAAATACCCATGGTATAGAGGTCCTTTATACATATACAGTATATGTCATTTTGGTATACTTTTAAATGGCATATATAATTTTATATTAAATTTTTTCTATTTTTGAAAGTCCGGATTATTGAGACAAGTGAATAAAAAAAAATTACCCAAAATTTTGTTTTTGTTTTTAAAAGGTTACATGATTTTTTTGTGCTTCATTGTTCATATTGAATTCATTCCGTTTTTTCTGCTGTACATTATACTTGCAACCATGTGTGGGAGAAAAACAATCATTACTGAATAGACTTGGTATTTTATCTATTTGATTTTTAAATATACCCAGTATATATGGTATATGACCCTTGTCTCTTGCCGTTCATATAGAAGTCTATATATTTATTCTTTCACAGACATTTCAAGGACAATACATTTAAAGGTAATAAACGACTGAGGTTTATTTATACTTTTAAATCACTGAAATAAAGCATGCAATGTTTACGCACTAAGTAAATTGTTGCAATATCATAGTTGAAACTGAAAATTCTCTAAACAAAATGCTGTATTTCTACATTTTGAATCGCACGATGGTAATAAAAATAAATCTTCTTTTTCAAATTCGCTAAACAAAAATGTTGTTATTTCTTCAATTTGAATGGTACAATCATTGTATTTTTTTTTTCAAATTCTCTTCAATAACTTACTTTAATAGTTGGGAACGACTTCCTATCCTGAGTACTTTTCTCGCCAGGAATACTCCCAGCAGATCTTCCCTCACATTCATAACGGAACCTCAGCCCTCGCTGTTTTGGTTGTTCTACGATTTCTGTATAAATGCCATCAGGAGTAGTCTGGGCCCGTCCAGTAGGTCCTCTGGTTACGGTTCTGGTTGCAGATGTACCAGGACTTTGATCAGCGGCCATAAACCCCTGTAGAAGTTGTTGTGCTGTAAAAGTGGAAAAAAAATAATTTTTTGCAACATAATGTTCACTAGATTAATATTTCCAAAATTTCATAACCATGTGCTCTGAAGGGCACAGCTTTATACAACCCTGCAGATGTTGAACCCTGAACTATTGGGGAAGTATGGACACAACATTCAAGCTTGGTACAGCTCTGAATTTGAACTGTGATCAAATTTTTTACATAATATGAGTTTCTGACACAAAACAAATGTCAAGATCTTACAAATCTATTGCGCAATATTGTGCAATTAAAGATTTCTTCTTCAAACTTTTCAAAAATTTGGAATTTGAGAAATTTGGAAAAACTACTACCACCCCCCACCCCCCTTTTTTTGCAATAAGCCCAAAACCTGACATTCTATACATAATTTAAAAGAAGTGTAAGGGAGGTATATCTGAACAAACCCAACATTGTATGTTAAATGTTTTTGAATTACCTCCCTTACACCATGTACACTGCTTTTAAATTGTCTTAATTGTCCATTGACCAGAAAAACCTAGTTTTTCCCCCTTTTTTGCCCCTTATTCCAAAACATTTTTAGCCATAACCCCCAAAATCAATAGTTACCTTCATGGTATGGAAATTTGTTAAATAATTTCAGAGAGATTCGTATACTTAAACACATGTTATTGTTTGAAAATTGCAAAAATGCTCATTTCCAATCAATCCGAACTTTTTTTTAGTGGTATTGGACCTTATGGTAAAAATTTATAGAGATGCATTCACTAAAACTAAAGTTATTGTCCTGAAATTATATGCGTCTTCGGACGACGATGCAGATGACAACAACATGATACCATTAAACGACGCAATTTTTTTTTGCAGTCGTATAAAAATATTAAACTTTTGCAATTTTTCAATGATTATTATTGCAAGTATACGAAATAAAAAGAAAGAAAATATTACTTACATTATAATGTTTCAAAAACATGAATAAGAAAATTGTATTCCTGGGTATAAATTATTTTGGGTTTAGCTGTTGACTAAAACCACTATATTTAAAATCCAACGGAATACACAATTATAGACGACTGTCAAATGCACATAATGAAACCACATAATTTAAAATTCAACAAACCAACACCTTTTGTTACAAACCACAAAGTTTTATTTCACTCAATGAAAAAAAATATTTAGAGTGTGTTGAAACCACAAAAACTTTATTTGTTATTCTCTAAATTTTTTAGCTACTAAAAACTGTCTGAGATTCTTAATCTGCTTTACTATTTGTATCACTTCTTTTTTTTTCTTATAAATTAGAATGTTCAAGATTTGATCCAAAAAAAAAAATTTCAACCATTTCTTTTATCCTTTAAAAAATTCCCAAAAAATTAAAGAGTAAAATAATGCAACTTACACATTTCAACATTATTTATTATAAATCAAAAGAAAAATAGATGTATTGCAACTAAAACATATTTTTAGCAGAAAAAAAATCCAACAAACAACTAACTGATTTTGCTATATATAGATTAAAGTAATTTACACATGCACGTCTGCAAATACTGCTGACTGTTGAAAATATCCAGGAATGGATCCATGTTGATATATTCATCCATGTTACAGGTATTTTTTTATGACCAGAGAACAACGCAGGATGTCATTTCAATAATGATTACAAAAACCGTCTGTCCCGTTTAAATATACAAATGTATGCAGAACTGGAAACTTTTCCACAGGATATACATTTCGCAATATAAAGAATCTAAAAATAAAGTTTTATGTCACCAAGATATTTTATCTTAAAAAGAGAAGTACTCATTGTATAAGTCTGCCATTTAAATGCTATTGTGAGAATACAACACCAGTGGTAATTAACCTTTTCAAAGTTCATGCTGCAGTGAATAAAAGGGTTACACCAATTATATTTTCAATTCTTTGGATTTTTTGAAAACATATCAAACGTAATTTATATTTTCAAAGAATACCGGCCAAGAAAAACAAGGACCTTAAAATAATGACTAAATGTTATGATTCATACTATATGTCATAATATTTGAATAAGGTGTTTTCTTTAAATTGCCATGATAAAAAAAATCTAGAAAAAGACATTTGGCCGACATGAGTTTGAAGTATTACAATAAAACTGGTCTTAACTGGACCCCTCCGGCAAAAATGGCCAATATTTAAAAATAAATAACAGGGTTTTTTAAAGTGGCATAACAGTTTTAGGCATTTCTATTTTTAACATTTAGTTTTATAAAATCGGATGTGGTAACCAAAAAGTTTGTACCAACAGTTTGGTGTTGACATAACTTTTAAAGAGTACATTTTTAATTGTCTCATACATTTTTTTTTTTGTTGCCTTACAGTTTTTGATATTTCTATTTTTAACATTTAGTTTTATAAAATCGGATGTGGTATCCAAAAAATCGCACAAAAAGTTGGATGTTGACGTAACCTAACCGAGTACAAACAGTGATTTAATATCCTTTCTATAGAAAAGTGTAACAATGATAAACAGGTATTTTTATTATTGTTGCAGAACATTTCTGTTTTTAATAAGTTTCGTTGAAAATCGGATGTAGCAAGCCCTAAAAATTTTTGGGGAAAAATTGTTATGATCTAATCGAATTTCAACAAAGTTTAAAACTATTCCGCTATTTCTCATCTTTTCAGAAAAAAATGTACCCTTGGGAAACAGTGTTTTTTTCTAATTGCTGCAAAACATGCATGCGACTGAGATCAATTACAATTTGTGAATGACAAGCTTTTAATTATAGTCTGTTCTAAGGATTATTGATTTATAGTAACAAAGAACAATCTCAGGTACACACATTCATAATGCTTTTTGGCTGACATGCTAAAATAAGCCATGAATAATTACAGATTTTCATTCTAACTCTATGTCTCTTTAGTATTACCAGTTATAGAGAATAAAAGTTCATTGAAAATATTGATTTCAATATTAGAAGGTTCTTAGGTAGGGGAGAATATTATAGCATTTAAAACCAAAATCCAAATAAGTGGGTTGAAAATTTGGCACCCAAAACTGAATAGCCTGATTAAGACGAGAAGTACATTTTGTACAGAGGATCTTGAGTTTATCTAAGAATTTGCCAAACTTACGCACGCAATAAGGAGCACTTTGAAGCAGTAAGAGCAAAAGCTTTTGAAGTTGAGACCAGATTAGTGTCCCTACCAAGGTGGGGTGTGTGACATATCTTTCTGCAAACTGTTATCCTGTGAAATAAGCAGTTTAGTCCTTTTAAACCAGGTTTCTATAGTTGGGGAATAGAATGAGAGATATATACTGAATTTTTGAGGTCTTTAAACAATTGATTTAAATGGGTTTAAGATCCAATGATCCTCTTTTTTTTGTCTTAGGACGTCCATTTCTCTGAAGAACATCTATTAACATTCAGGTGGTGTTAGTACTATTCAACAGCATCACCTATCCTATATTTTACTCGGGTTCTATACATTTGTAGGTGTTAACATTTAGGTCATTTCAAAATTCGGTCTCTGGTTGATAGTGGTCTAATTTAAAATCATACTACAACATATTTTTATGTTCATATATTTCTGACTTTAGGTTAAATAAGAGGTCTTAAGTTAGTCTCAAGCAAGCAGAGTTTAATTAGGGCAAGTTGAATCAAAATGCCAGTTGATCAGTGCACTGTCTTATTTCTACACCAGTCTGTTAACATAGTATTAAACAATTAAACTAATGGACATCAAACACCAAATCAATTTCACAACATTGAACAAAGATGTTGAAAATCCAGTGTCAGTCGTAGACTTCATGCTTCTACATGTACATTTTTGAGAACACCGAGAATTAAAATTATTGTCCACTTAACTCTCTTTGCCATTCAATAACTTGCATATTGTACACATGTTATAAAAGGAGAAATTATCCCACAAAACAATTATAAACTCAAGTAGATATAAGAAGATGTGGTATGAGTGCCAAGCAGACAACTCTCCATCCAAGTGACCAAGTCTCAATTTGTAAAAGTAATCTATTGTAGCTCAAAGAGCAGTGGACATGTTCTACAGGAGAAGTTGTTTAACATGAATAAATTGAGGAAGTTGTTTCCCTGTAGTGAGCCCCTGTAACATGAATCTGAATGTCATGATGAGTTTACATAAATCCTACTAAGCACAGGATGACCATACATCAGTCAATACTTCAGCTGTACCTTGACGATTATTTTTTTAAGATTATTTATTTTTACTTTAACAGGTGGAAATTATTTGTCATAGATTATTTCACTCCAATTTCTCATTAATTTAAAAATCTTATTTCTTTCAAAATTTAAAGTTAATATGAAATTACTAATGCAGAGGTCAAACCTTGATCAGTTGGGGCAAGTATAGACACTATCTTCAAGCTTAATACAGCTCTAAATTTGGATTGTGATTAAATATTTGACACGGCATAGGTTTCCGACAAGGAATAATGTGGTCGTAGAAACTTTTAATTTGAAATCAGATATTAGGTATGGAACCTTGTGGTAAAATTTCATAGAGATCCATACACAAATTATTATCCTGAAAAAGGAAAATTGTGGTTTTTGGACCACTTCTTTGCCCTAAATTCCTAAAGAGTTTGAACATTTATCCCCAAAAAAACAAATATTGAATAGTACAACTGACCATATAGTACATGTATTTGATAAAACTTTTTTCAACCCCAAAATTCACAGTAACGAATAACGAGTTGTTAATGTCTGTGTCATTTTGGTCTCTTGTGGACAGTTGTCTCATTGGCAATCATACCACATCTTCTCTTTTATATATAGGCAATCATTTCTGAATTTACAGTATACTGCAACAGAACTTATCAAGATGACCTTGATAGGGATAGGATTAATTGGTTGTGATGCTAAGGAATCATTTAATAGGTTATAACCTTATCTGAATTTGTAAAAAGTCTTCTGATATTGGGTCACAAGTTGTGTGCTCTTTCTCCATTTATCAAAATAAAGTACTGTCAAAAGGCTAGTATAGTCTGTGGTTTAAATTTCCAAAATTGAACCTGCCAGACAGTATAGCAGACTATAGCTAGAGTACATTCCACCATGTTAGTTATTGAAATTGTAGAGGACTCTTTATTTTCAAAACTAATAATTTTACCTATAAAATATATTTATAAGTTATTTTTAATCCATACCAGTACCATTATAAACTTGGCTGATATAAATTAAAATCTGTTGGTTGGCTAGGGGTCTATCATGTTTCAACCTTTCAACAAGTGCATTAGCTAGCATTGTTTGTAGGGGTCATTTCTTCAATAAGAACTTATCCAACATATTTGGTTGACAATACATTGGGCCACACTTAAAAATATTTTGGTTTGCCCATACCCTACCCAAAAGTAGAGACAGTGGGTAGGTAGATAGGCCATTTCTTTTTTTTTATTTTGAAAAAGAGAAATGGAAGTGTTGGATGTTTTTTTTTTAGTAATGGAGATCTGATTAAAAAAAACTTTTTCTAATCAAGGCAATAAAAGATTTTGAGTAGACAGCTATTTTCTGGGTAGGTAAGGTTAGGAGTTAAGACAAACAAACATATTCTTTTTTATGGCCTTGTCGTTAGTTTCATGTAATTTAAAAATAAGAAGTAAGGGTATTATTGCCAATGAGACAACTCCCCACCCAAACCCAAATGATGAAGAAGCCAGCATATACAAAGTATAGATCACAGCACAGCCTTCAGCAATGAGCAAAACCAATACATTATTTACAACATGTGCTCGCTCATCTAGATGAGTTGTTGGTAGTCTGAAGGTAAATAAAGATAGTAACCGAACAAAAGTTAACATAGTAAGAGGACTTACCAGCATGTCCTTGGCTAACGTTGTTAGTTGTCAGGTTGGGCTGCGTAGGGTCTAGATTAAGTAAAGGGGACACATCTAGTTCACCACTATTGATTAACTGTTGTAGCTCAAGGCTACTTAGGTTTCCAAGCTCCTCCAGACTGAAATCTGTAAACAAATAATCAAAAGTTATAGATATATGCATTCACCATGTTCATTAGATTTGAAAACTATAAATTTTAATCGTTTTAATTTTATTAGTCAAAATTTGTCAAGGAATTATTGGATACTTAGTCATGTTAATAGTAACATTGTTGCTTAATTTTTAGGTTCTGGTAACTTTTCTAAGTACATGTACAATGTATCTTAATTTTACAATATTGAATATTGAATAAAAGGAGTTACATTTGAATTGGGTGAAAGTCATTAAAACACAAGCAAACTACTTTCTTTAACCATACATAAAATCTAAGATAATGTTTAAAGTGATTTTGTTGGGTTGTTATTTCATCTAATGTATTCCCCAGGCTATATTCATTCAGAAGTATATTTTGATTATGCAACTCCTGGCTGAACTTGTGGAGAACTAACCCAATATAACCTTGATCTATCATATGCATTAAGTTTCAATTTAAGCAAATGTGTGCTGTCTTTTTGTTACAAGGAAATTTAAATATATTAGGTATGTTCCGTACATATGCACTGAAATCAAGTTTTATATATTTGACCCAGATTAAAAAAAAGTGCATCTTTTATCGTATAAACAAACATATCTTGTTTTTATATGTAATAATTATTCTGTCTGGGGTTGAAGAAAGAGTTATAATGTGTGGTGTCAAGCCTAACAGAGGTCCATCTACGTGTATATATTATAATAGATTTGTATTTTGGTTCCAAAGGTTAATGTTTAGTTGACAATGTTTGATTGCTCGATTAAACAATCATGGAAATCAAACATGTTCAACATAATAATACCTCATTAGCATTGTAAATATCCATTGCAATGTATTCTAATAAATTGTCAACCTGTATAAAGCCAGACACCGGAGGCACATCTGACAAGAAGATTCAAATACATATTATTTTTTCATTTACATGAAACAAAATAAGTAAATTTATTAATAAACAAGAATGTGTCCCCAGTACACGAATGCCCCACTCGCACTGTAATTTTCTATGTTCAGTGGACCGTGAAATTGGGGTAAACCCTCTAATATGGCATTAAAATTAAAAAGATCTGACATATCATAGGGAACATGTATACTAAGTTTGAAGTCGATTAGATTTCAACTTCATCAAAAACCACCTTGACCAAAAACTTTAACCTGAAGCGGGACAGATAGACGAACGAACGGACGGACGAACGAACAAACAGCACGACAGACGAACGGACGCACAGACCAGAAAACATAATGCCCCTCTACTATTGTAGGTGGAGCATAAAAAAAACATTTTATACTTATAAAACTATTTTTTAATTAATAAAAAACCTGTGGATAATGGAATATATATATATATATATTGACTGTTATACTGTTCCCAGATAGAATACAGGGCAAACACACCCAGAGGAGTAGACCCAGATAAAATTGCTCCAACACTGAGAAAACCTAATTGTAAGATTACAAAGGAAAATCCCTACGAAGACAAAAAATAACAGCCAGATGTAACAGTAAAAGGTTGAACAAAATAGCATGTTAGACTCTAATTATTGAAACTGTAGAGTTTTTATACATTCACTAGTACTCTCTACCTGTCTGCCTGTTCAAAAGCTGAATTCACTCAGATTTTAATATTTTTCACGTGTTGACATGTAATGCAAACGTCTTCGACTGAAATATATAATTATTATATTGCCTACTCCATGTTTACATGTTGTTTATATTTCCGTGCTGAGAACTAGCCCAAAGTTTCTTATTTGTTTTCAACAGCCCACGACCAGGAAAATATGGCGACCATCTTTATGGTGTATAAAGGAATTTACGATTCGGTCAATAATTATAGCATATTTACCATCAACTGGATTAAATGGCATGGCTTTCTGTCTTACCTTTTGATGCACTCATCGTAGTCCGATTTCTCGGCACAATATTTGCGGCTACTGTCTATTTTAGGCCAAACTGGACTTTCACAGTGAAAGACGTCATATGCTAAAAAAAGAATTCGGGGAAACACAGGATAATAACCCTGTTTTGATTGGACAAAATTGTTCACTACAGTGGGCGGAAAACAGCGAGCTGAGGACTCTCTCAAAGTAGTATTTTATACAATATTTGTGATAAATTGCGATTAAATCTCTGAAAACAACATTGTTTAAGATGACACAAAACCGTGACAAGTATCAGTGGCGGATACAGTTGGGCGATCAATGCATTTGAATAGGGACATGTGGTTGGAACCCCCCTCCACTTTATCCTGGGTTGGGAACCCTCTTTTTAAAGGTAAACGGAAAAAAAGTCACAGGAAAAAAAGTCACGGGAAAAAAAGTCACAAAATTACTAGGAAAAAAAGTCACAGGAAAAAAAGTCACAAGAAAAAAAGTCACAGGAAAAAAAGTCACAAGAAAAAAAGTCACAGGAAAAAAAGTCACAAGAAAAAAAGTCACAGGAAAAAAAGTCACAATATTGTTGCTGTTTAACTCACATCTCTTTCATTTCATAAGAGATATAAAACAAAAATAATTACAACAAGAATGTGTCCAAAGTACACGGATGCCCCACTCGCACTATAATTTTCCATGTTCAATGGACCGTGAAATTGGGTAAAAAGTCTAATGTGGCATTAAAATTAGAAAGATCATACCATAGGGAACATGTGTACTAAGTTTCAAGTTGATTGGACTTCAGCTTCATCAAAAACTACCTTGACCAAAAACTTTAACCTGAAGCGGGACAGACGGACGAACGAATGGCTAAATCCGCCCATGAGTATTACAAAACATTAGAGGGTTGAGTTCATAGTAATGGCGAGCAAGATAAATCCGAGTTTGCCAAACACTTTTTGAAAACCAAATTAAGCATCGATCTTGATCTATAATGTATTAATTGTAAAAGTGTATGGATAAGAACAAGTGAAGATCAGTGACTAATTTGCAAAAGTTAAAAAAGAGTAACTATATAATATAGAACAAACTGGACACCAATGATGAACCCATAAAAGAAAATAGGAGGGCAATATATATATATATGTAGATAATTCACTACATATCGTCATGATTTAGAATTCGGTAAGATCAAAAAGTTTCTTCAACATGATACAAAATTGTGACATCTTTCTCACAGATAGATGCCATGTACACTATATATGTATTTGTTTTTCTGTGATAAATTGTTTGGGGAAAACAGGTTTTAAATCAAACTTTATAAATGGGCACTAGCTACGAGATATGAAACAAACATTGAATATGATTTCGTTTGGTTCTATCATTGAAAAAAAAGAGGAAATGAAGAAACTTTTAATTCGTTTTTGCCAGCCAATTCGGTTCAATTCTATCAAAATAAGCAAAGAAATATCGCTGATGACTTATTCACTTAATTTGCAAGTGAATAATTCATCCTCATTAAATCTGTATGCATGCGACTTTCAATTTAACCACTGAGCTAGAAATTGGTTACGCATGCATAATTCGTGTTCAGTCATCATTCTTTTGCAGGTAAAAACGTTACTTAGCTCTTTTTTTAACCTATAACTTGAAATCAGACCTATAAAAATCCAATTGTACGAGTTAGCAATCTATTTCTGTTTATGTTTATATCGGGTTATATGATCGTCGGCAATATTCGGAGGTCATCTGGATAGTTAATTAGATGACATCTACTCTAGACTAAATAAACACGAAATTCTGATATATCATATTATAGAGTACATGCTTTGTTAACTGTTTATCTCAGACTGATGGTAAACTGGATATACGTTTTAGTATGTAATCATTCAATCACATATACCAATAAAATGATTTGATTTGATTTCATTTGATTTCATTTCATATAAGAATTTGAGTCAGTCAAATCGATGAACATGAATTTGAAAGCTAGTGATCCTTTTCTTAAACATAATGAATGTAATAAGGGTAGTTGCAAGAACTTTCTAGATATTACTAGATTTTGCCTAGTTGTTTATCATTTGTATCATTAGTCCCTCTAAAACTCACACATATATATATTGATATATACTAATAGTTTTCTTTTATTGACTTTCTATCCTTCGCAGTGCATTTGAAAGTTAACGATAGAACCTCTGAAATTAACACAACCTAGTTTTTTTTTTTTTATTCATGTGCTATAGGAAACACTCCTAAATTCCGGATATTTTTAAAGGTAGCTTCAGTTAGGTTTTTTAATTTAAAAAAATAAAATAAAATTTAATACTGTGATCCACGAGGATGACAAATTATTCAAAACACATGTCATATACATTGAATTTTTCGTATTTATAAATGAATATGTATACAAAAACTCTTCCTGGTTTAACACGTACTTTAAAAAAACGTGTGTATTTGTAACCCCTTTCTCGCATTTTCTCACGGTCTTTATTTTCTTGGTGTTGGAGAACCTCTTGTCGGGACTTTCATTTCCTCTGAAAAAAGTTTTTCTTACCTTTCAATCTTCTTTTTAAATTGTTTTCCGGCTCCTGTTTTGCACTATGTTTTTCACATCTACTCGATTTTTGAAACGCACGGTAAATATAAGGATATTCCCAATTTATTATGACATCTTACGTTTTGAAATTATCTTTAAATTTACGAATGTACACGATTTACCACGAATAGAACCGGCATATTCGTTAATCTCCGGAACATCAATACGCGGAAATTCCTGCGTACTTTCCAGAAATTTTTAATATAAGTAGGTCAATCAAATAACTAAAAAGTTGGGAGAGTTTCATTATAGAATTATATTGAATAGGGGGATAGAACTGATTATCGGAAATCGTTGAAATCAGAGACTTATATCTCTGACTAATATAGCATCAAACATATGCTTCTTTTTTAATTTCCAAGGGACTGCATTGCATGGTTATTATTTTTTTCACGGGGATAGGAGGAAACATTAATTGGAATCACTAGACTTATTTTTTTTAGGGATGATTGAAGTCCCTACTTTAAGGAAGGATGAGAAATTAATTAAGACCCCCTTCAAACAATTTTTATTTATAATAGTATAATCGTTCAATCAATTGAATGATCCATCTACCACTAGCTTAATAAAGTGGGAGCAGTTACTTGCACTGGTTACTAAATTGTGACTTTAGGGAACTTTATTTCATATAAAATAAGGAGATGTATACGTGGTATAATTGCCAATGAGAGTCAGACAGCTATTGATAACTAGTAGAACAGTCAGAGTTGAAATGACCGTCGTAGTAGTAAGCAATTATGTAGGCAACCGTGTTCAAGACTAATGAGAAAGCTCGTGATGTATATATAATCAGCTGTACAGAAAGTGTCGATGTTAAACCATCCAACATGTCCAAACGAGAAAAGTAACGCCTTATTTATAACAAAACTATTTACGAAAATTAACAAATATGTAAGACAGACAACATACAGCGAACCAACGACAACCACCGGACTACAGGCTGAATTTGGACAGGCCCATACATAATGTTGAAGGGATAAACATGTCTGTTAGCGTTCAACCCTTCCTGAATCTTGGACAGCGATGTAACAACACAACATAAGAACACACAGTAAATAATAATGAAACTCGCGGTAAAACTCAGTTGCAAATTCGCAACTCATATGATTCGGTCCGAGGCACCGAAGTCTTAGAGACAAAACATTTGAAAAAAAGTGAACTCGCAATTACTGAAAGTTAGTTGTAATAGACAAATCACGTATTCTCTTCAGTACAACGGATTTATAGTGTAAAGACGTGATAAATAGTCTGAGAACGCACGACCAATTCTAACATATATAACTTGAGTAAACAGTATCTACAGGATGTAGAATTATAAGTTATCATGCTTGTACATATATAGAAACTGATAGATAATTCAGTTTTAATTTTCAAAAACATGTTAGTTGACTAGAGAACACTATTTAAAATATTTAAACTTTGTTAAATTGATTCGCTATAAAGAATAATTTTATTCAAAAGATCAATTAGTTTACATGGAAAGTGTTTAAGTTTACGGGCTTTATAAACAACTGACATCACCGTAAGAATTAGGATGGAATATCTCGTTTGTTAAAAGAGTTCTGCCAAATCGTTTTACCAGTGACAGAATTGTGTAAGGTTTTAATTAATTTTTGGTAACGAAATCCCAGCCTTTTTATTTACCAGTTAAACATATGCATCACTGAACTAGTACACATTTTTGTTTAGTGTCCAACTGAATCACGCCTCCGGGTGCGGGATTTTCGTGCTGTATTGAAGACCTATCGATGGCCCCTGCTGTTTTCCGCTCTTTGGTTGGGTTGTTGTCTCTTTGA
Organism: Mytilus galloprovincialis; assembly: GCF_965363235.1. Classification (NCBI taxonomy): domain Eukaryota; kingdom Metazoa; phylum Mollusca; class Bivalvia; order Mytilida; family Mytilidae; genus Mytilus; species Mytilus galloprovincialis. The sequence continues at coordinate 102,361,510 of NC_134840.1, read as the reverse complement.
CACACTCCCCATTTCAATGCTCAATTTTATCATACTCGGTTCATCGAAATATAGGACCAGCTACAGATACGGGCATAGCGAGCAAGTTGCGAAATATATTTCCATACGGTCCAGAAAGGGGCTAAAGGAATATGCCTGTTATGGTCTCATTGTTCATCCTTTCAGGTTACAAATTACCAGTCCCTAGTTTACCATTAAAGTATATACGATTTACTGCAACTGAGTCGACCACGTTACTCGATAAATAAAATTGAGAATGGAAATGGGGAATGTGTCAAAGAGACAACAACCCGACTAAATCAAAAACAACAGCAGAGGGTCACCAACAGGTCTTCAATGTAGCGAGAAATTCCCGCACCCGGAGGCGTCCTTCAGCTGGCCCCTAAACAAATATATACTGGTCCAGTGATAATGAACGCCATACTAATTTCCAAATTGTACACAAGAAACTAAAATTAAAATAATACAAGACTAACAAAGGTCAGAGGCTCCTGACTTGGGACAGGCGCAAAAATGCGGCGGGGTTAAACATGTTTGTGAGATCTCAACCCTCCCCTATACCTCTAACCGATGTAGAAAAGTAAACGCATAACAATACGCACATTAAATGTCTGTGCTGCAAAGAAAATAAGTATGCGTAGCAATAGAAGAAAATAAATCTTGACCCTCCCTTTCCACCGCCATAATATCAAATGGCTGTCGAGCATTGGCGGATCCAGGGGGTCCGGGGGTTGGAACCCCTTTTTTTTGGCCGATCAATACATTTTATGACAATATATATGTTTCGGGCACATTAAAAGGGAGGCGAATAGAAAGATACCAAAGAGACATTCAAACTCGTCAGTCGAAAATAAACTGACAATGCCATGGTTATAAAAAGAAAAAGACAAACAGACAAACAAAAGTACACAATAACACAACATAGAAAAATCAAGACTGATTACACGAACCCCACCCAAACTAGGGGTGCTCTCATGTCCTCCGTACGGGTAAGTAGATCCTGCTCCATATGTGGCAGCATTTGTGTTGCTTATGTTAGTACAAACTCGATAATAATTAAGTCTTATTCGGTAGGTCACATTCTCGTAGAAAAGGGGCCGGATTGTAGAAGTTAGAATTAAAGTTTTAAAGTTCGTTAATTATACGTTCAAACGAATGTGTTCCTTTCATCATAAAATAACAAGAGGATGTCCAGTCTATAGGTGGCCAACTCACTAATCTACCGCGCTGAAAACGGTGCAGGCGGTGTTGTCTCGATATAATCCATATAGTATATGAGTTCGAAACACGGCGAGGGAAGAACAAAAATTTGCTTCCAAATTTGCAGATTTAAAATATTGTGCTGATATTTAGAGTAATTATTTTGAAAAGACGAAATCTGAAATTATCTCTGTGGTCGAAAAATTTGGTCTCAGCCGACCCTTATTGTGAAGTTTTAGTAATGATGAGTATAGTCTCAAGTCAGGAGCCTGTAATTCAGTGGTTGTCCTTTGTTGCTGTGTTACATATTTTGTTTTTCGTTAATTTTGTGTACATCAATTAGGTAGTTATTTTTCTCGTTTGAATAGTTATACATTTGTGATTTCGGGGCCTTTTATAGATGACTATGCGATACGGACTTTGCTCATCGTTGAAGGCCTTACGGTGACATATAGCTGTTAATTTCTGTGTCATTTGGTCTCTTGTGGAGAGTTGTCCATAATTCGCAATCATACCACATCTTCTTTTTTATATTAACTATACAGTTGTTGTATCCTTAATTTAACGTTCGAGAAAATGACCATCTGATAATCTTGAAGTAAATGAGGGAGGAGAAATTTTGGAAGGAATATTTATCATGGTGTAGCTTTAAAAAAATAATAACCTTTCCCCATGCAAGACAGTGTGAAAATGAATATTCTGTGCAAAAAAATACAGGAAATAACTGATTACAATAGGGAAAAAATTCGCACAAAATACAAAAAACTACACACAACACTGATTTCTTTTATGGTGATACAGTATATCTATATGATTATATGTTCCTGCGGTGACTGATTCATTTTATTGTAAACAATTTCTTATTAATTAATTTTAAATGCAATTTTAAAATTGCTAAAATCGAGAACTGGATATTGGGGGAAAACACTACATTACTATCGTTGATTATATTGGTTTAAAACAAGAGTGCACACACTGAAATGTCTCGCCTTCTTTACTAGTCATTGATATTATGTTGATAGTCCTAAATATAAAACTTTATTACAACTGTCACATAAACTTAACATTAATCAAGAAAACTAAACATTGACCAATGAACCATGAAAATGAGGTCAAGGTCTGATAAACAATGCCAGGCAGACACGTACAGCTAACAATTCTTCCATAAAACAAATATAGTTGACCTATTGCTTATAGTTTAAGAAAAACAGACCAAAACACAACCAGATGCTCCGCAGGGCGCAGCTTTATACGACCGCAGAGGTTGAACCCTGAACGGTTGGGGCAAGTATGGACACAACATTCAAGCTGGATACAGCTCTAAATTTGGATTGTGATTAAATAGTTGACACAGCATAGGTTTCGGACACAGAATGAATGTGGTCTAATGAACTTAAAAAAAAATGTTTTTTGCCTTTGAGCAATTCACTATGCTGTTGAATATTAATCCTCTCAAAAAAATGTTTGAAGAAATTTTCTTTTTATTTATGAAATCTGAAATGAGAAAAATTGACCCCCCCCCCCCAATTTTTTTTTCACATCCCCCTTTTCCTTATTCCAAAACTGATCTCAATTCAAATTTCTAATGGAGTTTTGCAACAACAACTACTCATTTAAATACATCATAAAATATTAAAATTTAACAAAAGGTGCTTGTTATCACTGAATGGTAAAGATTGTTTTAATTTATCAGTTGGTAGTAAAAGTGAATATACATTGTATATTGTATTAAACAATGATTTAAGTTGAGTCAACTACTATTCTGGACAAAGAAAGATAACTCCAATCAATTGAAAATTTCTTGCTATTGCACAATATTGTGCAATTAGATATTTCTGGCTATTGCGCAATATTGTGCAATTGAAAATATTTGCTATTGCACAATACTGTGCAATTGAAGATTTCTTGCTATTGCGCAATACTGAGCAATTGAAAATTTCTTGCTATTGCACAATACTGTGCAATTGAAGATTTCGTGCTATTGCTGAATACTGTGCAATTGAAAATTTCTTGCTTTTGCACAATACTTAATATAATAATTTTGGATCCTGATTTGAACCTACTTGAAAACTGGTACATGTTTAGATTCAGCATATCAAAAAAGCCCATTAGAATTCAATTTTTGTTAAAATCAAATTTAGTTTAATTTTGGACCCTTTGAACTTTAATGTAGACCAATTTGAAAACAGGACCAAAAATTAAGAATCTACATACACAGTTAGATTTTGCATATCAAAGAACCCCAATTATTCAATTTTTGATGAAATCAAACAAAGTTTAATTTTGGACCCCGATTTGGACCAACTTAAAAACTCGGACAATAATAAAAAATCTAAGTACATTTTTAGATTCAACATATTAAAGAACCCCAAGGATTCAATTTTTGTTAAAATCAAACTAAGTTTAAATTTGGACTCTTTGGACCTTAATGTAGACCAATTTGAAAACGGGACCAAAAATTAAGAATCTACACACACAGTTAGATTTAGCATATCAAAGAACCCCAATTATTCAATTTTTGATGAAATCAAACAAAGTTCAATTTTTGACCCTTTGGGCCCCTTATTCCTAAACTGTTGGGACCAAAACTCCCAAAATCAAACCCAACCTTCCTTTTATGGTCATATACCTTGTGTTTAAATTTCATAGATTTCTATTTACTTATACTTAAGTTATGGTGCGAAAACCAAGAATAATGCTTATTTGGGTCCCTTTTTGGCCCCTAATTCCTAAACTGTTGGGACCTCAACTCCCAAAATCAATCACAACCTTCCTTTTGTGGTCATAAACCTTGTGTTTAAATTTCACTGATTTCTATTTTCTCATACTAAAGTTATTGTGCAAAAACCAAGAATAATGCTTATTTGGGCCTTTTTTTGGCCCCTAACTCCTAAACTGTTGGAACCAAAACTCCCAAAATCAATCCCAACCTTCCTTTTGTGGTCATAAACCTTGTGTCAAAATTTCATAGATTTCTATTCACTTAAACTAAAGTTATAGTGCGAAAACCAAGAAAATGCTTATTTGGACCCTTTTTGGCCCCTAATTCCGAAAATGTTGGGACCAAAACTCCCAAAATCAATCCCAACCTTCTTTTTGTGGTCATAAACCTTGTGTCAAAATTTCATCGATTTCTATTCACTTTTACTAAAGTTAGAGTGCGAAAACTAAAAGTATTCGGACGACGACGACGCAAGACGACGCAAGACGACGACGACGCCAACGTGATAGCAATATACGACGAAAAATTAAAATTTTTGCGGTCGTATAAAAACTTAACAATGAGGTCAATGTCAAATAAAACCTGCGCAACTGACATCAAGATCATAAAATATTTCAATACATCAAATATAGTTGACCTATTGCGTATAGTATTAGAAAAAAAAAGACCAAAACTCAAAAACTTAGCTTTGACCACGAAAATGAGGTCCGTGCCAGCTAGACATGTACATCTTACAATCATACTATACACCAAATATAGTAGACCTATTGCATACAGTAAAAGAAAAACAAACAAATACACAAAAACTTAACTATAAACACTGAACCATGAAAATTAGGTCAAGGTCAGATGACACCTGTCAGTTGGACATGTACACCTTACAGTCCTTCCATACACTGAATATACTAGACATATTCACGGCTTATCTGAGATATGGACTTGACCACCAAAACTTAACCTTGTTCACTGATACATGAAATAAGGTCAAGGTCAAGTGAAAACTGGTTGACGGGCATGAGAACCTTGCAAGATATGAACATACCAAATATAGTTGTCACAGAACCATGAAAATAAGGTCAAGAACATTGGACATGTGACTGATGGAAACTTTGTAACATGAGGCATCCATATACAAAGTATGAAGCATCCAAGTCTTCCACCTTCTAAAATATAAAGCTTTTTTAAAAGAAGCTAGCTAATGCCGCCGGATCACTATCCATATATTTAGCTTTCTTGCGACAAAAAAATCAGTTTGTCTTAACCATGTAACCAAGGCAGGACATCAGTGCTCATCTCAATCACTTTGCAGATATAACTCATTTTACAATTGTTTGCTCATTGTCCAGTGACAAATATTTCATATATTCAGGGTGAAAATAACTGTTTACAGGTGATCCTTCAACATTTATCTGTAGCCGAAGAACTTTAAGGTCAATCCTACTGCAGCTAATGATATAACTTATTGTTTGATTGTTTGCTCATTGTCCAGTGGAAAATATATCATATATTTAGGGTAAAAATAACTTTATTACAGATGATCCTTCAACATTTATCTGAAGCAGAAGATCTTAAATGTCAATCCTGCTGCAGCTTAAGATATAACTTATTGTAAGATTGATTTCTCACTGTCCAGTGGCAAGTATTTCATATATTCAGGATTGCAACTATGTTTACTGGTAACACTATAATTGATTCGCCGAGTGCAGCTGGATACAAGCGCAGAGGTTCTACCCTGAACAGTTTGGGCAAAAATGAACACAATATTCGCTTGTTTTACTTTTTGTGCAAAACACTATGCTGAGACCCGGCATAGTAACATCTTTATTAGAGGACCAAAACTACAACAACTACAGGAGAGACACCCACGAAAAACAAGGGGTGATCTCAGGTGCCCCAGGAGAAAGCAGATCCTGCTCCACATGTGGCACCCATCCATTAAAGACGATTTTTCAGATTAGGATCAAGTTCTGAACAAAGAAAACATAGCTTATTCTTAAGAACAATCTCAAACTGGAATGAACTACTGCCTATTTGGCGTTGATGACTATAAGGCATTCAAGACCAAAATCATAGCACGCAAATGTTGTTATCTGCCCATATAATTTTGAAAGAGCATATTTTGGATGACACCACAACTTAAATTTCATGATGATGATGAGTCAACTGACTCTATGGGTTACCCATACAGATGTAGAGTTACAGGTAAACCAATAATTTAAATGTTTAACTAAGTACAAATTGTGTAAAGACTTGTATGAAGTAGTGACAGAACCAAGAAATCAAACATCCATGGATGCATAATATTTTCTAATCCACAAAAAATAACTGAATCCACAGTATCACTTTTGATTTGTATTTTTATCCATCTGATGAGTTAAGCCTTTTTCAACTGATTTTAATAGTTCATTCTTAAGTTGAACAGTTACACCACTGTCCAAGGTAAGGGGAGGGTTGGGATCCCGCTAACATGTTTAACCCCACCAGATTCTCTATATACCGGTATGTGCCTGTCCCATGTCAGGAGCCTGTAATTCAGTGGTTGTCCTTTGCTTAAGTGTTACATATTTGTTTTTCGTTAATTTTTTGTACATAAATGAGGCTTTTAGTTTTCTCATTTGAATTGTTTTTCATTGTCATTTCAGGGCCTTTTTATAGCGGACTATGTGGTATTGGCTTTGTGCATTGTCGAATGCTGTACGGTGACCTAACAGTTGTAAATTTATGTGTCATTTTGGTCTCTTGTGGATACTTGTCTCATTGGCAATCATACCACATCTTCTTTTTTATATATAAGATTAAAAAGATAAACAAAAGAAAGTTATGCAATTTTATTTTTTTGAAGTTTCATTGTCCACTTGCACATACATGTACAACTTCTTTGTTATAAAAAAGTAAACAACACAAGCTGTTAACACAGACCCAAAAGCTATCTAGCATTATAATTCATTCATGACAGAGAGATTCAATAAAGGGAGGTAATAACAGTACATGTTATATCACAGGTTTTAATGGTTCATTCACTGACAACATATACCCTTACAACTTCAAATAATAGATATGTGAACTTGGCACAATCATTTGAAATAAAAGGCTAAAAAAGCATATGTGTATGTTTCCTGTCCCCCATTTGTCCCCAAAACATTTACCTGTAGTTGCATTTAAAAAAAAAAAATAATAAAAAAATCAAGAAATAATGTTTTGTGATAAATTAACAAAAATCTCAGAAAAAGTTGTGATAACATTAGAAATTGTAAAAAAGTGCTATTGAATAAATTCAAATTAACAGAAGTATAGGGTAAATTTGGATAGGACTTGAATATTTTTTTTTTTTTAAAGGATTTTTTTTTTAATTAGTAAAAAAAAAAGAAATAACTTTCCAAAACTAATTGTGTATGGTAGGAGACAGGGAATTCACAAGTCTCTTTGTGACCAAACTGTCCAAAGCCAGAAGCAAATAAGAAAATCTAGCAAATATAGAATCAATAACCAAAATACATCTTTAAATTATTGAGCTATTGACAATTTAAAAGTTGGAACGGTACGAATAGCCATTTAAATTCCAATTATTCAACCAGTTATTTTGATATTAATGACAATGTTAAAATTTGAGCAAACTACAGTCAACCCTGTATACAAGGATATTGCTGCAAGAATTTTTACAATGATCTACATGTATTAGATTAATACTCTTGTGTAGCTTCATGGTGTGCTTTTTTTTCGCTTGAGTTTTTTCATAGAAAAGAGAAAACCATACACCAACATTTAATATCCATAGGGTCATAGTTCATAATCTTAAACCTATTGAAGTCTTTTCAAATCATTTTATGTGGCTTGCAATACCAAAAAGAAAACAGTATCTCTTGGTTATTTCTTTATATTGTAATTGTGATATAACATCATTGTAGGATATTTGAGGTTTTATATCGTTTAAATACTAAATAATTTGAAATATTCTTTCAGGAAATGAATAATTCCAATAGCTGCGACAACACTGATGATAATTTGTAGGTCTCATTTGTTGACAATAATTGTTTTTATTATTGATAAAAAATTAAGGTTATCTCAGATCTGTATTTGAGAAATTGGAGTCTGAAATGCTAGACAAAAAAATTGACACAAATTAAAAGTTATGTTGAACAATGAAAGTATCGTGGAAATGATTCTTAAAATTCTTTAATACAAATTACTTCATAAAATTATAATATCAGTAAAAATTTATAAATACTAAATAAAATGTACAATAAAAACGTTGGCTGTAAGGGTACATGTGTCAACTGTATTGTTGAGAATAGTGATGAAACTCTTGCCATACTTTCACACACAAATATACACTAATTACATGATCATTGCACTAGTTCTGGGACAAACTGTATGTATAAATGCAGTCGTACATGTGTGTAACTGGCCTCCTATATCAAAGATGAAGTTATAAATGCAGAGAATGATTATATCTGGTTTAAATTCAATTCTAATACTTTGTATGTTAGACTTATACTGGAGATAATATGCATGGACATATATATTCTGTGTACCAAATACATAGCATTTTATTTAAGGCCTAGGTTATATTTTCATTTATTTATTCCATATAATCATTTCTGCAAGATATAAATTTTATGACAATTGTAAAGTGTGCTTCTGAAAGGGAGTACTCATATCACGTCAAAGGATAGTCCCAATGATACAATCGGGAATCATGATCATTCTTCTTTTCTTAAAGCCGAAATTATTACTATTTAAAAGTTAAACAAAATTATGTAAAGGGAGATAACTCTTTAAAATTACTGAAACGTTTGTGTTAATCATTATCATTAACATCTTGCAAGCTTCTAAATAACACAGAGTAAATCTGTTTAATTTACATGCTTAAAATGTGTTATGAAACAGACTATTATCAACTGTTTATTGATATAAAGTGTTTTCTCCCTTTATTATCTAACTGTTGCAACTATTTCTAGAAATTCATCATTGTACTGTAGACTTCCAATAAAAGCAATCATATATATTTTCCTAAATCTGATCGTTGCACAAGGCTATCTTCTCTTCATGTGCTATTTCAGTCTTTTAATATGGGAAACAGCCCTTTGTTGATTCTGTGAAATTTAGGGGTGAAAAAAAACAAAGTAAATTTAGATGCAAAGCTCAGTAAATAAAGTTCTCTTGTGTTGTACTCCTTGTGACAGAAACAAACTTCACCAATGTTTACGAACACCATGATGACAAGAGTAAAAATAAATTTCATGGCAACCGTATAAATAATTCCACACGTGTAATATGATCTATGATGGTGAAGCTGACAACAATAACATTAACAATAAGCCGTGATATAAACAACTACTGATTGTAGAGCCGAATGACAGCAATAAATACTTAACAAATAATTGGTTTTATAAAAAAACAAAGCTTTTTTGGCATTATAGCAAAACATTTGATAGCTTTGGCAAGATCAAAAGTCTATACACAGGAGACAAGCTATGTACAATAAATTATATATACACAAATTGTTATATACGTTTATATATACACTAATGCCAATATTTATGTCTACAATTAATAAAATTATATTATATTTTACAAAATAAAATATCACAAGTGAAGGCAGTTACTATAAGTAAATGGTTGTAGAATGCTCCAACACAGACACAAACACACACAATATAGTGTATCAAAGGCTACACATCAGACTAATCCGCCATTACAGAAACTAAAGAATTATGGGTAATTTCATTGTTTGTGTTCACTAAAATGAAAATAAGGTTGCATCATTGGTTGACTTCACATTGTTTAGGATGTTGTAACCCAATTGGTTAACTTTACATTGTTTAGGATGTTTTTAGCCAATCATATGGCTTTTGATATTATAACCCAGAATGCATTAGATTCTGAAAAGGCAAATTGTATCACAAGGAAGCCAAATTTGTATTTCTTGTCCAAAGGAATTCTTTAATACTGAATTATCAAATCACAGTATGTCAAAACATGATTTTATATAAATTAAGGAGATGAACTTTTACAAACAGGAAAGCATTAAATCAAATTCACATTTCAATTTGAAACTAGTTTTCAAATAACCTCTAACCTAATTATCATTCTATACCATTTCCTCAGAAATACAATAGAAAATATTAACAATGTTGACTAGAGAATGAAAAAAAAAAAATAAACTCACACAGAAGTTAAGTTTTGTTAAAAAGTAAAACAGGATCCATACACAGTCCTGAAAAAGCTTTCCTAGATTATTTCAAAAGTGCCAGCAATATGGTGGTTTTTTTTTAAATATTTTAAATTTTTTGGAGTTATATTTGCATATCTTTGAACTTTGATTACCAAATACCACCATTTATAATGGGGTAAGGAAGACTTTTTATCAGCTTTACTGTTACCAATATCCAATTCACCTTTCTTTAGTAAAAAGACAAAAATAATAAAAACACAATTATGTGTAATCTTGAAGATATTAAAATAAAAATCCAATTTGACCAATCGAAATATCACTAACCATGCTAACCTGGCACTGGCAAAATTTTATAATGAGAAGATATAAAGAAATAAATGCTGGAGTGTTGCGATGAGAATTTATGAATTTTATTTAATCATTTAATGATGAAAGTTACAACAGTAACACAAAGTGTACGATTTTTGATTTTTTAAAACAATTAACGGTAGTACATATACTGATTTTAAAATAATCTGACATGCCATTTAACACCTGATTTTATAATATTTATTTAATACATTAACACGAATCAGTCATCACTTCAAATAAACCAAACACAAATTTCACATCCAGATCTCTAAAGACAATTAATTATTTTTGTTCGGATTGCTAAGAAAACCCTCCTCAGTGACAGAAGGATCTCAATGTTGAGAACATAAATTCCTGAGAAAAAAATAAAGAAAAAAAAAAAACACACGACAAACTGATTTGATCAAACACACATTCAGTTATTGCATTGCTTCAGCAGATAACATCCACTTGAAAGAAGCAGCCATTTAAAGCAAATACCACAATATGGCAGTTTGGATTTCATAGTCGTGAACATTCAAATTCAGCATCGTTATCTGTCCTTGGATCATCTGATGTACTGCCTCCAGGTGGCGTACCAATACCACTGCTATTGGAGGAAGTAAATGAAAGACGTGTACCGGCAATTTCATAGCAATCCTACAAAAAAATAAAAACATATTTTTGTTATTAAGTTGTTCTCTTTAGTTTTAAAAAAGCAAATAATGTGAGAAAAAAATATTAATATTTTCAATCATAGCTTCTCCTTTCTAAAATGAAACTTTAAAATAAGCTACACTACTTTACATTTACCCATAGTTTTCATGTGGGCTTTGATTTCAATTTACAAATTCTGAAAACACTCTAGAGGCAGTCTTAATAAAGATGAATACCAACAAGACATTATTAGTTTATCCTGCAAGAAAAACTTTTATTATATATAGGCTTTTCACAAATTTATCATCAGTGAAATTTGGATCTTCATTTATAATGATGTTGTAAGGAAAATTTCATGTCTTTTGCAAGCATGACAATGGTATACTCTGTTACATTTCGATATTAAGTTAAGATTAAAAAACAAAACAAGATAATCTGCATAGTAAGTGTTAAATTAAATGTCCTTGACATTGTAAACATTTTCCCTCACGTTAATTCACTTAATGATCACTGTCAATTTCTGCAGCTACAAAGATTATGGAAGATACCCATTGTAGTAAAAGTTTAAACACCTTATCACTTTTTTGAAATTTGACCCCCTTGAACTTTTGACGACATACAACAATCACATTTCTATTGTGGCGTCAGATATTTTATATTTTGATGTCAGAATTATATGGGAACTTTTGTAATGTCCAGTATAAATGGCGGACAAATAGCGATGAGATGTATTAGTTGGGAGTACATGATTCACATGTATGGATATTTAAAGGTATGTAGTTATCTACTCAACTAGCAAAGTCAGAATATTATAAAAAAAAATCAAAAGATTATTTATATAGAATTCATTTATAAAGTTTTCAGCGAAAGCAAGTAACAGCTTAATCAGTAAGAAGATAGTGATTTTAAAAACAAGTTTACAAAAATAGATAATAATTTATTCCCTGTTTGAACCCTCAACATTACAAACCAAATAGGATCACATACAAATATACAAGCAATCATGAAAGTTATTTACATTTCTTAACGGTTTAATAAAAAAAATCTTAATTTCACTAGGCAGAAGAAGGAAGTTATGGTTGAGGTAGAAAAGCCATGCTTAGGGGATGAGCTTTTTTTGTTTGTATCTGACATTAAAAAGCATTTAAAATAAAATGATAGAAAGTTTTTTGTTTAACAATTCAGAAAGCCACATTTTATACAAAATAATATCTATTGTTTTACGTTGGAAAATGAAGATTTTGTATCTGTCCTATTCTTTCCACTATTTATGCTTCAAAACAGTCTGCTATATAGCTTATTTCATTGCCAGTATTAAACCAATCAAAACGGGTCATTTTTCTAAATATTCCCAAACTCCATGTATCATGTGTATCAGGAAGAAGTTTCACTGACACACATTACAACTGATCACTGTCAAGCTGGTTACTAAATATGAAGTCATTGTGTACAGTAGAACGAAAGTGTGATAGAAATATTTGTTGACAGTAATCTGATCATGAAGAAAAAAACGGACAGAGGGACAAGGTGAATGCAATGAAGCCCCTGCTCACTGAGTGTGGGCTTCTTATCGGGGCCTTTTATAGCTGACTATGCGGTATGGGCTTTGCTCATTGTTGAAGGCCATACAGTGACCTATGGTTGTTAATGTCTGTGTCATTTTGGTCTTTTGTGGATAGTTGTCTCATTGGCAATCATACCACATCTTCTTTTTTATATTCTTTAGTTTATTATGACAAATATTATTCCTGAAGAGTCAAATGTATGAATTTATAGTAAAATACATTAAGGTTTACAATAGTTTTGGTTGAAACATACAAACATCAACAAAAATATTGCATTATCATAAATCTACTGAATCCTAAAACCAACATATACCCCGTACTACACCCTCATTGTGTGTCCCCATGAATAATAAAATCCCAAAAGATGTGCTATGCCAATGTAAAGAGAGAAATGGCAGAGAGTTGTAAGCTGCACAGAAGCATACGTACTCAGGATACTGTGTTTATATCTGTCATGCTTCAGATTCAGACTATCAAAAAGAAAAGTTATTGTTACCAAATTGATTCATGTTCAAACATCTCCTTATAGTATGTTGTGCAAAATTTACTTGTCCAAAGTTCAAAATAAATGCAATTCAGATGCAAATAGTATATGGATAATATGAGAGCTTCCATGGATTTGTTTTGGAATCAAACTTTCAATTCTTGAACCTTAGCCATGAATATTAAACTTAAAATATATATTATTGTTTATGTGCATCAATTATTGATAGTTATTCTTTTAAGTCTAGTTTTTTGTTTTGTTCTTGTTAAAAATCTTATAAGACAAATATAAATTTTGAATGAAGTTGGTTTGAAAGAAAGCTGCAAAAAGCATAAGTTTCTTTACTGAAGTTACTAAAGATTTTTTTCATTAGCCCTCATGTAAGCTTTGCAATATTTCAATAAAACTTGGAGTTAGTTTAGAATGGTAAAATTTTGAACTCTGTCTGCAAGTAATGAGTATGATTTTTATAAAATTTGGAGGAGAAGAAATTAAATTTTCTCATTTGAATTGTTATACATTGTCATTTCATTGCTGACTATGCAGTATGGGCTATGCTAATTGCTGAAGGTTGTACGGTGACCTATAAGTTGTTTATTTCTGTGCCATTTGGTCTCTTGTGAAGAGTTGTCTCATTGGCAATCATACCACATCTTCTTTTTTTAGTTAAGTAGAGTTCAGGAACAAAAATTACAATTTCCTTAGTTATAAAGCGGCATATCTCTAGAACAGTAAGTGACTTAAGTTTGCCTTATGCAAATTTTATGAAACTCAAACAAAATGTTAAGAACCAAAACTTCCAGACAGAATGCAGAAATGAAAATAGGACAGATAATTAAGGATGGACTGACAGACACACAGAAAGACAGACTGTCAAGTTACACTTAATGCTGTCCTTTACAAGGGCATTCAAATCCACCTCAAAGGTCTTCTTCTTAATCAAACCAGTGGTTAACAGATAATTTTAAGTTTGTATCATGGTCATATGAGTTTTTTCACACTTTCCTTATATTTGATGAATTATTAATATAAGCTGACAGATAGTATTAAGTCTACCACCAGTATTGCCAAACATAAAAACATATGTGTTTTAAGACGGTAAGAGCTTTTAAAACAGAGTTAAATTGTTAATCTATTGCATAACTTTGCCTTTGATATTACGTAGCCGATCAGTTTTTTGTCTGGTATCATATATGGCTTGTGTGCATTAATATGCAAACAAAACAGATAATTTTCAAGAAAGATGGACTATTTTCATGTGAAAATATGTTAATTATTAGAAATATGGACTACTGGACTTATTAAGAAGGGATATATTGTTATGATACTGTTTTGTCAGGTCATTAAATATTGCATATTTAGATTGGATATAAACACATTTATTCTAAAACTAGTTGTTGGTATGATAAGGGTCATGTTCTTCTCCTATATTTTATGATGTTTAAGTATGGGAAAAGCCCAAAACAGCAGGTGCATAACTTAATTCTTGGAGAAGAATTTTCAAGTGTGGATGAATTCTGTCAAGCTGTTGTCAAGGAGTTGTGGAATATCAATGTGTGACACAAATTGACAAGGACATTGGCACAAAACCTAAGTAATATCTATCCTGTCCCTGTACCTTCCAGTTAGACAACAATACCAAACCTTGTATTTTTCAGTTAGGCAACAAAAACAAACCATGTACCTTCCAGTTAGGCAAAAAACCAAACCTAGGTAATTCTAATTTAAATTTTATCTAGCACCATAATTTTTAAAACCCTGGTACTAATAAATTAAAATAAATTTAATAATAAAGTATAGAGTTAAATAAAATATATCATGTATATGAAAGAGGATAAACAGATATACTAGGTAAAATGAAATTTGTATATGACAACAACATGCTGTGTTCATGCTGAAATAGTGAGGGAGAAAAAAGGCATGCTAGAGTTGATATGCCTCTGTATATTGACGTTCAGGGAAAATAATATCGAGGAACTTGAGATTACTAAATCATCATTATATAACAGCACAAAAACCAGACATCTGCCTCCATTGTGGTCAAATCTTTTCCAATTATATACTTTATTTAAAAAATAGTTCATTTTTCGTGGATATTTGTTGGTATTTATTTATATGTTCAACAAACCCAATCTCTTTATACACAGCTACTATTGCCTAGGTACTATTTCTGTACTAAAAAAATGCAGTACTGGAAATTTACTTTTAATATTTAGTACTATTTCTTTACTTTAAAACTAATGTAATATTTAGGTACTTTTATTTTACAGTACTTGATTTGTACTAAATATTTTGGTACAGAAATAACACAATATTCCATGTTTGAAAATCATAACTTTAAGAGATTTGAAATAGAAAAACTTTCAAAATGCTGAAAATGTAATGGTAGTAACCAAAAATATGTAGTACCTAAATTTCAAGTACAAATAAAGAACTGTAAAATACAGGTACCGAAATTTTACAATAATTTTAGAGTAACAAAATAGTACTGAATATTAAAAGTAGATTTGCAGTACTACACATTTTTAGCACAGAAATAGTACCTAGATGCAAAAGTAGCTGTGTAGACTTGAATACAGACTTTTGCTAAATAAAAAATTAAAATTTTCATCAATCGACTAAATTTGATATCCATGAAAATAAATAAATGCACAGTATAAATTTCTGTTCAATGATTTTTAAAACTTCTAATATCAAGGACCTTTTCATTTCTAGAACAGCTGACATAATCTGGAAAGATTTGACCAATCACTAGAAAACATACACAATATCCTGATTTCCGTTAGAACATTTAACTAAATAAAAGGAATACCTTTATATGTACATATGAATTTTGGAATGGCCTATATAACGAATTTCTACTCTACAAAATAGGGTACACAAAAATTTACGTTCACATGCAATTTTAAAACAATATTTATTTTCTTCTTAAAAAAACAAAGGTTGACATATTAATGCACGATTTCCATTGAAATAATAGGACAACATAAAAAACAAAAGTCAACTACAAAAGCACATTGAGGAGGCAAGCAATAGGATGATAAAATGATGACCTGTTGATTATACGGGCCACTTTGAACTTTGGTATGTGTAATTGCTTACACCTCTACCTATTGAGTCTGGTGACATAGCATGAACCTGGAAATCAAAGTCATATAAACGTTTTATTCTTTAACAAAATAGTCAAGATATTTTGGTTATGCAACATGATCATTTTAATGCTTTGCTTTTTAACAAACAAGTTTTACTATTTTTGATGTAATAAGTAATTGAAATGTTTTTTTTCTTCAAAAAATCAAATAGTTCTGGTAATGTTCGGAAACAAGTGTAGCCAAGTTTTAAAGGAGGGTAAAATATGAAAAAAGTGAAATTGCGAGGTTTACTGTAGACTTTCGTGTAAAATTTGTGATTTGCAGGATAAGTAGAAACTATTTTACCTTTCTGTGCAAGAACCGAATATGAAAATTTGTTTACATTTTGAATACATATATATAAATTAAGAAGTATACATAACATGTTCAGATTGTGCAATACAAGTACTAGACATTTGAATGATGATAATTTCATTGTGCATTTAGAAAGCTTTGAAACATATAGTTACAGACAAATTTCAAAGATATCATAATCTGATTGACACATAGACCTTACAGCTGTTATCCTACTGCTAGCAAGTTAAAGGTTTGGTTGGGTTGCTTACTTTATTTGCATTAAAGTTTGCTCAAGCATTGTAATCAAGATTGACATTTACAAACAATATAAGTGGGCTTAGTTAAACCTGTATATAGGTAAATTTTATCATTTGATAATGTCCAATCAAATTTAAATATAAAGTATGCAAGTTTTACTGTGCTTTTTCATTGTTTGTAGATGTCAATTTTAATTACAATGCTTGAGCAAACATTAATACAAACAAAGCAAACAAGCCAACCAAACCTTTAACTTGCTAGCATTATGATAACAGCTGTAACTGGCATCAAACAAAGCTAAGAGTATCAGCACACAGGATGGGAACCCACATACTACATGCCTATCTCCACTTGTCCTATATGTACTAGCTATATTGTTATAAATAGATCTGACATTGTTATAGTGTATCTATTGTCTTACCTCAAACATTGAAGATGTACTCTCTCCTAAAGATGCTCGGTCATGGCCTAAATCTGGACTGTCAGATGCAGTTGAAATAGGACGAGCACTTCCTAAAATAAATATAGAATTTGTAAGCTTCATTCTGTACTAACAAACAAAATATTTGATTCAATTGAAAACTGTGATCAGACATGTTATACACTTGTTGTGTTACAGTTGAAATAATAGGGTAGGTGGAATATAACAGTCTGTTTACTATATACAAAGTTTTGATTGGTCAATGAATATCAAAACTGTCTCCAATATAATATCCATTGTCCAATCAACTCTTTTTTAATATAGTAAACAAACTGTTACTCCACCTCTCCATTGAATTTAGGTATCAATCTTAATTACAATGCCTGAGCAAACAACCAAAAAAGTTTGCAAGCAAGGCATTTTAACTCTTGGTTTGCATGCTTTATTATTTTAACTGTAAAGCATAAACCTAGTTCTAACTCTATGTATCTGAAAACTTGAAGTAGCTGCCTGATAGACCTTAAAAACTTACACATTTCAATTCATGACAAAATATGAAGTCATTCTATTGAGAAAAGGGAGATATAACATATTTGTTCATTCAACACACAGTTTATAAAGAAACTATTATTTATTAATGGAAAAAATGTGACTAGGTGAGTTTTGCAACAATAAGAACTTGCATTCTAATATCTGATTCATATATCTTGATGCATATTTTTCTGAAATCACAATTATAAATCTCACATTTATGTTAAATTTGCAACAATAAATGCACCTAATAATTCCTGAATTTACAGTATTGAAAAACAGGAGGTAAATTTTTGACATATTCAAGGAACCAGTCCACCTTCCAAAAATTTAAATACCCTGACCAACATCAACTGATTTTCAAGAAAAGTTGTATTTCCTTCCCAATAAATGGACACCTTGCATAAAATACATGTTTCAATACATCTTACTTACCATTATGTTGTGCACCCCTTGTATGAGCTTCTTGAACAGTTTTCATGCTAGGATGCAGCATACTTCTAACTCTCTGTGGGATTGGATCATTCCCTCCTGAGGCCTCTGGTTGAGGTTGATTCTATAAGATAATAAATACATATTAGTATCCTTCTGATTCTTAAATAATACCTTGTTGTTTGTCATAAAGAAAGTTAATTTATGTGACAGTGGAAGAAAGGATTATGTATAAAAGGTTATTTCAAACAATTGAGGAACATATTCACCGCCATTTATTAAATTTCACAAATTGTAAAAAAAAGTTATTCTTCGTTTTTTTATGATTTATTTCCAATCCATAATGTCATTGATATTTATAATTGTTGATTTGCTTTATAAGAATTACATATCCACATTTACACAAATTACTCCTGTTGATATTTCCTATGATCTACAAAATGTTAAATATTTGTAC
Organism: Mytilus galloprovincialis; assembly: GCF_965363235.1. Lineage (NCBI taxonomy): Eukaryota > Metazoa > Mollusca > Bivalvia > Mytilida > Mytilidae > Mytilus > Mytilus galloprovincialis. The sequence goes on along the minus strand of NC_134840.1, from coordinate 102,342,850 downwards.
ATGTGGAGTTGATATACACAAATTATGAGTCTAATCTACCAATATACATCTGTTAAGCTATGTACCATCACTTTGGAAATTTGTGAAGTACATTGGTGTATTTTTCAAATACAATGCTGAGAAGTTTATATCAAACTACATTTTTCTATACCTTTGGAAGTTCTATCAATGCCTGAAGTCCCAAATCAGGACCCATATGAGCCACATGACTGAAATTTGTTGGTCCAGAAATAATTCTTGATCGTCTGTCTGCCCTAGAAATAGAAAATAAATTTCATATCATGTTTTGTTAAATTATTTAAGACAACACTCCATTCTGCTCAACAACAACAAAATTAAAAAGCTTACTTAGCCATTATGAATTATTTCCTGAAAAGAAATATTGGATTTTTGTTTATCTAAATTATTTTTGTTTATATCTTAAAAATAATCTGGTATGCACGAAAAAAGAAAAACTAATGACTAACCAATTTTCTACACCCTGTTTTCACAAAATCTACAAAAGTCACCATCCAAACTTCGGTGTACCTAAATCTTAAAATTACAATTATTTCCTAACCTTAGAAATATAGCAAAAGTAGTTTAACGACAGATATATATATATGTAGCATGCATAGAATATATTCATGCAGACTGAAAGCTGTGTTGTGACTTAGAATGGCAGTCTAACTGTTGTAATACTTGCTCCTTAGTGAAGACTGTGCTTTAACCTGCCTTTAATAAATTTGTGCAAGGGCCAGCTACATTTAGTCCTTTATGTAATATTAGTCTCTTTTCAATAATGCACACATTTACATTTGTTTACATTAATTTAATTTATGTATATATTATTATTCATAGGATAATCAATATTTGTGTATCGTCCTGAACATGCATGAAATATTTGACACTGAATTTTAAGCAACCAACAACCAACAATCATCATTAATTTTTTTGGACTTTGTGGGTATAAGTTAACCATACATCTAAATGTGCAGCCAAGTACAAGTTTTCTTTAGGCAGACATTGGCTAAACGATGAAATCACATGTCCACATAATAGATATAAGGTATATATAAACGCAAATATATCTCCATCAATATATAGTATACTATGAAGTATTGCTATTCAACGGTTATACAATTGCTATAAAATATATGATGAGAAGATAAATTTTTGTTGCTACAAATGAATCTTGCAAAAGTTTGTGGTCTAAAGAAAATTACCTTTTTTTTAAATGGGGAAATATTAATTCCTTTTATAATTACAAAAAAAAAATTTGCTATTCCCATAACCTATATATATCTTATGTATACAAATGCCCACATAAAAATCTGTTGATGCTATATGTGATAAGCAAAAAATACAGAATTCACACAATATATACATAGAAAAAATATATCTATACTACTATATGCTCTAATTATATGATATACATGTACAAGAGGTGGTGGTTAGCAGGTTATAATGTAATGGGCACTACGGAATCGTTCATGCAGGACATGCAGAGTTCACTGAAGCATAGCAATGTGACTGGCCCACTATGATAAGAAAGAGAGCTTACTGCACTGGAAGTACTGGAGTACTGGTGTGAAAACTATCTGGTCCCATATGTGCTACATGACTGAACGACATTGGTCCAGAAATTTCACGAGAACGTCGTTCCTGCCTAGACAAAATATTACCAATTGTCAATTACTCCATTTTGCCAGTCAAACTGACCACACTGATTTAATAACTGGACAACGGAAGGATAGTCTCATATAACAGATTACATGTTTATACGATGCTAGCTTTGGCACACTAATTATTTATTTATCATGCAAGTATATCAAATTATCATGCTAAGATGTAAAGTAGATCTTGATATCAAGGAATTCATTAAGTATGTTGGCTGCAGAAGAATGAGATTAAAGTAAATAGTTTCTTTCCTATGCAAAGTTCAGTTAAGTTCATGGCTATTCCAGAAATAAGTGTGAAAAAGATAAGCTGAGTGGGGTAACATATAATTTTATTTCATATTGCAAACAATTATAAAATCTGGCCCAACCAATAATTTGATAGGAATGCCTTTAGACAGTCCAAGCTTAGTTGCTGTGTGGGACACACACACTTTATAGACGTCAAAAAAGCCTTCAAAACAGATATTTCTGGAAAAGCCGTAACATATTACCTAATTAATAGCTACATATATTAATTTCATTAGAATATATCTCTATCATTATCCGTTTTGTATTTTATAGATGCTGAATTCCTCATTTAAGTTATGACCTGCTATAAATAAAACAACATTGAGCTGTTGTTAAATAATGATTAACATTCAAAGCTAAACATAAACTGCTACATGCTTATAAAAATATAATCTAGAGTAGATTGTTCTGTAATTGCTACTGATTGGTCCAGTCTTGCTAAGTAGAATGTCATACATCAATCCTTTCTAGGGGAAAAAAATCAAACATTTTAGAATTCCAACATAAAATTACCCAACCCATAAGTAAACACTTATCATCAAATGATGTTACCTTCCTATATGCTGCAACACCATCACAAAGTGATCAAACAAATATTTTTGTGAGCTATAGAGAATACTTACCCTTTGACATTCTGATCATCTCTTGTTTTGAAAGAGAATCGTCTTTTGCTTCTGTTTACACTCTTGCTCTTGAAAATTTCTGATAAGTTAAGTTTGTCTTCTTCTGCAAATTATCAAACATTCATAACTTACTAGTGTTATGGTATTATATTTAAATTTATAAATGGTAAAGCATACAGATTTACATGTTTCATCACATGGAAAATGAGGCATTGACTAGACTCCATGTCATTGTATAATTGGTTTGAATCAAAAATGTGTTTTCGTACAGTAAACGATATATTATGTCCAAAACCACTTTCAGAATTACTGTGCTATTTTACTGCGGTTAGTTTTTATTGGTGCAAGAAGCATGAGTGCCCAGGGGGAACCATGACCTTCAGTATGAAAACTAACAGTTCTATTTAATTAAAATCGGAGTGTGGTTTCAAACTCACAACCTCGGTGTTAAACTACTTAGACCACCTAGCCACCGAAGCTCCAACAGTAAACATGTCAATGTAGATATAATGCAAAATCAATTATGTAGACACTGATTAGATCTTTTGCCACTAAATGAGAAAATAAGACTTTTGAGTTGGTCTTCGATTTCTTATTCCACGCTGTTAGTCACAAGTTCATGTAATAAAACTGCAGCAAGACTTTAATTATCAGTATCTTAACTTCTCTTTCAATAAGATTATTAATGCCAATTTATGTGCGTGTTTCTTAGTGTTGAGTGTCAATTTCAGCAAACTTGGCATTGATCATGGTAGTCAGTTTTTATTGGTGGAGGGAGCTGGAGTGAACCACCAACCTAGTTGTGCAAATTGAACATAACACATTCTATATAAAAGATTTGGATAAGATGAATACCTTAACTCACGCTGTATTATCTTACCTAAGTGAATATTTTTGAAGTAGACTATATGTTGTGAGTCAAGGTTTGTGAACAAATTCATAGAACCATCTTTACATAAAGGTTTTGTCTGAAAGTAAATAATTAAACAAAGACATAAAAATTATACCTAATAAATTTTTTTTTTTAATATTTTGTTTTTTATGATTATTTCCAACAATTAAATAATACAACAACAGGTGCGAAATCTCCTTCTGACAGATGATTTACTCACAATACAAATAGTGCCATCTAGTTATATATTTGCAACAATGACAAGCGAGCAATATTGAAATATTGACGTTTTATACATTGATATAAGAAGATGTAGTATGAGTGCCAAGAGACAACTTGTAAAACCATTATAGGTCAAAGTATGCTTCACACGAGCCTTGGCTCACATATATTTGAATTTTAAGCTACAAGTTGTATTCCACTTGATGCTTCAGCAAACCTGATTTCTTTAATAATAAGTCTAGAACAGCCAATTACATTATACAAGAAAATCACCTTAAAAAAAAGTTAAGAAAAAAAATAAAACATTAACACTACCATTTCATATAATTATGCAGCAAATTTAATAAAATCATACTTTTTTTAGGTTGAGAGTCTGTATCCATTCAGTAGTTTGTATATTATATACAAAAACAGCATTTTCAGAATAGCACAGGAGATATGGTTCATAATAGGCTGAAATTTAAAAAAAGGAATTCTCAATTATTAAATATTATCATATACTTAGAAATGATATAGCTTTTGCATATATGTAATGAGCGGAAGTACACACCCCATAATTTCCCACCCGGGCTGATAACCCATATCAGGTGCATCTCGTGCACAAAACCCATAATAGTGCCTCTCGTGCAAGTTACTTCCGGTGTTTCAGGTATCGGTTGTTTACTTTCCCATTGTGACGTCAGATATTTTTTATGATAACGTCAAAATTTACGGGAACTTTTGTGGGGATTATTTAGTACTTGCTATATTCTTTATAAAGTTTTTGATTGTTTTAGTTATTGCATTTGTTTATTTGCCTTACATAAAACTAGTGTCGGAAGTATATGATAAAGCGATTAATACATGGCCTTTTCCATATCAGCCTGGGTCCTCGACTCCGTCTCAGGCTGATATGCAAAAGGCCATGTATTAATCTCTATTTAATTGTTTTCATTTTTCATTTAACATTAAAGAGATAGTATATGTCATTTTTTTATTTGCACTTAATCTATTTTCATTAACATTATATTGTTGTATTTTGAAAGATGAAATGTAAACTTACCAAATGCCAAGGGTGGAGCTGGCCACATCATTTCTTGAGTCCTACTTCTCTTACCACTATTATCTACATATACACCTAATACTGAAATACACAACACACACTGTGTTAAAATCAACATATCAAAGAAACTTTCTTTTGTAAAAGAAAATAATTAAAACACTGTTTTACATGAAATTTTTAAAACTAATATAAAATAAAATGTGTTTTTTTTTATATCTTTTTCATCTAGACATTTTGATTATGGAATAACACCATTTTGTTAACAACTGGGATTTTTTTATGCCTCGAATTTTATCTTTTGTTCATTGTTCCGGGTCAGGAATGAAATAAATAAGAGTCAGTCAGGTAACCTCAACCAAATATATATATTTGTTGCCTATTTTACATTCAATTGAGATTTAGACATTACACTATACATATTTACCATTAAACACTAGAAAATATTCTGATTCAGACACCTGTACTGCCAGCAGTGCATCTAATTGTATCTGGACAAGAAATTGTAGACTAGGGTCCTCTGTGTTCAGTAAAGCTATAATAGAAATATGTAGCAATGTTATCATTAATTAAAAGCATTGTGAAAATTTAACTTCTATAAGAACTACATATCAATGAGATGATTTCAATTTACATTTTAAGAAAACAACTATGTTTATTTTTAATCAACTTATACCAGTAATATATGTTGTTATTCAGACCAATATTGCAGATAAAGTCATACCTGTTCATTGGAATTATCGTAATTTTCATATATGGACATAACAAGAATGTGTCCCCAGTACATAGATGCTCCATCCGCACTATCATTTTCTATGTTCAGTGGACCGTGAAAATCTCTAATTTGGCATTAAAATTAGAAAGATAATATCACAGGGAATATGTGTACTTAGTTTCAAGTTGATTGGACTTCCAACTTCATCAAAAACTAACTTGACCAAAAACTTTAACCTGCAGCGGGACAGACAGATGAACGGAAGAACGAAAGAACGGACAAATAGATGGACAGACCCACAGACCAGAAAACAAAATGCCCATAAATGGGGCATAAAAAATAAGTGCCTGTCCCAAATCTGGAACATGTAGTTCGGTAATTGTCATTGGTTCCTGTCTGTCATATTTGTTTTTTCACCAGTTTTAAATTAGGCTGTTAGTTTCTCAATTGAATTGGTTCATATTTTTCATGTTTGGGCCTTTCATAGCCCACTATAGAGTATGGATTTTTCTTAGTGTTAAAGGCTGTACGCTTGGCTATAATTGCTAACATTGACTTAATTTCAATTTTGGTGGATAGTTGACTCATTGGCAATTATATCTAAAGTCTTATTTTTATGTTAACAGAAAAGATATAATCCTAAACAAATTAATAAAAGAGTAAACCTACCCATCGGTGCTGCATCCCCTTGTACACTATAAATAGCAAAACAAGATGGATATCCTACACAAAGTCTATCATTGATTATTTCTAGAAACTGCACATGTCCCGGAACTTGAATGTCTTTGACCTTTCGATAGCGTTGTCTGGTTAATATAAGGTCGTACACTTGTATAGTTCTTTTAATAGCGACACAGAGACAAGAGTTTTGAGTCTGACGTATAAATCCTACACAGAACAAATTACAGCCTTTGGTGTCTGGAATTTTAACTGGATCACCTTCGTGTCCATCTAATACAGACTGATGTATTATCTTTACATGGTGTTGTCTACCTGTAAAGATCATTTTAAAAATTTAAATCAATAATTTCAACAACACAAAGCAAAATCCGATTATAAATATAAGATACTATTCTAATAGCTAGCTGTGACTTGAGTTAGTTAATAAATAACATATTCAATCACATGAAGATCAATTTATGTTATAAGGGTCTGCACTATTGTCTCAACTTATCTTCAATGTTTTGTAGCCCTTTTTGTATTTTCATTAGTTATGTATTAAACATTTTCCCCATTTTTTTTTGGTTATTTCTTGTTGTTTTTAAATTTGCATTTCAAAAACACGTCTGGTAAAATGAAATATGAATTTCAGCAACCAACATCCTTTATGTCCTTTTTATTCTTTCACCCTGACAGATAACAATAACAAGGAGACTGTCTATAGAGTATTGATAGTTACACGATATGAGTCTGTCCCTAGTTGAGTAACCTGTTCATTATTTTTTCTCTCTGTCTCAGTTTTTTATCCCTGAAATGTGGTGATTGTGGTTTAAGATATTGCATTAACATCAAGTCTCTTAGGACTTGCATTTGAGCAAAGGTGCTTGTCCATTGAAAGAATTATAGTTACCACTAGACAAATAACAAAATAAAAGTCTGTCAAACTTACCACTAGTATATACTACTAACTGTTCATCATGGACTAATTCTACTTGATACACTGGTTTCTTCTCATTCTTATCCCCGATCCTGATCAACACTACAAAAACATTAACTCATGTTTTATGATAGTGATAATTTACAATACTGCAATGAACACTCTTGCAGAGTAAAAGATAAATGAGTTTATCGATATCAGTCACCATTACCAAAGCTTTATCAAACCACCAATTGGTATTAAGTCAAGTAAAAATACTTTATAGAAATTATTTGTACTTGAGATACATGTAATTTGGATTGACAATTCTTGTGCATAGTTGTCTCATAGGCAATCACACCTTATTTTATTTTTAACATCTTATGTCAGACTGCTATTTTGTTGTTTTTTCAAGAAATAAAACACACATCACAGTGGACAATATCAACATATATATTTACCATCTTTGTTTAACTGTGCCACAAACAAACCTTCGTCTGTTCCCATCAATAATTTGTTTTGTTCTGAAACAAAAAACTATACGATTACATTTCATTACTTTTTCATCTAATATAATTGCCTCTTTTTGAGACAAAACTGTAACATCATATTTATATTTGTAAAATAATTATGATTTTAAAAATTCCAATTCTTGCCATTGAGCAAACATGAGCAACTGTATTCAAGAAATGTTGAGAATGTTTACTTCAGGTTAAGTGCATTAGATATTTTCTTACTACTTATTAACATTATCACCAAAGATGGTGGTTTCTTCATTTCATTAATGATATGCTAATCAATAGCCACTGGTTTCTTCACATTTTTGCATAAAGAACTAATAAATTCAATTGAATGAACTCCTTTCATTATATCTCATGGTGGTGCTCCTATGAAAGGAAGTTTATAGAGAGCATACATACACACATATACATTTCCATGGTACAACTTACCTAAAATTGTACAAGAATTGGTACTTTTGACTAACGACAGTGAGTTGTCATATACCTCCTGAGCCTGAAATGCCTGCAATAAAAAAGAGAATAATTAGCAATCAATAAAATGCTATTATTTTATTTATGAAACATCTTTGCCTTAAGTACAAATTTGTAATTTTGAGATTGTAATTTAATATCTCTGCCTATATAAATGGAAGACCAGTACTTTTAACTAATGCCGAATTAAATATGTAAATAACATTGATCACATCTAAATTCAGTAAGAAAATCATGTATATTGATAATTTATATGAGCCGAACATCTTATGGCTACTTTAATTGGATGTGAGAGTAGGAAGGGAATTCCAAAATCTACAACCAACATCTTTTTGCAATTTTACATACATAAAATAAACATGCAACCATAAATGTACCACAACCCAGGTCCATACCTTTCTGTCAAACACTTTTAATTGTAATAGCCCGTACTATGCTCAACGACATTCAAACTTGGATATTTTTAGGATCTTATTCTCCAACGAATGTTTGTGCTAGTCATGCAGATCACATAAAAAATTAAAGGTATTTAATTGGTCTGCAAAACTCTTTTACAACTAAAATAAATCAATCTCACTTTTTATAAATTGTTTGAAAGTTTATTTTTAAATTTATTCATAGCTCCAACTGATCAAAATGACAATAACACTTACAGATTTGTATGGGAGCTTATTCTTGCGTAGAAGCTTGTGTAACTCATTCAGAGCTCCGACCCATCGGTGTCTCTCCTGCTCACTTTCAGCTAACATTAATACTTGGTATTTACTTCCTGGAGGATTCATTTCTGATGTTGTAACCTACAAATAGTCATTTATAATGAACTGAAACTAAATCTACACTCAAGAGACATATGGACATGATATTATCCATGTTTACATGCTATGGTCCTTTAAAGACAGAAATTACATGGCAAAGACAAAAACAAAATATTTTCTTCACTTTACATTAAAATTCACAATAACATGTTAAAACAAAGCAATGGAGCTATTGATCACTACTTGTACCCTCTTCAATTATGTTAACTCTATTCAACAGAAAAATTAATAAATTCATTTTAAGAGTATGTATATTAGCTTACCCTAAGAATACAAGGAATATCCTTTTTATTGGCATGTATCTTGCTTACCCTAAGAATGCAAGGAATATCCTTTTTATTGGCTGTCTTTTAGCTTACCTTAAGAATACAAGGAATATCCGTTTTATTGGCATGTATCTTGCTTACTCTAAGAATGCAAGGGATATCCATTTTATTGGTATGTATCTAAGCTTACCCTAAGAATGCAAGGGATATCCTTTTTATTGGCATGTATCTAAGCTTACCCTAAGAGTGCAAGGGATATCCTTTTTATTAGCATGTATCTAAGCTTACCCTAAGAATGCAAGGAATATCCTTTTTATTGGCATGTATATAAGCTTACCCTAAGAATGCAAGGGATATCCTTTTTATTAGCATGTATATAAGCTTACCGTAAGAATGCAAGGAATATCCTTTTTATTGGCTGTCTTTTAGCTTACCTTAAGAATACAAGGAATATCCGTTTTATTGGCATGTATCTTGCTTACTCTAAGAATGCAAGGGATATCCCTTTTATTGGTATGTATCTAAGCTTACCCTAAGAATGCAAGGGATATCCTTTTTATTAGCATGTATCTAAGCTTACCCTAAGAATGCAAGTGATATCCTTTTTATTGGCATGTATCTAAGCTTAACCTAAGAATGCAAGGGATATCATTTTTATTGGCATGTATCTTGCTTACCCTAAGAATGCAAGGAATATCATTTTTATTAGTATGCATCTAAGCTTACCCTAAGAATGCAAGGGATATCCTTTCTATTGGCATGTATCTAAGCTTACCCTTAGAATACAAGGGATATCATTTTTATTGGCATGTATCTAAGCTTAACCTAAGAATGCAAGGAATATCCGTTTTATTGGCATGTATCTAAGCTTACCCTAAGAATGCAAGAGATATCCTTTTATTGGTATGTATCTAAGCTTACCCTAAGAATGCAAGGGATATCCTTTTTATTGGCATGTATCTAAGCTTACCCTAAGAATGCAAGAGATATCCTTTTATTGGTATGTATCTAAGCTTACCCTAAGAATGCAAGAGATATCCTTTTTATTGGCATGTATCTAAGCTTACCCTAAGAATGCAAGGGATATCCTTTTTATTGGCATGTATCTAAGCTTACCCTAAGAATGCAAGGGATATCCTTTTTATTGGCATGTATCTTGCTTAACCTAAGAATACAAGGGATATCCCTTTTATTAGCATGTATCTAAGCTTAACCTAAGAATGCAAGGGATATCCTTTTATTGGTATGTATCTAAGCTTACCCTAAGAATGCAAGAGATATCCGTTTTATTGGCATGTATCTAAGCTTACCCTAAGAATGCAAGAGATATCCTTTTATTGGTATGTATCTAAGCTTACCCTAAGAATGCAAGAGATATCCTTTTTATTGGCATGTATCTAAGCTTACCCTAAGAATGCAAGGGATATCCTTTTTATTGGCATGTATCTTGCTTAACCTAAGAATGCAAGGGATATCCTTTTTATTGGCATGTATCTAAGCTTAACCTAAGAATGCAAGGGATATCCTTATTATTAGCATGTATCTAAGCTTACCCTAAGAATGCAAGAGATATCCTTTTTATTGGCATGTATCTAAGCTTACCCTAAGAATGCAAGGGATATCCTTTTTATTAGCATGTATCTAAGCTTACCCTAAGAATACAAGGGATATCATTTTTATTGGCATGTATCTTGCTTACCCTAAGAATGCAAGGAATATCATTTTTATTAGTATGTATCTAAGCTTACCCTAAGAATACAAGAGATATCCTTTTTATTGGCATGTATCTAAGCTTAACTTAAGAATGCAAGGGATATCCTTTTTATTAGCATGTATCTAAGCTTACCCTAAGAATACAAGGGATATCCTTTTTATTTGGGTGTATCTAAGCTTACCCTAAGAATGCAAGGGATATCCTTTTTATTGGCATGTATCTAAGCTTACCCTAAGAATGCAAGGGATATCCTTTTTATTGGCATGTATCTAAGCTTACCCTAAGAATGCAAGGGATATCCTTTTTATTAGCATGTATCTAAGCTTACCCTAAGAATGCAAGGGATATCCTTTTTATTGGCATGTATCTAAGCTTACCCTAAGAATGCAAGGGATATCCTTTTTATTTGCATGTATCTAAGCTTACCCTAAGAATGCAAGGGATATCCTTTTTATTGGCATGTATCTAAGCTTACCCTAAGAATGCAAGGGATATCCTTTTTATTGGCATGTATCTAAGCTTACCCTAAGAATGCAAGGGATATCCTTTTTATTAGCATGTATCTAAGCTTAACCTAAGAATGCAAGAGATATCTTTTTTATTGGCATGTATCTAAGCTTACCCTAAGAATGCTAAGCTTACCCTAAGAATGCAAGAGATATCTTTTTTATTGGCATGTATCTAAGCTTACCCTAAGAATGCAAGGGATATCCTTTTTATTGGCATGTATCTAAGCTTACCCTAAGAATGCAAGGGATATCCTTTTTATTGGCATGTATCTAAGCTTACCCTAAGAATGCAAGGGATATCCTTTTTATTGGCATGTATCTAAGCTTACCCTAAGAATGCAAGGGATATCCTTTTTATTAGCATGTATCTAAGCTTAACCTAAGAATGCAAGAGATATCTTTTTTATTGGCATGTATCTAAGCTTACCCTAAGAATGCTAAGCTTACCCTAAGAATGCAAGAGATATCTTTTTTATTAGCATGTATCTAAGCTTACCCTAAGAATGCAAGGGATATCCTTTTTATTAGCATGTATCACATCTGAGGGTAAAACAGCACTAACAGAAAATTCTTCATCTCTGAAAGAAACAATAAATATTTCTTAATTTGTATTTTGTCAAAATGTTTTTATTTTATATCTAACATTTATTCAAATTATTCTATTCTACAATTCTACTAGCAGATATTCAGTTTAATTCAGTTTACATGAAAAGCTTTGAAAATTTCAATTTCATCTTTTGTGAACTTGTATCAATTGATGCTTTAAACATTACCTCATATCTAAAACTTGTTGAACAACATTTGTAGGCTGGTTCTTATCTGGCAGAGTATCATATAAAAATAATTTAAAATCACAGACGACTACAAACTGCCGGATCCATCCTTTTTTAATTCCTCCTAATCTTGGCACCTACAAAGCAGTAAACTAAGATTATAATTACCTATAAATTCAGAAATTTGTGTAGGCAATTATTAATGAAAGATGGACGAAGATGAGAGATGAATTATTGTGATTTACAGAAATGCAGTGTAAAATAATTTTTTAATTCCTGCATATATTTTTGCAAATCATATCTGGTTAAAATAATAAAAACATTGCAAAAACATTTCTGCAATTATCTCAAGTTTTAATTTTCCCAATCATAAAATGTCGCAATTTTTTCCTCAATTAATATTATTCTGGGTTGTCCCTTTCGCCAATGAGTCCCGGTTTACCGGAATTCACGCTTCAGACAGCTGACGGTGAGTCCCGTTTTACCGGGATCGGAATACCTCTTTTATATTTCCCTCTCAAAACAGTGCAAATATGAGTTATCTTTCTTTGTTGAATACCCGGATGTACCTATACCCCGTTTAATATCTATACCAACTGGCCTTTTTACTCACCCTAACATAACCTTCATACGCTGTACCTATACCCCGGTTAATATCTATACCAACTGGCCTTTTATCTACAATTATACAGTTAATCACCATTACCAATAGTAGTTATATGTCAAGGAAGGCTACAACAATTAAGGTATACACATGTATAACTCAATTATCTTTCTAAAAGTTACTCTGAGTGAGATACAAGTCTGTCGCAATTATAAGCATCTTAAATATGAGAAGAAACAGACATTCAGTTTTCATAACTAAAATTTTGCTGCCATGAAACCAGACTATTAGATAGATATTTTCTGTTTAAAGCTGTAAAACATGTATTAATCTGAAAAGAATCAGTCAAAGGTAGAGATGAAACTAAATTGACTGATTGGAGTTTGCTTTACACCACTTCAGCATATATCACGGTAACAGATGCAATTACACCGTGTATCATCAGTACACTGGATATAGGTACTAACCAAGATCGATTTTGACCTTACAAGGTGACGAAAATCTTTGTTTTGCTTTATCAACATTCAATGTACATTTCTCAACATTTGAAATTCCTGCTCCCAAATAATTTTTGCATCAATTTTTTCCTATTCATAAAACAACTTTGATATTCAAATAAGAACAATTAACTTGTTCATGCGCAAATAGTTGTGAAAGTCAACACCCACTTTCAATTTCGATACAGTTGTTGAGACATTTATATGTTTTATCTGAAAGAAACCTAATACAGGGCAACAGTAATGGTTACCAATCATAAACCTACCTGTGATTACTCATTCCTTGAAACTGTTTGGGTAATAAACGAGTATGAATATAAAGTTTTTGTGTACGGTGTACAACAACTTAACTATGCACCATACATAAGAATTTATGTGGTCAGCTTAACACTGTACATAACGCTTCTTTAGGGATAAAATATCGAAAAAAAACATATGTATGAAAGATTTCAATGCCAATTATTGAAACAGCTATACTTATTACACACACAAATTGACCTTCTATCAGAAAAAGAGTTGCAATGAATATAGAATTATATCGGATGAGACAAGGGCCAACTTCTTTTACAAGCATTTGCACATGCTTTTAGTAATTCCTCTTGTTTTGGGAAAATAATGAGACATCTCTAATCATCAACCTACGACCAAATCATTTCTTAAAACAGCAATTATGTTTAGATTGAAGTACACAGTGATATTATGTGAACAAAACAAAGATTTTTCGTTACCGTGTAAGATCAAAATCGCTCACGCCTACTTGGTTAGTACCTATATCCGCTGTACCATGATACAAGGTGAATTACATACGTAACATAGAAATCGTTTAAGAATTTGTTTCAAGTAACCCCAATTAAAACATTCAAACAAAAGGTTGTAGACAATAATCCCTTTTAAAATTGTATGTAATTTCATAGATGAATAAAAATAGCTTCCAGTTTTAAGAAAATACAAACCTCAGTCACCTGTGGTTTTTTCCATTTGAGGGGAGTAAAACTCATGCAACATATATAAAGCCTTTCTTAAATATATTAATATAAACCCCTTAGAACTGTTCCATTAAAACATACATGGTATCCAGGTAAAAAAGATTAACCAAATATTTCATTTTAGAGGACTGCATACATTTTTAACCTAGACAATATATACCCCCCCCCCCCCCCCCCCAAAAAAAAAAATTGAAGTTTCCTTCTTTGGGTTAAGTGTATGTTATTATGGAACAGCCCATATGCATATAAATTCAGAACTAGTAGAACTTTGATTCAATGGATCAGTTTTTGTGATTTCTTGTAAAAACAGGAATGTCGTTACTGGTATTTAAAAAGTTACAATTACAACATTTCAAGTACCCATATGTATCTTAATATGTCTTTTCCATTTGATAATATTTAATTATTAACCACATAATCCACGAAAACTGATAACCATGAATAAAAAGATAATCACAGACACATATTTGTTTATGACAGACTTTCACAGAAATATATAATCTTCCAACAGAGTATTCAAGTCCAGGAAATTGACAAGTAAAACAATGAATAATCAAGAAACACTTTAATTTGAGACTATTGTAAAAAAAAACTAAAGAAGGGTAGGACATTGAAAATAACTTCTTAAAGAGTAAAGACTAACCATGCATAATAATGTAATATTAATAAGAAGTTGATTATAATTTTGTTTGGAAAGTTTCTCTGAACCTCATTACCCTACAGAGAATGCCTTTCACCATCCCTTGCCACATATATAATTTTACCTTGAATAGCATGGACTTATAATATAACTTGCATCTTATTCCCATTTTTTTTCATTTATCTATAGACTTATAAAATATATATATCATCTAGCATTATGTACTATGTAAATACCTATGAACTTGAATCCTGAAATAAGAGTTATCTTATTGTTGTGTATAAAATGATACCCCAAATATATTGTTAGTAAATGTATAGTGCAAAATTTGGTCTTTTTGTATACTGTGGATTCATTATTATTCGTTGGATACCAATTTTCGTGGATTTCGTGGGTACTGGGAAACCATGAATTGAAATATTCAACGAATTGCAAATTTTCTAAAGAAATATATGCATACTTTGTCAAAACCACGAAATTAAATATCCACAAATATGCAAGTTTTCCTCAAACCACGAAAATTGGTACCCACGAAAATAAATGAATCCACAGTAGTATTTGAAGATATATGGTACCACATTAAGGTGATAAAACATTGTATAGAAAGCACTGGATAAATTAAACAAAGATATAATTCAAAATAATTTAAAAACTCTTTCTTAAGTGTGTATTTTTTCAAAATTGAACGAATCATATATGGAGTGTTTCATAAACCAAGAAAACACAGCTTTACTAGCTTAATATGGCAACAAGCAAATTTAATAAAAGTTTGTTTGTTTTGCCTATCACAGCCTCACAAGAGAATTGGATATTGTAATTTGGAAACCAAAAGTGTTTGAGGCCTATTGCTTAACTGAACGAGTCTCGGAAATCTGAGCAGGTCATCTGACCCATTTAAGACGGACATAGCCTCTTGATTTGGAGTTAGTGTTAATGAGAAATGAACATAAGTATAAATATTATGACCAATGATCCATGAAATTGGGTTAAACATTTAGCTACAGCAAACTTGTATTTTGGCGTAATAATAACGTGATATAATGTTCTTACTTTGCTCTGCAGGTACGGGACAAACTGATGGAGCTTTCTCCATACAATGTACATGACAGCAGTAAGCACACTCTGAAATAAAAATTGTTATTCTGTGACACAAACATCATCATGTGACATTAAAACAAACATCATGTCTCCGTTAATTTAAAATTTATTAACAAGTGAAAGGTCGTTAAACGAGGCTTAAGTGAAATGTCAATCTTTCAGTCATCTACACACATTTGGTTTTCAAGGACCTTTCAATTTAAACATGCATGGTATCCAGGCTAATTTACTATTAAAACTGTAGGATAAATATTACAATTGCTTCTATGGACAAGTTCTTCATATTTTTCATTTGTTTTTTCAAGAACCTTTCAATTCAAACATGCAAGAAATACTTTCAGTATTCTTTTAAAACTCTATGATAAATATTACAATTGTTTTTATGGATCTGTACTTTATTTTCAGAAGCCCATTTCTTGGTACCATGCATGTTTACAAGATACAGCCCTTGTTAATTAACCTGTTTGTACTGACCTGAACATGTGGTTCCTTGTCTCTGTATTCCCACCATTAATGAGGTACACAAGTTACATTTGGATGGTGTGTAGAAGTTTTTCATGACAAATTTATGAGTTTTAGGTTGTGGCATTGAGCCTGTTTTAGAAGCACCCCATGGTTGATCATACACATGTTCTGGTTGTATTATTGGACTAGATTGGTGTGTAACATCAGGAGTATCTGGTGGCGCCCCCATGTGAAGGTCTGACCGTGAGTTTGTACGGGAGTCTCCATGTGACAGGCCATCTTCACTCATACTATCATCCTCAACTGCACTTTCATTGTCTGACTGAAATAGCAATAAACATTTTGTTATGACTGAAAATAAACTTAAACAACAAAGTTGATAAAAAAATAATATAATTGTAAGCTCACACATTGTTATTAACTTTCACATCTGCAATCAATAGATAGGCGGGGCTTCAGTTTGTATACATTTTACCCTATCTATTGATGGCAGATGTCAATCTTAATTACAATGCTTGAGCACACATTTATACAAAGATAGCAAGTCAACTATAGTCTTAATCCACAAGCTTTAGAAAATTAACTCTAATCCCCATATAAATATTGCAGCTCTTGCATAACAGTAATGCGTTATTTGGAAACTTCTCACACATTATGGTCAAACATGAAGCATATATTAGCAGTTTACTCACATCATTTAACAAAGAAAACTGTCCCTTGATGAAGCTCATCAATGTCTGCTCTCTTGATCTTTCCCCTAAATAGAGGAAAAAGAAATCATAATTCAATAATCTTACACCACTATCCATTCTAACGAATCAAATCGAATTTTCTACAGCAAAGACTAATGACTTGTTAAGCAATTTTCTTACAGGAAGTAAATTCTTTTTTCACTCATATAGAGGTGTCTACAGTTGTGTGAAACGGACCAATTTAGGTAACTTTGCTTCACACATTATATGTTATATTTGTTTTCTACAGCTTGGTCTTAAAGCTCATGTTCACAACTTCATGTGTAGGTCTTGTTCACAACTTCATGTGTAGGTCTGGTTGTATTCTGTATATCCATTTTCAATGAGTTGTAGTTTAACAGAGTGAGTCATTGACAAGAACACAAGATGGCAGAAGTAATCCCTATGTAGTGCTCTAGTTGTTAGCTGTCAAATTAATTATGCATACATTGACTTTTGGCCAAACTATGCTTATAGTATGCTTTCTCAAGATTTGGCCTAGACATCCAAATATCATCAAAGTAGTGTTATATATTAGTACTTCATTCTGGTCTTTTAGAAATCATGTAGACAGGTAGAGCATAAATTCTTTAAAAGTAAGGCATACAAATGAAATTCAAGAACTTTCAAGAGTTGACTGAACAATTCAATTTTGACATCTTTAAAAGATACAACTTACAAACCAAGTATGTTACTATCGTTTATCCTGTACTAGCATTTTAAATAAACTATTTGAGAAATTTTAACTTTATTATATCAACTTATCAAATTAAAAATGGTCTATCTATATATTGCTTCAACATGTCTTGCCAGTAGGAACCATCATTCACCAAAGAAACTATAAGCATTCATATGACAAAATCCAGTTTTAAAGGCAACAATTAAAACAATACCTGCTGATCAACATTATTACTTTTTAAGCAGAATTTATTTTGTACTTGGATGCATAACACAAAGAAAATAAAGTAACATAGTTTCTTCATCAATAAAGTTGTAACATGTTGTCATTGCCATTCAAACCCATAACATAAGCATTATTGTATTATTGGCCCTACGACAGGCAGACAATTTTTAATGTGACTGACAGTGTTAAATGTGAAGAGGTACAGGTTTAAAAATAAACTGGGAATTCATATACACTTATGCAAGGCTGTTATATTAATATATACAAAGAAATATGCTGAGGAACAAAACAGTTGGGCATCCTTTTTCCAACTCAAGGATTTTATCTAAAACGAGCATCTAGTGAATTGTAACAGTTTCATTGTGCGTTCAATTTTATTCTTCATTATGAGAGTATTGGCAAAACCTTGTGTTTAGCCTGGTCAAATCCTGTTGAACAAAACTATTGCAAGCCCTGCAAAGGTGTATCTTTGATGAGGCCTTATTAATACCGTAACTTATTTTCACAATGACCTTAAAGGGTTCTTTTTAGGACACCATTATTAACATGCATCACAACTTTCTACCAAATTCAATGAAAACATGCAAAATGTTTTTTTGTGACCAGAAACATATATATAGAGCTGATTTTTTCGTACACCATCTATATAATAGCAAATGTAATACCTGACTTTAATATTTAGTTTGTCAAAGCCTGTCTGCCCACTATTCCTAGGTCTTATTGTGATTGAAATCCAAACGAAAAATATCTTTTTTTAATAGAATGCAATTGGGAATCTTTTTAAGAAAAACTTGACAAAAATCATTCTGATTTAACTTTCTCACTCATATATGCATCAACTTAAAATAATGAACTTAATATTTAGGACTGAAAATAGCAATTTCTAAACCTACCCCTTTGCAAAGAAAATAAGCCAACATAATATATATATTATATAAATATATGCTAATATTATTCAAAATATATGACTCCTAGCAATAGGGATTCAAGGTTTTTCTAAAACGGTAGAGAAATATTTTGAATGTTCATGGCTGCAATGTATTTATAATTTCAGCAAATGGTTTAAAATCATACAGTGAGACACAATTGCTATTTAGAATACAGAGACATCTAGCTACAATATAATTGATGTTAATGTATATATACAATGTATTTAATGTATAGTAACAACTGCCAGATATATCCTAGCTAACTATACCTAGCAAGTTGTAGAAAGAGTGATCATTACAGACTATTTCATTAAAACAGAGGTGAGAGGGTAGAGTTTTTGACATGGGTTATGTCCCTTTGTTGAATGCAAAATAAACTACTCCAAGCAAACATGATTTAAGATTCCTTTCCCATCCTCTCATATCTATTTTAATGGAATAAACCTTAAAGATTTACTTGAGTTTACATTGAACCATGAAAAATATGTATCATATGAGGTTTTAGATCTATTAGAATGCAGATATACATTGCAGGAACGGCCGTAAGCTAAGCCGGATGGTCAAGTTAAAAGCAAGATAAATTGGGTTTATAAATATTAAGCAACTTAGGTGTATTTTAACTGCATATAGAGCCTTCTTACCTGTGTTTCCACTTGCTGAAATCAAATAGAGGACTAAACATTTGCCTTTGAATTTGAGAATCAATAGAGGCTGACCTTAGTTATTACAAGGAACTCCAATTTACATGTACTTTACAGATTTAATAGATAAAAAAATTAGAAACACTGGAGCAATTTAAATTTTCAAATGTTATATATTTGCAATTTCCATGCTGGAATAGAGAAATATCATACTTCGTGAAATACTATTCTTCTTACAATCTTTGGAACATTTTTATGTTCTTTTACGGTATTCTGAAAAAAAATTGTGGTTGCTATAGTAGCCTTTTTTCATTCCAACGATATGGTGGAAAACTTTATAATTGATATTATGGCCTGGAATAGCTCAGCCAAAGAAATGCAGTCAGATTGTCAAAAATTTCAAAATCTTCTGGGAAAAGAATAAAATAGCGTAGGATTAGAGAAATTTACATTTAAATTTAGCCAATGCTGGGTGTATCGAGTTCTACTTTTAAAAGATTTAAGTATACAAGCTCTAAATTAAAGGTCTTAACTAAACTATGGCCTATTAAGCAACTTCTTGAAATCTTTTTTTCAAACAGTTTTAATATTTCTACTTAAGGTACGTGGTCAAAAGCTCTTGGACTATTTATATCTACATTATATTTGTTCCATTTACATATAATTTATGACATGTGATTCTTGAGATTCAAATTTCTTTGAATTCTTTCAATTCAATGTTGAACATGCATTCATGATAGAAAAGCATAGTAAAACAAGCAAACATGATATTCCTAACTAAACTAATGAAAATGGACTTGTATAACTGCAAAGATTTCATTCCTTTTGAAATATTGCAAAAGAAATATTTATTGTAGTTTTATGACATGCCCTCATGAGCACTCAATGTAAAATTAATAAATAAGATGATTAAATATATCTTACAATCTGCAATATCTTGTTTCTCTAATAATGTCTCCTTCTCTTTCCTAAGTTCTTCTACTTCTTTGGATAATTTTTCTATAATTGTGTCTTGTTCATGGTTTTTCCTACAAAATTTAATTACAGTTTTATCTGCTCACCATTATATGCATCACACTAAAATATAATGTTGATTTTAAGTGTGTAAATACTTACCTTTATTAATATTTATGTTCAAATGTTCAAACTTTATTAAAAATATCATAAATTTTCCTTTATACCTAGATCCATGTGTTAAGAAAAATCCTGCATTAACTAGCATGGAAACCATTGTAGAAGTTTGTTCCTAACTAAGAATTACTTCAAAAAATAAGAACAACTTATATTAATTCCTTTTCACTTACAAGGCAGCACTCGCACTCACAAAGTGGAAAGGGATTAATATAAGTTGCAAAACTTGTTTCCCAATCCACTATAAATAAATATGTTTAAACTAAGAAATTAAGAACTCTATATTTTGGCTTACTTTTCAAAACTAACAACAGATGATTTTAACTTTGATAGTTCATCAGCTATCTGTTGTTTTGCCTGGATTTCACTTTGTAGACTAGACTGTAGTGTAAGTAGCTCCATCTTGTCAAGTCTCTGAGATCTACGGTTTCTCCATCTCTGCCGATTCTATATTATATAAATAGTTAGAAAATAAGAAATTTTTAATAAATACAAATAATAATTAATCCTACAGTTTTTAACATCTACTATTTTTTTATAAAACGTAAATTGGACAACAGAGTTTTACATAGCTGAATTGGACAACAGACAGGTAAAGCAGAATTGGCATTCCATTCAAGTGCACCTTTTTTACTTCCAAATTTTTTGTGTCCAAGTTTTAGGTTTCTCTATTCCATTTTTTTTTTTTTTTTTTTTTTAAGTAAAGGCATTTCTTAGTTGTGTTATGTTCAGTATGTATGTTTTGTCTTTTAGGGTAGAAGTCATTCCATTAAAGTGTCTACAACTTTCAGAACAAATTTTTTTAATTTACTTCTATAGGTCTTCAGGTTTCTTTATATCTAAATGGGCCCAAATTATTGGTGTCATTAAACCATAAATAAATGTTGCATTAAAATGTAAACTTACAGAATCATCAGAAACTCCCATCACTTTAAGGTTCTCCAATTCCTCTGTCATTTTAGTAGCCAAGGCCTGGAGATAACCTCTGGCATCCTTCTCATCACTCACCCTACAAAATCATCAATTCATAAGGTCAATTCAAAACTTATTGTGACCACAAAAAGAGTTCACAAAAAAACCCTGCCAAATCAAATCTCTGATACATTTAATGTTAAAATTTCTAATTACTAATCATTATATACATAATTTGGAAACTGATGTTCAATGGTTGTCATTTGTTGATGTGGTTCATAAACGTTTCTCGTTTTTTTTTATAAAGATTAGATGGTTGGTTTCTCCATTTAAATAGTTTTACACTAGTAATTTTCTTTGGGCCCTTTATAGCTTGCTGTTAGTTGTGAGCCAAGGCTCTGTGTTAAAGACCGTACTTTGACCTATAATGGTTTAGTTTTGCAAATTATAACTCTGATGGAAAGTTGTCTCATTGACACTCATACCACATCTTCTTATATCTATGAACATGTACTTCCTCTGTGTTAAATCTGTTCAGTGATTTTTGTTTATAACAGAATTGTTACTATTAGCCTTCTCTATTCTTAAAACTCACTAAAGTTTACATCAAAATAATAAGAAAATTTAGTCAGATTCTACTATGGAGAAGACTAATATATTATAAATTATTTTTTTTGTGCTACAGTATATATACTAATTACCATTTGATGATTTCTGAGATTTGAGCCTCCCATTGAGCTACAGATTCTCGTTTATCATAAATGTCTCTCATTTCTTGTTCTAACTGCATCTTTTCCTTGTTCATAGCTCTCAAAGCATTCTCTTGCTGCAATAAAACAATATTTATCTATATCAAAATCAAAATATAATCAATAGTTCTTGCAATTCAGATTTTGTATTTCAAAATACTGTAAATTTAAAAATTAATGTGATGTTATTTTGTATAGGAATATTAAGACCAGTAATTTACAGAATTTGGAAATTCTGAAAATTGTGAGGTATCTCAATTTTTTTTAATCTATACATAAGGTTGCATTTTTTCATCAACTTCTCCCACACAAAATTTCTGCTTCCTTGTATACATCATTTGACTCATTGATTAGTTTTTGTGTAAAACTCAGATACAATTTTTCCGAATTCTTATCTTATGAGTCTTTGCTCTTACCTCTAATTAATATATCATGCACCACTTTTACTAGAAGCTCAAACATGAATTGTTGCAAATATTTCAAACTTTAATCTTTTCATATATAAATACCAAAACAATAGAATATGCCACAAAATCTGCTAGAATGGGCTAAACATGTAAAATAATCAGCAAAATAAATTGGTTTATAAGCTAAGAACAAAAGTAGCAACCAATTTTGTTAACTTTCCAAGGATTAAACCTACAATTTCAAGCGCTTTTAAGACGCATGTCTCAAAATAACCAACAAACTGGTTATCCCACTAGAAGTAACATACTTACTGATGAGATTTCATCTTTTAATCTTTCATTTTCGTCTCCTATCAATGCATGCTGTCTCTCCGAATGTTCTAATTGTAACTTTAACCTTTGAATCCTACTAGCGACCTCATCCTCGGACACATTATTTTTTAATTTGTCTTTTAACGTCAATATTTCTTTCCTTAATTCTTTATCCTTATGTTCATGTTCACTTAATGAGAATTTTAAATCACTTATTTCTGACTGATATTTGCTAGTCACTCTAGAAACTTTCTCTTCCTTTTCTACTTTTGTCTTCTCTAACTGGCTTTTTAATCTGAAAAAAAAACAAAACCAAAACAATGATCACACTCGATACATAAAGGCAAACCCCTTTGAAGGAAAAATCTTAATGCAAACAATGCATTATGAAATTAAATACATCTTATACAATATAAATTATCATTGTGGGAGTAAGGATTCAGAAACGAGCAATAAGTGCTTTTTAACAACTTTTCACATTAAACTAATAGATAATCCAAAAATATATATATAGAAAATGTCATGTCAAAAGTGATATCTATGTTTTTCTAATTGCAATGGGAAATTGGTGCAAATTGCTATATGATAATAAAATTTTGTCAGAATTTTTGTCAAAGAAATCTTGTCCTTAGTTTAAAAGGAGTTCTAGATGCTAAGTACAGAAATACAATTGCTATATACACCCCTGCTTTAGTTAGCAGAAATACAAATAATCACATGTATAACCTATAGTCACCTTGAGACTTCTTGTGTTAATTCTATATTTGCTGGATTTGATGCCCTCCCTAAGTTTTTCCTTTTAATACCCTCTATTTCTTGTTCTAATTCTCTAGTGTACTGTTCAGCCCTCTCTCGTAACTTCTTTTCTTTACTTGATTCTGATTTAAACTCTTCTAAATGGTTTTGTAACTGTAAAATTCAAAGATATATACAGTATTTTCCCATTTTGACATTACTATCAATATAATAAAAGATTATGTAAATACAAACAAGTCAGAAAGCCAACAACACAATTTATCAGAACTATGGACACATACATGTATCAACCAATCCACATGTAGGTAACCTTCTTTTTGTCAAACTTTAGGTTAAATTTGAGTGGATAGAAGTCTGTTCTCTGTAGGTAGGTGGAAATAAGAATATCCATCTTAATAGTAGTGTATACTGAGAACAATATATATGGTCTTAAATATGGACAGTCACATGATGGCATATTTTATAACTTGATATGGACCAAAATGTAAACAAGATGTGTATAAGTTCCAACAGAGATGATGAAATATGTGGAAACTTGTTCTGGAGAACCTGCCAAAATATATACATGACTAAATTAAAGAGAAGATTATAAATTACTACATGTTGCACACCCAAGGCACGTATCTTTAATACTAAGAAAATCAATGTTTAAGTACTGAAAGATATATCACACAAGACTTAACAATTCAATTAGGATCATTATGTACATTTGCTTTAAATATTATCTTTTGTTCAGAATTATTATTACCTCAGACATGGATTTCTCAATTCTTCTTCGTTCGTTCTTCATACTATCCAGTTTCCTCTTGCTCTCGTCTACTTCATCTTCTTTGTTCCGTAATTCTCTTGTTAGTTCTTTTACTTTGGATTGGGTCTTTAACAGTCTGCACAAAAGAGAAGAATATTTAAAAGCCCTCTGACTTTTATTTTGTCATTACATATTTCAGTATTAGTATAAATCTAAAAGAATGTTACTATTCACATAATAAGAGTATTCACATAATAAGAGAAACCCATAGTAAAAACAAAACATAAAACAGATGCTATAAACCTTTTTTTATGAGCAAATTATTGTTGCCACTCCAAAAGTAATGCCAAAATAAAACTATTTTATAACAAAGCCGTTTATCAGAGTGAAATCACCTTGAATTACCCCGATTCCTAATGATTCTCTTAACACCGGCAAGGGGACATGCAGAATGCTATATACCTTTCACTATACATACTAGAAATTTTGTTTGTGCTGCTATTGATATATTCAGGATCATTTAATGCATCTTGTTGTGTCTACAATTGTCTATTTTATAGACTGGTATCATATTTTCGAATTGGCTACCCTGGTTACAACCCTCAGTAGTTAATTATCAATTTAGAACAAGAAATAAATAACTTACGAATCGTTTGTGTCTGTGTACTGTTCTATTGTAATTTTTTGTTTTGCTAAAGCTTCTTTTAATTCTCTAGACTGTTGTTTATACTTGTCTCTGAAGTCTTGTAATTCCTGTCGAATAAAATGTAACTGTTAATGTATTTCTTAATGAATACATCTTCAATAAGGACAATTGTTTATGGGGACCAATTTTTATGTTTACAGGGATAATTACATTTCATTGGCAACTGATTTCTTTGTTTTGACTTTTCTTACATTTTCTTATTGCATATTTATATTCATGGGTCACATCATCCAATGATGTCCATCTAACATAGTATCATATGAACAATAATGAATCCACATTATTGGATTTAGGGTGTGTTCTGTTACGTTTTATAAATTCATAAAAACTTCAAATTACTTTGAGAACTCAACACTAAAATTCTTCATTTAATTATTATTTCCCCTCCCCCAATGAAAATATACATCAAACAATTAAACTGGAGATTACTTTTTAATATCAGAATTTTCCTTGAAATATTTTTATACCAACAAGATTTTTTTTTAAATTATAAATTACTTTTTCTAATGCATTTTTCTCCTCCTCTATCAGTTTTATTTTTCTCTCTATTTCCTGTTTGTTGTCTTGAGCTCTCTTCAGTTCTTGTTCAATAGCACTAATTTCTGTCTGAGACTCTGTAAAAAGAAAAATCAAGAAAAACATCTTTCTTTGGGCAAAAAATCTGAAGAATAAACCAAACAAACAAAAACATTTGGCATTTGGCAATCAAACCACATCTTCTTATTTTTGTATTTAGACTATAATTGATTAAATGAAAAGTCTGTTCCTTCAAATCAAGTTTCAAACTTTCTACTGCTTCTGTTTTTTAAGTTTAAGAGCAATTAAATTTCCCTTGTACTGGTTATTTTTTTCATTTTATTTCCTTAACATTCAACCCATTTCAAATGTTCAAGAACATGAAGCTGTAAACATTCATCCTGTATGTGTCCAGGAAAGTGTGTGAACATAAATTTGTTCTAACAGTAAAAATACAAGAGGCTCTCAAGAGCCTGAATTGCTCACCTTAATTCTTTTGGTTAAATCTCTCATCAATGATTATTTTGGCTTTTCAATTTATTTAAATGTTTTTTGGATCGTCCTATTTTCTTCAAAAGCCAAAAAAAATAATCATTTTCTCCTATGTTCTATTTTAGCCATAGGAGCTATGTTTCTTGACATACAAGGAAATAAAATATAAAATTTATACTACATACTCTGAAACTCATTTAGCCTAAGTTTGGCTGAAATTGATACAGCAGTTTCAAAGGAGAAGATTTTTTAAAGTAAGTCAACATGATGAACAAATTGTGAAAAAAGTCTTTAAAGGGCAATAACTCTCTAACTTAAGGGGTCAATTGACAATTTTGGTCAAATTGACTTAATTGAAGATCTTACTTTGCTGAACATTATTGCTGTTTACAGTTTATTTCTATCTATAATTAAATTCAAGATAATAAACAAAAACAGCAAAATTTCCTTAAAATTATCAATTCAGGGGCAGCAACCCAACAACAGGTTGTCTGATTCATCTGAAAATTTCAGGGCAGATAGATCTTGACCTGATAAACAATATAACCCAACGTCAGATTTGCTCTAAATGCTTTGGTTTTTGAGTTATAAGCCAAAAACTGCATTTGACCCCTATGTTCTATTTTTAGCAATGGTGACCATGTTTGTTGATAGATCATAACTTCGGATACAATTTACAAACTAGATACCCTAAGGAACATTCAGTTAAAGTTTGGAAGTATTTGGCCCAGTAGTTTCAGAGGAGAAGATTTTTGTAAAAGATTACTAAGATTTACGAAAAATGGTTAAAAATTGACTATAAAGGGCAATAACTCCTAAAGGGGTCAACTGACCATTTCCGTCATGTTGACTTATTTGTAAATCTTACTTTGCTGAACATTATTCCTGTTTACAGTTTATCTCTATCTATAATAATATTCAAGATAATAACCAAAAACAGCAAAATTTCCTTAAAATTACCAATTCAGGGGCAGCAACCCAACAACAGGTTGTCTGATTCATCTGAAAATTTCAGGGCAGATAAATCTTGACCTGATAAACAATATTACCCCACGTCAGATTTGCTCTAAATGCTTTGGTTTTTGAGTTATAAGCCAAAAACTGCATTTGACCCCTATGTTCTATTTTTAGCAATGGCGACCATGTTTGTTGACAGATCAGTTAAAGTTTGAAAGTATTTGGCCCAGTAGTTTCAGAGGAGAAGATTCTTGAAATAGTTTACGACGACAGACGACGACAGACGGACGACGGACGACGACGGACGCCAAGTGATGGCATAAGCTCACTTATCCCTTCGGGACAGGTGAGCTAAAAATAAATTCTAAAAGAAATGAGTATTTTACCTGCAACTACTTTATGTAAGACAGCGATTTCTTCCTTCAGATGTCGAGATTCTGACTCTGATGCTCCCGAGGCTGCAGCACCGCTGGCTTCTGACGATAACCTTTGAACTGTTACAGTTGATTCTACAATATAAATATACTACATGGTAAAGTCAATATTTCTACTTATTTTTTATAACAGGATGGACTTGTTTAAAATGCTATTGTGAAAGGCTATAATCCTTCTGAAAAATCACATTCATTCTATCGTTTTTACCACTTGACAATTAGGTAAAACTGATAGTTTTCCTTTTTTAATCATATGCAAATTTAAGCTTTTTGTCTGTCGTTCTCTTTAAAATCACAGTCAAGATCACAGTGTGTCCACTGGATCAATGAACCCTCCCCAAAATGTCTAAATACAAACAGATCTTGACAATAGATACCTTGAAGTTTCCTTTTCAGCTCTGTGTTTTCTCTGTCTAGATTTTTGATTCTCCTTTCGAATGCCTCTACAGCTAATGATTCAAGATTAGATGGATCAATATCACCTACATCTTGAAGGTTTCCCAGATCAGAAATTTGACTGAAAAAAATTTGATGATCATACTTGCCATTTAATATTAATTACATTTTCAACAAACCATCTCTTCTAAATTAAATAAACATACCCTCCTAAAATGATCCGAAACAGTAAGTTGATATATAACAGAGATCTATAAAAGGTTGAATCCTACATAGCTGTAAAAAATAAACATATATTTTGGGCGTTTCAAAGCACCATTATTATTTTCAGAGGAAAGTATTAAAGAAATTTATTCCAAGGTGTTTTAATAAACAGTTTAAACATTGCAATCAGTATTCTTTATTCGTTAAAGGTTGATTATAAGACTACCACACTTACCTATGAGAGGTAAAAGTAAATCCTACAAATGGTAAATGATGACCAGTAAAGGTAGCATTCGTCGAGGGAGGTATAGAATCCTACAAGAACAAAGTTTATATCATCTAAACATCTTTTTCTATGCAAATGAATTATGATGTCTGACCTATCTATTTGTTCTTTTCTTACATTTAATGTTGTGGCAATGAAATGAAAAGACTTACTGAACAAATTAAATATGACAACAGAATTCAAAATACTGATTCTTTTAAACCAAAGCTATGTTAAGTAAAGCCAATATAATCATAACAATCTAGTAAATGAAATAAAATTTTGCATATACTAATGGATCTTCAAAACTCACAGTATGTGTAAAGTCTGAGTCATCTACATCAAAGTTGGACGTGTCTGTCGGACTGCTAACTTCTGGGACATAAGGAGCATTCACTGAAATAGTACAGAAAATTCAAATAAATTTATACCAATTTATATGTCTACTATTGGATTAAATGTTCCTAAAACTAAGGGTAATTTTATGAAATTATGAAAGTGTTCAGAGTTTAACTTACGATATAGAAACTGTTCAATTGTCAAGGCTCTACATTAATCTTAAATGTGTTTTTTTTTGTTTTGTTTAACCCAAGGGCTGATAAGGGTATAGAAATGTGTTCATATGTTCATAATATGCTAGTAAAACTCAAAAAATTGTTCATTTTGCTGGACAGGATGTCTGAATTTGCAGCCACATCCTGTCAGAATGGAGAAACTTCAACCTAATTTCTGTAAACCCCTATCCAAACACTCATACATAAAATAAACAAAACTGCAAAAGAGAGGTACTAACTTTCTCTAATGTTTTCCCAGTCAATACCAGAAAACCAGGGGTGTTGTTTGAATTCATCCAGACCAGTTCTACCAAATCTAGTTTCAGCACTACATATCAATTTCTTTATCAAATCTGTGGCATCATCACTGATCTCTATATCGCAGGGAAATTCAAAACGGGACTGAAACACAAAAATATATATTTAAAGTTAAATTCTTATACAAATAACTCACTCAGCTTGCAAGTTTGAAAACCTGTTTATATTTATAACATTCTTATTATATTTCCTACCCTACTGCACTTTTTGTCTTCTGATAACTCTACACTGTGACTTTTACATTTAATGCTATTATAAAAGTTTCTGCACATGTTCAAATGAATATTTAATATACCGTATACGGTTGTAAATCCAAGTGAGAATGGTATCATTCAAAAATCTATTTCTATTTCAGTGTCATCAACTTTTACTAAGACCTGAAATGTTTGGAAAAACCTTTCAGATTCATCAATGCTCTTCAGCTCCATTCTTTATTTGGCCTTTTAATCTGTTTTCTTCCAAGCTTTACTGATGAGTCTTTTGTTGACATTAAAATTTGAAATTTTAATTCTAGTATCAATCATTGTCAATGATGAGTTTATTTATATTTTGAGTTTTCCTATGGTTTTGTATCCTCTGTTAAACCTGACGAACTAACCTATGGTTTTGTATGTTTGACTTACCTGATGATTCATAATTTTTCCGTAGGTTTCTACCAGAGATTCAGCATAGAAAGGTGTTTCTCCTATTAACATCTCAAATATACAAACACCTATTGACCACCAATCACATTCAGGACCATAACGACCATGGCCATCTTCCATTGCCTACAAACAAATATTTCATACTTTATCAATGTGAACTTTTTTATAGCATTTAGAACCTTCCTTGTATGTCATGCAAATTACAAAATAGAATTGTAATCTGGTTGATAAAGACTCATTAAACCAACAAAACAAAAGAACTTTTTTTAGTACAGACAATTAAAATTGAGAAGGGAAATGGGATTAATCTATATTTCAGGTGGTCTTACTTTGACCAAAACGTCTGATCATATCAACTTGAATATATATTTAAAAGTTGTAAATTTTTTAACAACAAATATGGTTGTGTACTTACCCTAAGGATTTCAGGAGAAATGTAATCAGGTGTACCTACTGCTCTAGATGATCGGACCTAAAATTCAGAAACAGCTATATCATTAAATGGAGCAAAGAGTGCCAATAAAATTTATTGATAAATATCATTTCTAAACTTCCACAAACTTTGAAATTGTTTATAAGTCAAAGTCAAAAAGTACTGTTTAAGGTGGCTCAGGCCTATTCGAAGTTTCTATCAGAAGTGCCGTATTTTTTGTTATTTTATTCTTTACAGAAAGTTAATCAAATTGATCGAATATCAAAAAAACGTTCTATGACACTTGGTCCAAAACTGTAATATAAAAAGCTGAAATAAAGCTTCAAAGAATGAGCCAATAAAAAACATAGGTCACCAATAAGGAAAATTAAATATTTTGCCTTAAAACCCAAATTATGGCAAGAAAATGGGTGAAATGTCATTTTGAGCCTTTCACAGACATGACAAATACACATAATAACAATAATATTCTTTGAGTAACACAAGAGTGCACACGCTGAAATGTCTCGCCTTCTATACTAATCATCGATATTATGTTGATAGTCCTAAGTATAAAGCTAAGCTTTATTACAACTGTCACATAAACTTAACATTAACAAAGATAACTAAACAAAGACCAATGAACCTTGAAAAAGAGGTCCAGGTCAGATGAACCATGCCAGGCAGACAGGTACAGCTAACAATGCTTCTATACAACATATATAGTTGACACATTACTTATAGTTTAAGAAAAATAGACCAAAACACAAAAACTTAACACTGTGCAATGAACCGTGAAAATGAGGTCACGGTTAAATAAAACCTGCTCGACTGACATAAAGATCATAAAATATTTCCATACACCAAATATAGTTGACCTATGGCATATAGCATTAGATAAAAAGACCAGAACTCAAAAACTTAACTTTGACCACTGAACCATGAAAATGAGGTCAAGGTCACATGACATCTGCCCGCTAGACATGTACACTTAACAATCGATCCATACAACAAATATAGTAGACCTATTGCATATGGTATGAGAAAAACAGACCAAAACACAAAAATTTAACTATAACCACTGAACCATGAAAATGAGGTCAAGGTCAGATGACACCTGCCAGTTGGACATGTACACCTTACAGTCCTTCCATACACCGAATATACTAGCCCTATTGCTTATAGTATCTGAGATATGGACTTGACCACCAAAACTTAACCTTGTTCACTGATCCATGAAATGGGTCGAAGTCAAGTGAAAACTGTCTGACAGACACGAGGACCTTGCAAGGTATGCACATATCAAATATAGTTATCCTATTATTTATAATAAGAGAGAATTCAACATTACAAAAAATTTGAACTTTTTTTTCAAGTGGTCACTGAACCATGAAAATGAGGTCAAGGACATTGGACATGTGACTGACGGAAACTTCGTAACATGAAGCATCTATATACAAAGTATGAAGCATCCAGGTCTTCCACCTTCTAAAAAATATAAAGCTTTTAAGAAGTGAGCTAACGCCGCCGCCGGATCACTATCCCTATGTCGAGCTTTCTTGCAGGCTCGACAAAAACTACAATGATTTAACATTTCTAATCATTCAAAATATTAAAAAAAATAATATCCAATTTACGACACATACGTTTCATGTGCAACGTAATCCATGTGTGAAATTATGCGCAGTCCAATGGTCCCGATCCTCCTTAAGTAAACTCAAATGTCTAAAGCTATGAGTTCTCCACTGAAATACCATTTAGTTAACTGTCAAGATGAAGGACAGCATTAAAAGTTATGTCCCTTTAACATATATTTATATCTCTATACAGCTTAAGTATGAAGTCTTTTTCATATATCTCTTTTTCCAAACTCTTTCATGGAGATCATGAGTTAGGTCAAGGTGACCAAATGGCATGGGTTTTTTTTAAATAAAAAAGGGTGAAATTTGTGCATAATTGAAATTCCTTTTGCAATATTTTTCTACCTAATAAAATTAATTCATTAGAAATAAGCCTTGTTTAATTTAAATGTAAAAATTTTCAGCATGGATTCATTTATGGAAAGGATGCATTCGAAATGTCATTCAATTAATGTATTCACATTCTTAAATCAGATTTATTTCCCTAATCATAAATTGTGATACAGTAACTGAATTACTAAAAAGATTGAATTTTAAAATGCTCAGTTTACCACTACTTTGAACATTTTCCCAATAATGTGATATTTTAAACACCATAAATCTATTCCTTTCAAATTTTAAAGACATTAAAATATTTCTAACATAAACTGCACCATTTAATAAACACTATTATCTTTTTTTTTAAACATGTACTATTTAAGATACCTTTATTTTCTCAGGTATCAATTTTCATGATTGGAGAAAAAAATATCTCAAGGGTAATTAACTTTTAGCAATTTAGTCATTTGATCCTTACAAAGTAACAAAAAATTAATTGTAATAATTTGTCCAGTATTCAAACTTGCAGTTTTCCCCTAGAGTAAATCAAAGTGAACAGGCATCCCACAAATAATAATCAATCAACAGTATTTAAGGTGGTACCAAACACCTCAACTTAAATTAATTTGGCTCGTTTAATTTTCATAAAGTTTTGACAAAATATTTGCTTTGACCCTTTGACAAAAAATTGAAAATTTCAAAAAACTTGACATTTTTTGGGAAATATCCTTGGATATAAAGCAGTTTGACAAACACTAATTTTGATTATTTAGAAGCTTAATAATTCCTTAACAATAACTATAGACGCTCAAGTGATTTTTACAGAGTTATCTCCCTGTAGTGTTATATTCCACCTTTATGTATAAAATTTATCCACTCCTTACCGTGCCATCCTCCTGTAATTTTAGACAAGAACCAAAGTCAGCTAGCACTATATGACCAGACAGATCTATCAATACATTGTCTGGCTTGATGTCTCTATGTACATATCCTAATTTATGAAGAGAACTAACTGCTAAAACCATTTCTGCTATATAGAACTTAGCTAAATCTTCAGGAAGGCCTTCTTCAAACTTGGTTAATAATGTCAACAAATCACCACCACAATAGTAATCCATCACTAAATACTGAAAAATATAATATTTTGTTATTAGCCATTACATGAGGGTATTTGTCAAAGGACCTCAACAATAATCTAGCCTTAACTCACATACCCTTTTTTCAATGACAGTTTTAGGGATTATTGATTAATATAAAAGAGATTGATAATGTTTGTGCTAGATGCAATTTGAACTTAAGCTATAAAACCGGGTTGAATCCACCATTTTCTACATAAGGAAACCGGTACATATGTACTAAGTCAGGAATATGACAGTTGTTTTTCATTGATCTGATGTGTTAAGCTTTTGATTTTGCCTATTGATAAAGATTTTCAATTTTGAATTTTCCGTGGAGTACAGTATTTTTATAATTTTACTTTTCTCAACAATTAATGCTGAAGAGCAATTGAGGAACTTTCCTAAGATGTATTCCCCCGATAGGACTGTAATTTTGGAAAGAATTCCACTTAACCCCCCTTCATTAACAAAATCAGCATGGCAAAGGGGGTTAAAAATGAAGACATGTCTGTATTGTAGTATTTATTATACTTACCAAGAAGTTTTCATCTTGAAAGGCATAATGAAGATTAGTTATCCATCGTCTATCTCCCTTCACTAAAACATCTCTTTCTTCTTTAAAACAAGCAGTCTGTAACAAAAATATACATTTTCTCCTTAATATGTTGGATAGAAAATATAAAGAATACTATTGTAATTTGTAATATCCAATGGAGATAGATGTGTTTACAAAATTAACAAGGGACTCTTAACTGAAAATTGTAACCTCCATTTGAGTTCCTTATTTTTTTTGTTTAAAGTTATTTGAAACGAAATCACATAGTCACTATAAATAAGTGGGAGGGGGGCGATGGCTTTTTTGTTTTGTTTTTAAGTCTGAACCCATTGAAGTTTCATCATTTTCTAGAATGCTGGTTTGATCCAACATTGTCCAAAGGAACAATAAGCTAAAGGAAAAATAGTTCTTACATTGTGAAGACATTTCTAAATTCATTGGCACGTCATGGTTTTAGATTTACCAATTTAATAATCTTTTTAAAATTGCTTGGTATCGACACAAAAGTTTTTTTGTTTGGTTGAGCTAAATTGTCTTTGTTCCATTTATAATAGATTAAATTCTGTTTCTTATAGTTCAGCTTAATTTGCAATAAGAAATTGTGTTTTTATTCATATCTTTTTTTTCTCACTTACTAGAGGAATAAAGTACTAAAAGACTGAAAGTAAACTCTGGATTTGAAGCCTTTTAAAACTAGAGGCTCTAAAGAGCCTGTGTCGCTCACCTTGGTCTATGTGCATATTAAACAAAGGACACAAATGGATTCATGACAAAATTGTATTTTGGTGATGGTGATGTGTTTGAAGTTCTTACTTTACTGAACGTTCTTGCTTCTTACAATTATATCTATAATGAACTTTGCCCATTAGTAACAGAGAAAAATATTTGGTAAAAATTTACATAAATTTAATACCAAATTAATGAAAATTGTTAAAAATTGACTATAAAGGGCAATAACTCCTTTAAGGGGTCAATTGACCATTTAGGTCATGTTGACTTATTTATAGATCTTACTTTGATTAACATTATCGCTGTTTACAGTTTATCGCTATCTATATAATAACCAAAAACAGCAAAATTTCTTTAAAAATTACCAATTGGAGGGCAGCAACCCAACAACCGGTTGTCCAATTCATTTGAACATTTCAGGGCAGATATATATTGACTTGATTAACAATTTAACTCCTTGTCAGATTTCCTCTAATTGATTTGGTTTCAGAGTTATAAGCAAAAAACTACATTTTACTCCTGTTCTATTTTTAGCCGTGGTGGCCATCTTGGTTGGATGGCCAGGTCATCGGACACATTTTTCAAACAAGGTACCTCAAAGATGATTGTGGCCAAGTTTGAATTAATTTGGCCCAGTAGTTTCAGAGGAGAAGATTTTTGTAAAAGGTGACTAAGATTTACGAAAAATGGTTAAAAATTGACTATAAAGGGAAATAACTCCTAAAGGGGTCAACTGACCATTTCGGTCAATTTGACTTATTTGTAAATCTTACTTTGATGAACATTATTGCTGTTTACAGTTTATCTCTATCTATAATAATATTCAAGATAATAACCAAAAACAGCAAAATTTCCTCAAAATTACCAATTCAGGGGCAGCAACCCAACAACAGATTGACCGATTCATCTGAAAATTTTAGGGCAGATAGATCTT
The DNA here is from genome assembly GCF_965363235.1 of Mytilus galloprovincialis. Lineage (NCBI taxonomy): Eukaryota > Metazoa > Mollusca > Bivalvia > Mytilida > Mytilidae > Mytilus > Mytilus galloprovincialis. The sequence goes on along the minus strand of NC_134840.1, from coordinate 102,307,062 downwards.
GACCTGATAAACATTTTTACTCCTGTCAGATTTCCTCTAAATGTTTTGGTTTTTGAGTTATAAGCCAAAAACTGCATTTTACCCCTATGTTCTATTTTTAGCCGTGGCGGCCATCTTGGTTGGTTGACCAGGTCACGTCACACATTTTTAAACTAGATACCCCAAAGATGATTGTGGCCAAGTTTGGATTAATTTGGCCCAATAGTTTCAGAGGAGAAGATTTTTGTAAAAGATTACTTAGATTTATGAAAAATGGTTAAAAATTGACTATAAAGGGCAATAACTCCTAAAGGGGTCAACTGACCATTTCGGTCATGTCGACTTATTTGTAAATCTAACTTTGCTGAACATTATTGCTGTTTACAGTTTATCTCTATCTATAATAATATTCAAGATAATAACCAAAAACAGCAAAATTTCCTCAAAATTACCAATTCAGGGGCAGCAACCCAACAATGGGTTGACCGATTCATCTGAAAATTTCAGGGCAGATAAATCTTGACCTGATAAACATTTTTAACCCATGTCAGATTTCCTCTAAATGCTTTGGTTTTTGAGTTATAAGCCGAAAACTGCATTTTACCCCTATGTTCTATTTTTAGCCGTGGTGGCCATCTTGGTTGGTTGACCGGGTCACGCCACACATTTTTTAAACTAGATACCCCAATGATGATTGTGGCCAAATTTGGTTCAATTTGGCCCAGTAGTTTCAGAGAAGAAGATTTTTGTAAAAGTTAACGATGCCGGACGCCGGACGCAAAGTGATGGGAAAAGCTCACTTGGCCCTTCGGGCCAGGTGAGCTAAAAAAGGAGCAGAGTGATGATATAACAATTAATTCTTAGTAAAAATTTTGATCTGTTTAACCTATCATATGCATATATTGTGACAAACAAATGACACATTAAACTGCACAATCAGAAATTACAAACATGTGACATAGCAAAAACCACTACACTTTGAAGTTGACAAATTAAAGTAGGTCACAACTTGATATAGATAAAATTAAATATCATCAAAGGTGTGATCACTTGAAATGAGCACTCTCATGTTACTGTTTATACCACAAACAGGAAGTGAAATCTTCTCTTTATGTCTAAATGATTTCATTTGAATAGGAGGAAGCACATGTCAAGCCTCATGTTACTATATATGAAGTATTAACTGCAACATCACATTTTACTCATTTCATTTCTATTACACAAATTACATAATAGGGGTACCATTTAGGAGGCACTTCAATTAAAATATTACCAAAAGCAGTGTACATGTATTTTTTATTGTTTTTTTATTTAATCAAAGAGCTCATTAAAATCCAAAGAAAAATATATCTTCTGAAGAATAATACACAGAACAAATTTAGAAACCCTTTTCTATTTAGCAATTTTGTCACAACTTAAAAACAAAAGTGACAATGTAAAGTTTAGGATAGGCACTTAAAAGAATAAATTAAGGGGGTATGCAAAGAAATCCACACATATTTTTTGTTTGCCTTATTACAGAGGTCAATTAAAATTCTATGAATAATGGGGATCAGCAAAATAGACAAACTACTGCTCATTTCATTTATTTCTAGACTTGCCCTCTGTTTACGTTTCAACATCTTTCATGTTATATTTAGATGAAACAAAACAGCATTATGATCCAGCTGTTTTTGTCTGTATGACATTTATACCTATAAAATATTGGATTGGCATGACAACCTTCTGCATTTCTAACCTAACATGACCCAATAATCTGTCTTCACTGATGATCATGATATAACACACATTAACTCAACATATTTATATCTGTTATAAAAATAAATCATTTTAACAAATGTTTGCATTTAATTATTTAAACTACTACATATGGGAAACAGTGCAGGAAACCAGAAACCTAACCTTGACCTTCTAAAAACCAGGTGTGGTATTATTTCTGAAGATTTCATCTTAGACAACAGATAATTCTGCACCATTTATGCAGGATTGTGCATTTAATCTGCCATACTTAAGACAGAGCAGAAGATTTGTATTGTCAGATAAGAATTGAAATGTAATCCTGGATATATATCTAACAGCTGATTATATATTACCTCTGCCCTTTTTAACATCTCCCATTTATTTAAGATCTTCATGGCAAATACTTTATCTGTATTCTTCAACTTCACCACTGCAACCTGTAATTAATTAGCATTTTTTTCATAATGTCTAACTTAAAAGTACTATTAAAGAAATTTTTATAGACATCAGCTTCCATTTAATACTTTGATAAAAGCAGTACCAACAAAAATATAGCAAAAATAGATGTACAGGTAGACAAAGAAATGCAATAGAGAATACATCAAAATGCTTTTCAGATTTCGAGGGAAAATCTTTTAATACCAATTCTACAGCAGATGTGGTATGTTAAAATAGGGGGCCTTATGTGGAGTAGGTCTAGGGACATGTAATTAAACAGTCTGTGTATTAAATAATCATATATGCAGCTCCATTAGGAGCTGGCAGGGAACACAGCACCCTCTAAATCTACTTCTGAACAGGACAAATGCATGTCTTAATTATCCATGGACACATTGAATATCAATCTATACTTTATTTCTCAAAGATAATTGGTTATTTAATAAATAAAAGATCACAGATCATAGATGAGAGAATAATGAATGAAATTCACAAGTAATTATTAAATGGCATAAAACTACAACAAGGCGGCATCACAAAGAACATCCTTAGAACTTTTTTTTTTAATTTTGGGCATTACTGATGAAGGTACATAGAGGAAAAACACATGAGATGCACTTCATTTACAAAATGCAACTTACATTTGTTTCTGTCTCTCAATATATTTAGATGAACTTTAGAAAAGAAATGGATTATCATCATAGCTGATATCAGGCCACCCTTAAAAAATTGTTTGTTTGGCATTGCCGACCCACACTATCAGCAGGTGGGTAGGTAGGTAGGGATTTTTTTTTTTTTTTTTTACATTTAAAAGCTTTATACATGTAAATCATGAAGTCTCTAGACCAATGTTGTCTAAAGCATTGCAGCATTGTTGTGTGTACATACTGGTGGATTCTTTGAAAGGGGTCAACCGTCAATGTCACATTCTATATCATATGGATAATTTATGCAAGAAAGTCAGTTTTATTGGCAGAGTAAATCAAAGTACCCAGAAAAAAACACAGAACTGAGGCAGGAAACTGACAAATTAACCATATAAGATGTATGACATGAATATTGAACGTTTATTGTGGGACTGCCCATTGAACAGAGGCCTGATGTCACATCTTGAAGTTGTGGTCACAGTTTGGTAAAATTACCATAAGTTAAATGGCTCAACCACTACGGCTCTTTGTACAAATGGACAAAGATTTAAAACTTTGATTGTTTGCCTTGGTTTTATAAACATCACTTTCTACACCATATGGGTAATTTCATGGCAGTCAGTTTTAGTGGCGTACTAAACCGCAGTACTTGAAGGAAAACGCCAACCTGCGGTAGGAAACTGACTAACCTTACCACACGACATGAAAATCAAACCTTAATTTTGCAACTGCCCAACTAGGGCTCAAACCAATACCTAGAGGCTAGTAATCATACATGCAAGGTGTGACAAACTACCATACAAACACGCCTACTGCCCCTGATAAGTTTTGAGGATAAAGGATCTGTACCAAATTAGGATAGCAAAATATTAAAAATTTGAAAGGTTGGCACAAATAGACATGGTGTTTATACTAATATACTTACGTGCAAGGTTTATCAGGGCTAGGTTCAAAACGTATGATAAATTCAAAATGGAAATATGCAGCAGGACAGACAATTTTTGCAGATAAATAAATTATGGGTTGTAATGCTTGTTTGATTAACAGAAATCTGGACATGCATTACATGAATACAGATAAATTAATGAGCCCTTAGAATTGTGGAAAAGGAGGGGATTTTATTCATCACTGGTACATAAGATACGTTTATAAATATGTTTCTGTCAGTATCTTTTATGTTTTAAGAATTATCTTATTCATGTTAAGAAGAAAAGGGGGGAAGTACTTCAATTGACACAAGATGCTAGTCTTTAAAATATGTATGTTTTGTACCAGGCTAGCATCTACTGGTACAAAACTACTATAACCTGTAAATCTGGGACCATTTTGGTCTTTAAGATTTGGTGATTACAGCCATAATTATCTTGAATGCATCATTGTGGTTCTGACTATAGTAGATACATTGTTCTCTGGTTCAAGGGAAGATTTGTCAATGATAAATTTCAAATATTTAATAAGTTCAACAAATGTAAGAGCCACGCATATTTGTGCTGTGATGTCCCGGTGAAAAACTTCTATCTTAGGCAGCAACCATTTGATTTTCTGGGGGGGGGCTATGGTTTTTTTTTCTGTGCAAACTTTTTTTTTCGCCTTCGGCGAAGAACAATCTATTTTTTTAGCGACAAACCGAAGACAATTTTTTTCTTTCAATTTTAGCATTACATATAGTGGCAGCTGAGGGTGAAACAAACAATTTTTTTTACTCAGGGTCCAAAACAAATTATTTTTTTCACCAAAACATGGAAACAAACTTTTTTTTCCAAAAAAAACCATAGCCCCCCCCAGAAAATCAAATGGTTGCTGCCTTATGAAGCGATAAAGTCGAGCAGACATCATCTGTTTCTGCTTTACAAAAGATAAACTTTGAGTCCTCTACAAGGTGTCTCAGAACGTTTCTTTCAAAGAATAGCTGAAAATTTGATTTTTGATTAAATCCATCTCCCTTAACCAATGCATTGCAGCATAGGGAGATGCTTTCCCCTGTCGGCCTCTTTGACATTACTTTTGGCAGACTTTTTCTATTCCATGTCATTTAAATGTTTGCTCCTAATACAGTGTAAGACAAGCGCTTTAAAGATCGTGATTTGAAATAAGTAAAGCCAGGAACAAACTCGGCGGATACGATCAAATTCCGGCACAATTTCGATTTTTTTTAAATAAAAAAAAATAAATTTCTGAAACGCAAATAAAATTATTTGGGCGGCAAGTTTTTCGGTGGGTCGGGCGGCAATGCCAAACAAATGAAATTTTATTTTAGGCCTCATATCACTACTGACTGAGTGAAAGAATAACTGAGCAATAAATCATATGTTTTGAGTGGTTCCTGCAACTTTTGCTGATAAATGGTAACACTTTTATGTCAATGTATGATATAACAAATAGTTACCATTGTTACATGAATAAGTTGCACTGATCATAACACAAGAAGTTTTGAGATAAAAACTAGAATTAGGTGACCTTGTGATAACATGTACCTCCACCAGCAGCAAACAAATGTTGAAATTAAAATTGCAACACTTTTTAAATGTAAACTATGCAAACATTCAAAGTCAGTGAACCATTATTGTGGGGGCGGGGACAAATAAATCACATGAGCTCAGGGTTTGAAATTAGCAGGCGCCCAATCACAAAAGGCCACTAAAATTTTGTTAGGGCTACTGAAATTTCTCTTAATCTTTTATATAAACTAGAACACATCCGTATATCGCGGGTCCGTGACTGAATTAAAGTATATAACTATGCGCAAGCCTTATTTTAGTATTAGTATTGTCATCTGATAAAGTCATGCTGATTATAAGATACACAGTTTTCTCTGTTTCTGTTTGAACCCGTCGAACTGGCACTTATCAATTATTGATAATATTAATTATTTGGAAAACAAAAGGTCCTGGAATGGAGTATTTTTTAATCAACAGCATTGTCCTATATTAGTTATAAATATTGAATTCTTTGATTCGCTGTTTTACGTCATGCCCGCTAACAAATTGAAAACTGTACCTATACGCCTTATTTTAGTCCAGATTTTTAGTATTCGTATTGTTATCTTAGAAAGTCTTACTGATTAAAATACTACAATAGGTAACAATTAAGTAGGTCCAAAGGGTCCAAAATTAAACTTTGTTTGATTTCTTTAAAAATTGAATTATTGGGGTTCATTGATTTACCACTGGGGGTGTTAAATTTTTCTCATTTCAGATTTCATAAATAAAAAGAAAATTTCTTCAAACATTTTTTTGAGAGGATTAATATTCAACAGCATAGTGAATTGCTCAAAGGCAAAACAAAAATTTTAAGTTCATTAGACCACATTCATTCTGTGTCAGAAACCTATGCTGTGTCAACTATTTAATCACAATCCAAATTTAGAGCTGAATCCAGCTTGAATGTTGTGTCCATACTTGCCACAACTGTTCAGGGTTCAACCTTTTGCGGTCGTATAAAGCTGCGTCCTGTGGAGCATCTGGTTAATAGAATGCACTGTGCAGCGCACAACACTATCTATACAAAATACGTTGCACAATAAGTGTAAAACACCGCTCTAAACATTATAATTCAGAAAAACACAGAATTAATTAAAGATTAAAAACACAAGAAATTGTGAGAATTCCATAATTAAGAATGATTCGCTTGCCAGCTCCAGGAAAAGTATCAACAAGTTAAATTATTAAATGTCATAATGACAAACATGCACTTTCATTGAAATTATTCAGCGAGTGACGGTGCAATGCAATTTTAATAGAGAAACACAATCTGGTAAAGAAAGTGTTTTTTTTAGTAGATTGATAATTAATGTTAGCAATGCTCTTAACAGCAACAACACTACATTAGATTCCAAGGATAAGGTCAGTTTAACGGGAACAATGAGTCAACTAAATTATATTTGGTATGCTGTTCAACTGTGTTGTATAATCAATGGCACATCTCATTTCCATAGAGATTATTTGGCCTTGATTCCTGAGCCCTGGTCTATTAACTTCAAAACTTTCGCATGGTTCACAAATTTGTGATTAGGTCAACTTAAGATGAGGCACTAATGGCAAGTCAATGATGCATGTATGTGGTAGGCATTTGCATTATTTACCAGTTTCCATGTTAAAGCTCAAAGGAATTAAAGTTTTAATTTTTTTGCATGGTTGCCCACAACTTAAATTTTGGTAGGCAATACATCTATAATACTAAAATTACGAGGTCCAATTTATCAGCCGTCATCACGTAAAAACGACAAATAAAAAAATTCAACTTTATATATAACTAATATAGTACAAAGGTGTAGATTAAAAATTACACCACTCCAGGCCCTTTTGTTTTCCACGTAATTAATATTGCCAATAATTAAGAAGTTCTGGGTCGAGTCCGATACCGATACCAATAGTATATTCACCTGTTACCGATTACCTTATCTGTACGTTCCGCATCTGACAGGCGCACCACCAAACGTTGTTTTCAGGATTAATATGCTATATAGTATTACACGGGTCATAATCACAGGGTTGACACTACTTAATTGTCAAATTGTTACCTATTGTAGTATTTTAATTAGTAAGACTTTCTAAGATAACAATACGAATGCTAAAAATCTGGACTAAAAATAAGGCGTATAGGCACAGTTTTCAATTTGTTAGTGGGCATGACGTAAAACAGCGAAGCAAATAATTCAACTGTATTTATAACTTATATAGGACAATGCTGTTGATTAAAAAATACTCCATTCCAGGACCTTTTGTTTTCCAAATAATTAATATTATTGTTTCAGTTCGACGGGTTCAAACAGAAAGACTTGAAAGCAGAGAAAAACTGTGTATCTTATAATCGGCATGACTTTATCAGATGACAATACTAATACTAAAATAAGGCTTGCGCATAGTTATATACTATAATTCAGTCACGTACCCGTGATATCACGGGTGTGTTCTAGTTTATACTAAAGTTATGGTGCAAAAAACAAGAAAAATGCTTATTTGGGCCCCTTTTTGGCCCCTAATTCCTAAACTGTTGGGATCTCAACTCCCAAAATCAATCCCAACCTTCCTTTTGTGTTGATAAACCTTGTGTTTAAATTTCAATGATTTCTATTTACTTATACTAAAGTTATTGTGCGAAAACCAAGAATAATGCTTATTTGGGCTCTTTTTTGGCCCCTAATTCCTAAACAGTTGGAACCAAAACACCCAAAATCAATCCCAACCTTCCTTTTGTGGTCATAAACTTTGTGTCAAAATATCAATGATTTCTAATTACTTAAACTAAAGTTATAGTGCGAAAACCTAGAAAATGCTTATTTGGGCCCTTTTTGGCTCTTAATTCCTAAACTGAAGGGACCAACATTTCCAAAATCAATCCCAACCTTCCTTTTATGGTCATAAACCTTGTGTTTAAATTTCATACATTTCTATTTATTTAAACTAAAGTTATAGTGTGAAAACCAAAAGTATTCGGACGACGACGACGACGCAGACACCAATGTGATACCAATATACGACCAAAAAAGTTTCCATTTTTGCGGTCATATAAAAAGTGTGGAAAACAGATGGATAGACAGATGAGTGCAAACCTTAACTTCCTCAGTAAAGGACTCATAATGAAGCATTTAATGGCCCTAAATATATATCCAAATTGATAAGTAAAAGAATCAAATGAAACCCCAGAATAAATATTTGTGATTTTCACTGAAGACCCGTTGAAATGTAAAACATTGAAATAAAACAGCTATTGTACCAAAGCTGCTATACAGAGGAAGCCATTATCTTTCCTATTTTTAACTCTTTCGCCTACCAGTCTCGGTTTACAAGGATTCCCGCTTATGACAGGTCACAGCTAACAATTGCAATTAGTCCAATTTTACCAGGATCAGAATACCACTTTTACATTTCCCAATCAAAACATTGCAAACATGAGTTTGTTGAATACGGGGATGAAGGTGAAAACATGGAACTTACGTTTGTTGAAAACTGTTGTCAAAATCAGATAAAATTCACAGAATTTACGAGAACTTTGAAAGATTATGGAAGAATTGAAGCCAAACTAGTTTACTTTTTGACATATAATGCTGTTTTATGTACAAAACACTTGGAATGGACATCGTTCAGTGTAATGAATTTGTAAAGCCTCATTCAATTTTTGAAAATTTGGACATTTTGGGTCAAAAAGTAGAATTTTCAGAATTTCATTGATATTTATTATGAAGATCTCCCACTTGAGTCATAGTAGCCAGGGAAGCCATCGTCTAGGAGTAGCTTCTGTCAGGTCAGCTATACATAAATGAAGCATACAAAACTTAATTATATACTCATGAAATGCTGTGAAACTGATTTTAGCTGAAGACATTGATGCATTGTTGGGGATGAAAAGGTTAGAAGAAATTTAGAAAGATCTTTATCGAAATATGCAATATAACTAATTGCAGGTTCAAAAGCTTTCTAAAAGTTTATGGAAATCTATGTATTTTTCGTCAATATTAAGGTGCTGTTCTGTGCATTGGTCAAAAACAACAATATTTAATTTCCGAGTTACCTTAACTTTAAAACAAACATAAACTAAGTCTAAAGTTTAAATTTCAGTAAAATGAAATACAGTGTATGCCAAATAAGACTGGTACCTTACTCTTTTTTTTTTTCATATATATAACTTAAATGACCTTATAATTACCTCTCCAAAAGATCCTCTTCCTATAATTCTCACTGTCTCAAAATCATCTCTATGGAGTCGAAATTCCTTGACTCTGTTTACAATTGGTTTAGCTGAAAAGGAAATTGAAAGAGAAACATGAAATTACAGTGAATTTGTAGCCCTATGAATTTAGAAGTGCTTTGCACTTCAGCTTCGGCCAATTTAGAAAAAATAATCGTTGTTTTTAAAAGTTCTGACATGTACATGTATGATGACACACAGCATGGAAATTTCAGTACAACAGATACTTGCCAAAAAAGGAAAAAGGAGCTTTGATAGAACAAGTATACATGTACATTTATACACCTTCTGACCAACATTAAACATACATGTGATAGGCTGTGAAACATGACGACGACCACGACGCTAGCGTGATACCAATATACGACAAAAAATTTTTCAATTTTTGTGGTCGTATAAAAATGGCGGCTGAAACTTTTCATTCATAAAATATTTCATACACAGGATTTTTTTCTCCTAAACGGGAGGACGGGAGGAGACCCCTGAAAACAGGATTATTGTAATCCCGTCAGGAGGTTCACATGTATGGTTAAAGGATTTTTTGGTTGTGTATAAATTCTAGTTAGGGTTAAAGGTTACCCCTAGGTATTTTGCTGTTGATACATGTTTAATTCAAACATATAATTGTGCAATGTGTAATTAAATAACATTAGTGTTATTGTTTTCTGTTTCCAGGCATTTGGAGGTAATAAATACCTGCTGCTTTTACCCTCCTATGCTATTTTTACATGTACATGTATGGATAAGTTCCACCTTAAATAGAATTTTTATATAAAGTATTCATGGAATAAATTTAAAAGTAACACCTACAAATGGGGAAAGTACCAATAACATGAAAGATAATCAAACCCCTGTGTTTCACGTAATTTGGTCCGAGACCACAATTGTCGTCCCTTGATTTTCGTTGTTCACAAATATAGTCCCTAGTGTTGACAGTGGGTTACTTGCCATTATTTTTAAAACCCCTTCCAAATTTATTTCTCCTTGTTTAATGCCTCAAATTGCAAGTAGGGGGTGAAATTACACTATAAAAAAATTTGGGTCCAAAATTTTAAAGGAAAGTAGTGATTTGGTCCAGCTGAAAAAGGTTAAAAATTAGCATTTCGGAATCTGTCAAAAAATTTCAAGACGCCCTAAACATAAAATTGTCCATATTTTGAGTTAGAGCCAATGAAGTTTTCTATAATTTTGATATAATTTGTCCCAAAAGTAGTATAACACACTGTAAAAGTTTCTTTGAGAAAGCACAGGTGGGATTTTTTTTATTTTCATTTATGTTCTAAAAGAAATGCACTACAAAATAATTGTGATCTCGGACCATTTGATTGAACACCATTTTCTATAGTCCCCCCCCCCTCCCAAGTTGCTAATTAGTTGAGATCTTTCATATAAAATCATTCTACACCGTAACCTACATTGGATCAGTGACTGTACAACAGAAGTATGGATTGTTGATCAAGACCATACAATATTGCCAACAAATGGTCATGAAAGGTTTATATATTCAATAACAGATTTTAGCTCTGCTAATTATATTTTCACATCTGATATTTAGAAACAACAAGTCGGGTTCTGCACTGGGTCCAAAAAGTCTGAGAGATGCATTTTTACATGAATGATTATATTTAAAGCACTAAAAATTTAGACAGCAGAAAAAAAGACCAGAAATAAATCAGATTGCCACAAGTTGATATTTTTAAGCCTAAAACAATAGATGTATTTACACTTTTATGCAAATGTGTCTGCAATAACGTAAAATCACACAAGTTCTTGTAAACCTTGACATCACAATTTAAAAAATTTGACGTCACAAATAAAAAGTGATTGTTACTTGACGTCAGAAGGTTATTTGGAGTAGATCTAAGGTCATTCAGAGAAAAAATTCAGCTTAATACCAAAAGTGCAAATACATTTATACATTGAACATCTTATCGCTATTTGTCTGAAAGTACTGGAGTGGACAGTTCCTGTAAAACTTTCATGTCGTACATGTAGTACAAAATGGAAAAGTGATTGTTGTACATGTATGACATCAATAGTTCAGTTGGTGCTAATTCCTGAACAACAATAATGCTTATAGATGCATCTTGGTCCTCATTTATGTTTTCACATATAATAATACACCTTATCACTAATCCTGGCTGACCCGGCCACTTGAACTTTTGACACATACAACAATCACTTTTCCATTGTGTATTAAATAATGTCACATGTATCCAACATTTGGCCAGCAAATTTAATTGATTTTGAGTTTTAAAGACTTATCTCAAAATCAACCAGTGTATGCTGAGTCTATCCTAGTGACCTATAAGTTATACCCCATTGCCACTAATATGACTCATAAACTCACCAAATTCCACAAACTCCGAGATATTTTTCTCCCTCCGCAAAGTAGTATTGCAGCACTCATCATATAGCACTACCAGAACATCAAGAAGCGTCTCGATGCTTAATGCTTGTCCTTTGCTATTCTGGAGGTCAGACACATAAAGATGTGTAAGCTTTTTCACTCTGTCCTCTGCAGACATGTTTAGCATTTGCAAAATATTCTTGTAGTTATCGTTCTTGGTTTGTAGACATATTCCAAAGAATTTACGAAAGTTCACTAATTAATCAACCCGGACAAGTTATATATTTCATAATTAGTAAATAATTGTATGCATAAGTTGCTCATATAATGAATATTTCACTTGCTCCGATGCAAAATGGACAATGTTATTGAAAAAAATGTCGACTTCCGTACTTTAGTGGGCTCGTTTATGGTACAGAAAAAATAAGATATGAAATAATATACATTATAAATGGAGACGGGTGAATATTATGATAGACACTTGTTGTTTAACATTAAACTTTAAGCCTTGAATGTTCATATTTGTTGTTTACACCCTTGGCATTCCTGTTTTCATTTCGGGAGATGTCAACATGGCCGACAAGTTATCAATGGCTTATGGGAAACCGTTCTACGCAGGCGTTTCGTGACGTCATTTTGTTTATATTTGTCGCACCTTGCACATGTTGAGGAAAGTCAAAGTCAAGTTGAATGCATAGTACCCTGGTCTCTCGTTGAGGTTGACAAAGTATCATGTGAGAAAACAAACTAATAAAGAAAAAAGAAATAACAATATAAGAAATATCAAAATTTCAATTCTTCTCATGAACAGTCAGGTAAACAACCAGTAGCTAAACGAAAAAAGGGGGAGGGGCTCTCTGTGTGACACTTAATTAAGTCTTTATTGCTATTACGCCTTCAAAGGGAGTTTCATTGGTGGGTTCTGATCCCAGATCCCTCTTACGGCTTTGTCAGATTCCCATATCCCGCATACACTATGTACATTAGCAATTCTCATTTTTTTGTAATTTCCTGTGTCCTGCAATACTTAATTTCCCGTTTTCATGGCACAATAATTTGATTTTCACATATCAGGCTAACAAAAAATGGCAATCCCCTGTCACGCTTAGACCCCAATGAGACCCACTGCAAAGTTTCTGAAACTTTTCAATTCAATTCAATACAATTCAAAGTTTTATTTAGAGCCGATATTCAATAAACTACATCTAGTGAGCTTTTCAAATCGACTTAATAACAAAATACAATACACACACACACAATACAATACACACATACAAAAGTCATGAAAACAACACAATTTTAAACATATAATGCATATATATAGTAAGATACCATAATGACATATATAAGTTAAAAGCATATAGTACACTTAAAACATAGCACAAGTTAATAATAAGATTGCACAAATCAAATAGTCACACAGAAAATAAAAGTAAAATAAAATAGGCATAAACACTATATGCATGCACTGCACTGGCATGAGCCGTTACTTGGATCCCATGTTTGTACCAATTTTTTGAATTGGTCGAAAGATGTTTCCACTCGACAATGGTTCGGTAGCTCATTCCAGATTTGTGCAGCATTATAGCGAAATGATCTTAAGCCATATTTAGTAGTTCGAACTCTTGGGAGTACTGCTGTTTCCTGTGATCTTAAATCATACTTGTTAATTTTTATATCAATCAAATCATGAAGGTAGCTTGGACTTTTTTGGTGAATTATTTTAAATGTTTCTATTGCAATTGTTTTTATTCTTCTTATTTTTAAAGATGGTAATTTAGATTTTTCTAGCAATTTTTCGTAAGGAATTTCATAATCTTCATAAATGAATCTTAGAGCTCTTTCTTGAATTTTTTCCATTTTAAAAGAATTTTTTTCACTACAGTAGTGCCAAATTACTGGACAATAGTTAAAGTTCGAAAGTATGAATGAGTAGTATGCTGTTAACCTACCTAGCCTGTTTAAATATTTACCCATACGTTTTAGAATATTTAATTGTCTTGATGCCTTTTTACATATTTCAGAAATATGATTGTTAAAATCACACACAACTTTGATTCTAGACATATATAAATCGGCAAAAGTCAAATAAACACCGCAGACAAGCGTATCCAATTATATCATTTTACATCCAAGAGTGAAATCACTGAAGAGAAATCTTGCTATGCTAATACACCTTATCGCTATTTGTCCGCCATTACTGGACATCGCACAGGTTCTTGAAAATTTTGACGTCATGATATAAAATGTCTTGACACCACAATGGAAAAGTGATAGTTGTATGATGTCAATAGCTCAAGCGGGACAGATTCTCGGGTCAGCAAGGATTAGGGATAATGTGTATACAACTTATCTCTATTTGAAAATATGTCCCGCTTGACCCTACAATCTGTCCCACTTTAACTTTTGACATCATACAACAATCACTTTTCTTCCACCGTGGCATCAGATATATTTATTATGATGTCAAAATTTACGGAAACTTTTGTGATGTCCTGTAATGGCAGACAAATAGTGATAAGGTGTCAAAGAGGGTAAGAATGTCTTTTATGTCAGACGGAAAACATTTTTTTGGGGCTAGTGTTAACCTCAAATTTGTTAAGATTTTATCATGGTTTGTGAAAATGTGGTTATAAAGATTTGTCAGAGGTCTCAGTTAATTCTCACAACTGTTATTTTTGGGAAATGTGATTTGTGAAAATCAGTCAATTAATTTTATCAGGAAAAGAAATTGTACATTTATCATCATTCATCAAAAATTACCGTTAATGTCCCACTTTAACTTTTGACATCATACAACAATCACTTTTCTTCCACCGTGGCATCAGATATTTTCTATTATGATATCAAAATTTATGGAAACTTTTGTGATGCCTTGTAATGTCAGACAAATAGCGATAAGGTGTCAAAGAGGGTAAGAATGTCTTTTACGTCAGGCGGAAAACATTTTTTTGGGGCTAGCGTTAACATCAAATTTGTTAAAATTTTATCATATTTTGTCAAAATGTCCTTATAAAGATTTGTCAGAGGTCTCAATTAATTCTCACTACTGTTATTTTTGGGAAAAAATATAATGTGATTTGTCAAAATCAGTCGATATATATATTTTATCAGGAAAAGAAATTGTACATTTATCATTCAGCAAAAACTACTGTTAACGTCATTTAGCAAGAATTTTTACCGTTGTTCAGCATGAAGGTACCCACTACGACCCTCATTCATATGAAAATTGTTATAAAAAACCTAGAATA
This sequence comes from Mytilus galloprovincialis, assembly GCF_965363235.1. Taxonomy (NCBI): domain Eukaryota; kingdom Metazoa; phylum Mollusca; class Bivalvia; order Mytilida; family Mytilidae; genus Mytilus; species Mytilus galloprovincialis. The sequence goes on along the minus strand of NC_134840.1, from coordinate 102,291,970 downwards.
TTATTGTTATAGCCTTTGTATGGGGCTAATACTATATAGTGTTATTAACCGGCTGTTTCTGTATTGGCCCTGATATAGATTCAAGGTTAGCTGTATTCACCGTGTATCATCAGTACACCGGATATAGGTACTAACCAAGCGAGCATGATCGATTTTGACCTTACACGGTAACGAAAATCTTTGTTTTGCTTTATCAACATTCAATGTACATTTCTCAACATTTGAAATTCCTGCTCCCAAATAATTTTCGCATCAATTTTTTTCTATTCATAAAACAACTTTGATATTCTAATGAGAACAATTTACTTGTACATGAGCAAATAGTTGTGAATGTCAACACCAACTTTCAATTTCGATACAGTTGTTGAGACATTTACATGTTTTATCTGAAAGAAACCTAATACAGGGCAAAAGTAATAGTTACCAATCACAAACCTACCTGTGATTACTTATTCCTTGAAACTTTTTGGGTAATAAACGAGTATGAAAATAAAGTTTTTTTTAAGGTGTACAACAACTTAACTTTGCACCGTACATAATGATTTATGTGGTCAGCTAAACACCGTACACAACTCTTCTTTAGGGATAAAATATCGAAAAATAACATATGTATGAAAGATTTCAATGCCAATTATTGAAACAGCTATATTTATTAGTATTACACACACAAATTGACCTTTTATCAGAAAAAGAGTTGCAATGAATATAGAATTATATCGGATGAGACGAGGGCCACCTTCTTTGACAAGTATTTGCACATGCGTTAACAATGTTTTAGTAATCCCTCTTGTTTTGGGAAAATAATGAGACATCTCTAATCATCAACCTACGACCAAATCATTTCTTAAAACAGCAATTATGTTTAGATTGAAGTACACATATATATTATGTGAACAAAACAAAGATGTTCGTTACCGTGTAAGATCAAAATCGCTCACGCCCGCTTGGTTAGTACCTATATCCGCTGTACGATGATACACGGTGGTATTGGACCCGTGACTCTTTGACTCTATAACAGGGCCAATACAGAAACAGCCCTAATATTGACCGAGGAATGAAGAATCTAGTGAGAATCTATTATAAGCCTAGTCTGAATTGCTTGTTTCACTTTGATTAATCCAATAAGAAAATCAATCATCCACTCCTTCAAAATGAGCACTAAGGGAAATAACTCAAACTGAAATTTCAAAAACGTTAGACCAGAAAGCTATAGTTGTGTCAAATATGAATAAATTTTATGATACATCTAATGGTAGTTAATGTCTCTGATAAATATCTGTAAATATTTGTTTGTAAAAATAAACAACAACAACACAAGTCCTGATGCAGTTTTACCATCCTCAACTTGTAAACAAATGCTGTCTGGTACCGGTATGTAAATGTCATGTCTAAAAGGCCAATAGGATCTAACTTAAATTTTGGTAAATTCAGCTTGAGGCCTGTAGATTCAAAAGTTTATCCTGAAGACTGTGTAAGCAGGGGCGGATACAGCAATTTTTTTAAGTGGGGTTCCCAAACCAGGTTAAAAGGGGGTTCCAACTATATGTCCCCATTCAAATTCATTTATCGTCAAGAAAAAAAGGGAGGGTTCCAACCCCCCTTTCAAATATTTCCAATTTACTTTCCTGATGTGGGTAAATTAAGGATTTAAGTGCTTATAATAAACCAAATATTGGAAATATTCTATTCCTTTACAATTACCAAGTCTAAAATAATATATTATAAGGTACAATACTCATTTAAAGAAATAGAAACATCTTTGATAACGTGTGAATGATTAACATTTTGCAATACATTTTGTAGATTTGCATTTACCAAAACTTTTTGAGTTATCTCCCATTCATTATAAACAAATGTTGGAAAATAACTCTAATGTGATATGCTCCATTGACCATTAATATCGATACATTGTAATTATGTCTGACAAGTTCAATACCAAATTAATATAAAAAAAATCTGTTCCTATTAATATTGAATTGACAGACTCAGTAAAAAATGTTTATAATGTGAGTAAAAAGATTGGATAATACCAAATTACAGAAAAAAAGCATACAAATGTTTCCTGTTCAAAGTACAGTTCTTTCTTATTTATACTCTAACAGTTTTTAATTAATAGAAACACAAAAAAAGGATTTCTTAATAGTTTTAGGGTTCTCCTTTGAAACGTTTTTAACTAATTTTACGCCCCGCCTAAGATAGTAGAGGAGCATAAGGTTTTCTGGTCTGTGCTTTCTTTCCTTTGTCTGTCCGTCTGTCCCTACGTCTATCTGTCCCATTTCAAGTTAAAGTTTTTGGTCAAGGTAGTTCTATGATATGATATTTCTAATTTAAATGCTATATTAGATTTTAGACTACAATTTCACAGTCCAGTGAACATAGAAAATGATAGATAGAGTTTCAGGTTTTTGGTCAAGGTAATTTTTGATAAAGTCTTAAGTCAAATCAACTTGAAAATTAGTACACATGTTCTCTATGATACACTGTGAATTCAGAAATTATTGCGATGTTTTTTATTATTGGGATAATGCGACAAGGTTATAATTGCAATAATTTAAACTCGCATTTTAAAATTTTGTATATGATTTAAACAGGATTTTTCTCAATATCGCAAAAAGTCAAAGTCACATTTTAGCCTAAAATGACAAAATCGCAATAATAAATGCACATAATAAATTATGAATTCACAGTAATCTATCTAATTTAAATGCCAAATTTTAACCCCAATTCACGGTCCACTGATCATAGAAAATGAAAGTGTGAATGGGGCATCTGTGTACTATAGATAGTGCGGTGACTGAAGGCAGATTTTTTTGAATTTAATCTCCCCACCGAACACACACCTACATAATATATCATTGGAAAGATGAAATCGTGTACTATAATAATATGTCTGTCGTCAGGACTTGATATGGTCACATTTTTTTTAAATTGAGGTCAAAGGTCATATGTAAAAATCTGTCAAAATTTGGGAGGGTTTCAATTTTGACATTTTTCTCTATTTCTAAACTCTTCCTAAATACAAATGATACTGTTTTGGCTTTAGTAATGTTTGTTATTATACATAAATCTTAATAATTGAGATTTTTTTTATCCAAAAAATTCCTAAAAAGACGTTTTATAAACAAAACTTCAAAAATCAAGTTTTCAACCTATAAAATGTTTAGAGCACCTCAACCTAATGAAAAATTAAAATTTCAGGTAAAAATCAAGTGTCATGCAGGACAATACTTTAAAATTATTTTTTAAACTATCATAGTGGGTGAGGTATCAAACCAAAGCCAGAGAACACTAGTCAAATATGACCTCAAATTGAATTTGCGGATACTTCAGGTTTTTTATAGACTACTCGTTGCTTTTGGTTTTTTTTTCACAATTATTACTGCTTCCATCGTATTATCTGTTGTTGTGTATTTAACCCTGGTTAATATCTATTACATTATAGGTTTTGTATACCTATATCCCCCCTTTTTTCCCTTGCAACGTACCACAAATTTCAAAAGTATTCCATATAAAAAAAGAAGATGTTATATGATTGCAAATGAGACAACACTCCAAATAAGACCAAATGAGACACAAAACAATTATAGGTCCCGTACGGGCTTCAATAATGAGTAAAATTCATACTGCATAGTCATCAATTCCCGAAATGAATAATTTAAAACAAACAAAAAATCTAACGGCCTGATTAATGTACAAAATAAATAAGAAAGAAACAAATATAGTGTATAGAAACAAACGATAAACACTGCATTACCGTCTCGTGACTTGAAACAGACACATACAGATTGTGGCGGGGTTTAACTTTTTTAAAGGCACGCCAACACTCCCTTAACCTCGGGGCTGGGACCGTGTGTACCAGTGCAACAAGCTTTATACCAAATCAACCGTCATCTCCATCATCTTCATTTTCATCAACCGTCACAAGACATGTTTTATTATTTCTACACATTTCACTCATGACCACAGGTCTGCACATGAAAGGATCTGCTCAAAGCAAACATGTTATATTGAGTGTTTCTTTACAAGTACAGACAATGTATTGTAGGAAGTCCGAAGACATTTGTTCCTAAAACAATACCAGCTTCAAACCATCCCTACCAATTCATCCAATATTTAACAGAGGTCTAAAACGGGGTTTAGGAAGGTGTGATGACCAGAGATGGGTCCGATTACTTTCAATGTAATTGATTAAATTACAATTACTTCGTCATTTGTACGATTAAATTAAATTAATGATTACATCATTTCTGAAAGTATCTGATTAAATTAATGATTACATTAGCAAAGTAATCATGATTACATCTGATTACAATGAATTTAAAAACAAAACATTTCGAATGATGTGAATGAATAAACGTTCAATATAACTATAGCATTTTTGAGGAAGTATTTCTTTTTGGTTCAATTATAAAATGATAACTTCAAATTAAACTTCATCTATTTAAATAAACACCAAATTTCACTACATATATATACATTACAATTTATCACCAATGATCTCTGAATTATTTTGAATTAAATTTAATAAAGATATATCATAATCAAGAGTTTTTTTGTTTGTCTTCTGACCTCTTTCATAATTTATATGTATTCCAAGTTGCAGTTTATGGAAGTTTAAATATGGATTAAATAAAGTTACCAGTTAAAACTATGTTAAATTTTAATAGAAATGTTTAATTTAATTGTAAACACTATGTTAGTACTAAACATGCTAAAAATCATTACATTTTACGTGACCAGGCCAAATACCAAAAAAATTAAACAACATATTTGTCCAACTTTTAATTTAGTTTGTGCTAATTAGATAAATTTTCATGTCTGATTTATCTTTTATCATATATATTTCCCTACAGCTATACTCAATTGGTAATTGCAATAAAAACAAACCTTAATTAGTCTCCTACCTGTCAATTCAAAGTTGACAAAAATCACAAAAATTAACAAAAGATTATAATTCAGGGTTAAAGAAAAGTATTACTTGAATATATAACAGTTATTATCAAATATTAATATGAAGATCATTATAAAACAATGAATATACCTGTATGTACAATATCTCTTACCAAGATTGAAGGTAAATAATTGTATTATATGTCTCTGCTAAGGCTAATGGTGACTTTTCAATACTGTAACAGTTTATTTTTTTACTGAAGTAGACATGTTTAAAGTAACCAAACCATTTTTATCATGTTTAAAATTTATCAAATATGAATAACAAAGAGGTTCATTTAATGACCAAAAACACAATTTTAGATTTTTTTCATTGTAATCAGAATGTAATCAAAAAGTAATCATGATTACAGGGTATTTTGAAAAGTAATTGATTAAATTAAATTACATGTAATCAGATTTTTGGCTGATTAATGATTACACTGATTACTTGAAAAATTGTAATCAATTACAGCTGATTAACGATTACAATTACAATTACCCCAAGTCTGGTGATGACATCCATATGCTTGTCTGCAAAGATGCTGGGGAAACATTATACGAGACGTACACACTATCTTGAATTCGCTCAATGTCATGGTTGGCAACACATTAGATAGCGTCGCACTTTACTTTAAGAAGCATAATAGTCTTGGTTGTATGCAGTTTAATTAAGTAACCATAAAATGAATTGCAATAAATACGAAGGCATTGACTTAATTGAAGAAGGAAGAGACAATTCATCCGAAGTTGGGTATTCTTCTGTAGAGTTTCGATGTCTTTTTTAAGTAAACTTGCAGCGGAATGAAATATATGTCCGTTATTTGTTTCTATTACAATTGACTAGCAGCTGATATGGCATCTCAAGTAGTTATTTTGCCACTAAATATTATGTTATATTTGCCATGAACTTGTTGAAGTTGTTTGACAACTGAATTTTTATAGAAATCAATGAGTTTAGACTGCATTTTACATGTAGAATATTTTAAATAAGAATCAGCCGGAAGAAATGATCTATATTTATCAAGTAACGGTGTCATGAGGAATGACCATTAAATCGTTGTCAATAGCCAAAATAAAATTAGTAAAATTAGTAATAGCAGTATCGTGATCTGAGATATCTGCTTCCACGGGTTTGGATTTTTTTTTTTTTTTTTTTTTTCGTTTTTAGCAAATAATTTGTAATGCAACCAAAATGACAAAGTGCTTGAAGTTTAAAAGATGAACGGGAAACTATTTCAACTTTAACTTTATCTGACATGGATAAAACATTCTTAATACGCTCATCTGATTCAAACTTGAGTTGTTTTTGATCTTTCTAAAATGTTTTGTTGCAACAATATAATTTTTATACAAGCGCTCCAGTTGAACGACTGCATTCTAGAACGCGTACAAATACCCGAAACTGAGGGACAACAGTCCGATAATTGTATGTCGTCATTAAATATCAGATTAGAAGCTTCCTCGCTCTAAAGGGGGGAACAGATATGTTTACTTGTGTAAGTTTTGTAGCATTAACGATGATAAACTTCCTGTACGGAGTTCTTCAAATTAACAGCTATTGCATGAAACATCTTGATGTTCACCTCATCCAATCTTTTATTCAATGCAGATACAAAAATCGACTTCCCTATACTGGTTAATTGACTCAAAATTTCAATCGAGTTTTTTTTTGGCATATTCACTGCATAAAATTTAACGACTTTGTTTTTTCTTTGGACTTAATGGAGCAAGTTGCAAAGGACTTGACATATCACGGATTATTTACTGAAACTATCCGTCAATTATTTTGATTTTACAATAAGACTTTTCTGACAAAGTATATTTTATGTTTTATGACAAAAAAACATAGAATATAAACATATACAAACAAAGTATGTGGTATATATCAGTGCACTTTAATTGAAAATATGTGTATATAATAGCGAAAAAGGTAATAATTTTCTTATATCCATTTAGAGTCAATTATTGACTAATACACAAAATGTGACGGAAGGCAAGTGATTAAGTTCCGTGTTGAAATTGAAGATTTTTACTCCATTCTTTTTCCATTGATTTCTTAAGGTTTTTTCATATTTTGGTTCCGAAATTTTTATCACTTATTAGTTTTATGAAATACTATATGCTTAAAATATTATGGGATAATTTTTATTACTACTATGAAGAAGAAACTAAAGTTTGTGTCTGAATTTGCAATTAAAATTACCTCAATTTTAAATAGTCTAAACTTCGCAAATTTTATAGATTAGAAGAAAATAAATACTTAACAGAATATTTTGACATATAAAAATAGCTTCAGGAAAAACTATTTCAATTAAATGTATGCAAACATACACAATTTTTCATTTTGAAAAAGGGGGGTTGAAACTCTCCAATATACTACCAGTCATTAAAACGACTTTTTAGAAAAAAGTGACCGTACGAAATTCTGACGACAGGGCAAAAATTAAAGAAGACATATTTGTCTTTAAGTTAAGACCATTTTTAGCCGTGTGTTATTTGGGGAGATTAAACTCGCGATCTAGACGACTTTTTACACTTCTGTCACCGCACTAAGACACATTCTTAGTTTTTTTTAATTTCTAGTTTTACAGTTATGTAATAACTATTGTCCCTACTTGATGCTATAAAACATGTTGAATATCAGGTTTTGAAAAAAATACGTATTTTCTTAATAATGTTGTATCAATTTTAAAAAGAATTTTTGACACACTTTCATTTAAGTTTTTATACGACCGCAAAAATTGAAATTTTTTGGTGGTATATTGGTATGATGTTGGCGTCGTCGTCGTCCGAATACTTTTAGTTTTCGCACTCTAACTTTAGTAAAAGTGAATAGAAATCTATGAAATTTTAACACAAGGTTTATGACCACAGAAGGAAGGTTGGGATTGATTTTGGGAGTTTTGGTCATAACATTTTAGGAATTAGGGGCCAAAAAGGGCCCAAATAAGCATTTTCTTGGTTTTCGCACTATAACTTTAGTTTAAGTAAATAGAAATCTATGAAATTTTGACACAAGGTTTATGACCACGAAAGACAGGTTGGGATTGATTTTGGGAGTTTTGGTTCCAACAGTTTAGGAATAAGGGGCCAAAAAAGGGCCCAAATAAGCATTATTCTTGGTTTTCGCACAATAACTTTAGTATAAGTAAATAGAAATCAATGAAATTTAAACACAAGGTTTATGACCACAAAAGGAAAGTTGAGATTGATTTTGGGAGTTGAGGTCCCAACAGTTTAGGAATTAGGGGCCAAAAAGGGGCCCAAATAAGCATTATTCTTGGTTTTCACACCATAACTTTAGTATAAGTAAATAGAAATCTATGAAATTTAAACACAAGGTTTATAACCATAAAAGGAAGGTTGGCTTTGATTTTGGGAGTTTTGGTTCCAACAGTTTAGGAATAAGGGGCCCAAAGGGTCCAAAATTGAACTTTGTTTGATTTCATCAAAAATTGAATAATTGGGGTTCTTTGATATGTCGAATCTAACTGTGTATGTAGATTCTTAAGTTTTGGTCCCGTTTTCAAATTGGTCTACATTAAAGTCCAAAGGGTCCAAAATTAAACTAAGTTTGATTTTAACAAAAAATGAATTCTTGGTCTTTTTTGATATGCTGAATCTAAACATGTACTTAGATTTTTGATTATGGACCCAGTTTTCAAGTTGGTTCAAATCAGGATCCAAAATTATTATATTAAGTATTGTGCAATAGCAAGAAATTTTCAATTGCACAGTATTCAGCAATAACAAGAAATCTTCAATTGCACAGTATTGTGCAATAGCAAGAAATTTTCAATTGCACAGTATTGCGCAATAGTAAATATTTTCAATTGCACAGTATTGCACAATAGCAAGAAATATCTAATTGCACAATATTGTGCAATAGCAAGAAATTTTCAATTGGAGTTATCTTTCTTTGTTCAGAATAGTAGTTGAATCAACTTAAATCATTGTTTTATACAATATACAATGTATATTCACTTTTACTACCAACCAATCTTTACCATTCAGTGATAACAAGCACTTTATTTTACATTTTATTATTTTATGATGTATTTAAAAGAGTAGTTATTGTTGCAAACTCCATTAGAAATTTGAATTGATATCTGTTTTGGAAAAAGGGAAAGGGGGATGTGAAAAAAAAATGGGCGGGGGGGGGGGGGGGGAGGGGTTAAATTTTTCTCATTTCAGATTTCATAAATAAAAAGAAAATATCTTCAAACATTTTTTTGAGAGGAATAATATTCAACAACATAGTGAATTGCTCAAAGGCAAAAAAAAAAATTAAGATCATTAGACCACATTCATTCTGTGTCAGAAACCTATGCTGTGTCAACTATTTAATTTTAGATTTAAATAAGTTTGAAGAAGAAATCTTTAATTGATTTGTAAAATCTTGACATTTGTTTTGTGTAAAAAACCCATATAATGTCAAAAATTTGATCACAATCCAAATTCAGAGCTGTATCACGCTTGAATGTTTTGTCCATACTTGCCCCAACTGTTCAGGGTTCGACCTCTGCGGTCGTATAAAGCTGCGCCCTGCGGAGCACCTGGTTTTAGAGGGAATCCTAAAAGGTAAATTAAAACAATAGTTAATAAGGACATTCTCGCCTGTGTAATTGTTCAGGAAATGTTCAACTGCAGACAATTCTAAAGAGAAAAATATATCTTTTAAATTGATTTGCCAGTATCTAATAAATATCTCTTATTTTTCAGGTTGAATATATGATAAACAAGGACCATGCGAAAATATCCACAAACCAAGTTTAGTATTTTTGGTACAGGTCTGAAAATTGGTCTGGTTGTGGAAGTTGGAATATTGGCTACATCTTTTATATGGTTCAAAAGGCTTAATAACTCTCAAGGTAAATTAATGATATGATAGAATTGCTTGTTGTTGCCCTTGATCAAATAGTCTGATTTTAAGAGCATATATACAAAACATTATTTTTTTATACCTTTCTGCACTTTATTATTAAGACTAGAGAGGTAACTACTTACTTTAAGTGTGGGAGGTCACAAGAAGATTGGTTTAGAGTCAGAATCATATGTGTCAGTAATGTGAAATATCTTCCTGAATATGTTACTCTGTCAACTAGCACATTAAAAATCTAGCCCATGTTTTCAATTCTGCCCTTCATTGCTACGAATCAACACAAATACAATTGTACATTAAAGTACTGAATATATCTTCCTTTTTTTTTAGCTCACCTGACCTCAAAGGTGTGGTCTTTTCTCATCACTTTGCCTCCGTTGTCTGTCATCGTCATTGTCGTCTGTTAACTTTTACACAAATCTTCTTCTCTGTAACTAATGGCCCAAATTTAACCAAACTTGGCCACAATCATCACTAGGGTATCTAGTTAAAAAAATGTGATAATAACTTTAGTATAGGCAAATAGAAAATCATTAAAATTTTAACACATGGTTGATAACCACTAAAGGAAGGTTGGGATTGATTTTGGGGGATATGGTCCCAATTACTTAAGAAATAGGCCTAAAAAGGGGCCAAAATAAGCATTTGTGTAGTTTCCAGACAATAACTTGTGTTAAAGTGTATGAATCTCTCTGAAATTATACCCGTTTCCATACTACAAAGGGATGGTAAGAATTGACTTTGGGGGGTAATGGATCAGACCACATAGGAATTAGGGTCAAAAAAGGGGAAAAACGAGGTTTTCTGGTTAAAGGAAAATTAAGACAATTATAAAGCGGTGTAAGGGAAGTAATCCAAATCCATTTAAAGAACAATGTTGTATATATGTTTAATTACCTCCCTTACACTGCTTGTAAATTATAGATGAAGAAATGATGATTGTCTTGAGATGATAAGCTGTAAATTTATTTTTTGAAGTAACTATTAATTACATGTAATATTAATTTTAACCATGACTGTATGTCATTTTATATTTTAAGACTTTTATGATGTATTTAAATGGGTAGTTATGGTTGCAAACTTCACTAGAAATTTTAATTGAAATTATTTTTGGAATAAGTAAGTAAGTAAGTAAGTAACATAAATAAGGCCATTTGTTTTCTCGTTTGAATTATTTTACATTGTCTTATCGGGGCCTTTTATAGCTGACTATGCGGTATGGGCTTTGCTCATTGTTGAAGGCCGTACGGTGACCTATAGTTGTTAACGTCTGTGTCATTTTGGTCTTTTGTGGATAGTTGTCTCATTGGCAATCATACCACATCTTTTTTATAACTTGTTTATTATAGTGTCACAATCCAATATACATCATCATATACAATATAAAAATCTTAAAAAGCATATTAGATCCCTGCCTCTTTTTTTTTTTTTTTTTTTGGGGGGGGGGGGGGGGTTAATATTAAACAGCATAGAGTATAACAAAAAAGGAAAACAAACGGGGTAATTTTTTTTTGGGTGAGAGTGGGGGGCAATTCCCAACAGCATAGTGTATTGCACAAATCATATAACCAATTTTAAGTTCTTTGACTACACTTATTCTGTGACAGAAACCTTTTATGTGTTAAATATTTAATTACAATCCATATTAAGACCTGTATCAAACACGAATATTGTGTCCATTTTTGCCCCAACTGTTCAGGGTTGGACCTCTGGGTTTTGTATCCAGCTGCCCTCGGCAAAGCAATTTATTTAGCTCTTTGGTTGGCTTGTTTTTCTCTTTGACACATCCCATCTGCTCTTCTCTATCATATAATGTGTCAATTTAATACTGTTTGGATCACTATATGATACTGTGCATGTAATATATACCGGGTACTACTAATTGGTTTTCATTTATATTTTACAGGACTTAGATATGAATATAGTCAGAAACATCCAAAATTTTTAGAATGTAAGTAATATCTAACTTTAGAGATATAACAGAATATTATGGGGTAGTAATTAGTTATTGATATGGATATGTGGTTATCAAACATTTCTTCACTTGTACATATATCTTAAGTTTAAAGCTAATTAAAACAAGTAGTACAGGGATAACAGTGGGCGGATCCAGAACTTTTCATAAGTAGGGTGATTTCCTATATAATCAATCAAATTTTCCCCACAAGAAGGGGCCTGGCCTCCCCTGGGCACCCCCCTGGATCCGTCTATTGAGAATGACAAGTACAAAATTGAGGTGATAGTAGTTTTCTGATGTTCAAATTTGATAAATTTATTTGGAAGAAAGTAATCCAGGGTTGCGCTCAATATCGTAGCAACTATCAAAATCTATTTAGCAGCAATGCTAGCTACATGTTCAGTAGTAAAGAATCTACATAGCCCTATGTAGCTGCTACCATATTGAATGCAGCCCAGTAACAACAAATAACTGATGGAAACACATGAGCACAGAAAGGGACGAGACCCAGCACATAGACAGGTTTGAATTTTGGGTTCAATACTGTAATGATGATAGAGAAGATTGACATTAGTGTTTTTGTTTCAATTTAATGCTTTATATATTTTATAAGGGCTGCATGGGTTCAAATAATATATGCAAGACATATATAGCAAAACAGCTCAGCTGTAAGAGACACACAATTAAGAGTTTAAAAAAAGTCAATAATTTTGTTATTAAAAAGTGAAGTTCATTAATATTTATAACATTTTTCTTTTTCTTCAGATTACTATAAAGTAGATGATATGATTGGAAATAGCCAAATTAGGAAATCTGATCATGAGGCTTGGAAGAAAGAAAGTTTGATGAGAAAATAAATTATACGTACTTTTAGATAATTATATTTCAATTTTGTAATTATGAATAATAAATTAGTCTTTTTAATATATCTTTTATAATATTTTTATGTGTTTATATAGAAATAAAATTTAGAATAGAAATGGGAATGGGAAATATGTCAAGGAGACAACAATCTGAGTAAAGAGCAGACAACAGCTGAAGGCCACCGATGGGTCTTCAAAGCATAAAGTAAATCCTGCATCCAGAGGTGGTCCTCAACTGGCCCCCAAACAAAAATGTGTACTATATAGAAAGAAGATGTATGATTGCCAATTAGACAAATCTCCACAAGAGACCAAATGACTCAGAAATTAACAACTATAGGTCACCGTACGGTCTTCAACAATGAGCAGAGCCCACACAGCATAGTCAGCTGAAAATGTGTGAAAATGGTTGTCACACTAAACTTCAAAACATACAAATGAACTGAATTAAAAAAAAACATACAAGACTAACAAAGGCTAGAGGGTCCCGACTTAGAACATGTGCCAAAAAGCTTATGTATGGGTTTATAAGAATAGAAGATTTTTGATATCTTTATCTTGATAGATTTGGCCTGGTTAGGGACATCACAATAAAAAATCACCAATGATACTAGGCACTTGCTTTTAAGTAACCAAGACACTCATTTCTATGTTCTCATTTAGGGGCTCAAATTAAAACCATTAGAATGCCAAATAATAACAAACAAAGAGATATTGGAAATAGTGTCCTTTGACATACCCCACAACACTTACTCAAGAGAAAACCTGGATAATCATAGGTCTGTTCTTTGGAACTTAAAACAAAGATGAAGAACTGGATCTTCTATCACTATATGTGATACCTAAACTACATGAGGGTCCTTACAAACAATGGTATTTGCTGGGTCTTCCAAGTGCTCCACGAAACCTCTTTCAAACTTATTAACATCAATTTTATCAGCAACCAAAGCCAGGCTTCAAAGTTTTGTGAAATTGCCTATTCTAGAGGTGGTGGGGATCAGATAAGGATACTTAAAAACAAAATCGTTTAGAGTTCATACAATCTAAGAAATTCATTTTGCAATACATGTAGCATTAAAGCATTTGACTTTTCTACACTTTACACAAGTATTCCCCATTCCAAATTAAAAGACAAATTGAAAGAGTTGGGTTTGCTGTGTTTCATAAAACCGAATGGCCAATGTAGATACAAGTATCTTGTCTTATGGAGAGATACATCATACATCACACGCGCAAGTTTACACCAGTACTCAAACCCTCCATCCTTGATGGGTGCATTTTACATAGACAAATAAAATCGTATAATATAAGCAAAATGAGGATGTTAATTTGATGTATGCCTTTTTGTGCTTCTTTGTTACATTTGTTGTTTTTATAGTGATTAAGATGATAACACAATGTTGACTTCTGTACCCCTATTTTTGACATGTTTACCTATTGTGTCTGTTTGTTTTGTTCACGCTTCGGTGACAATATAATGGAATTTGATGCAACTGTCATACAAGTGAGAGGTTTAGCTAGCTGTAAAACCAGGTTCAATCCACAATTTTCTACATTTGAAAATGCCTGTACCAAGTCAGGAATATGACAGTTCTTGTCCATTCGTATTTGATGCGTTTTGTTATTTGATTTTGCCATTATGGACTATTATTGTGATTATGGACTTCTGAGTATAGTATTTTTGTGATTTTACTTTATACTTTGTAAAAAAAAATCTAATTCAAACAAAAGAAATCTCTGAAACTGACATTAACAAGATGCTTGATTTCTTGATTGACAACATATTATGTTCGGACAATAGTTTTTAAAAAGACTATCGGTATTCTCATGGGAACCAACTGCGTCCCTCTCCTTTAATCTTATGAGGCTGACTTCATACAGGAACTTTACTTTCCGCTATAAAGATGATGTTCTATCACTAAATAATTCCCAATTTGGTGGCTAATGTTGAATGCATCTATCCCACTGGACTAAAGATAAAGAATACAACAGATCTGACTCACATCTTAACTTACATCTAGAAATTGACAATGAGGGTCGGTTGAAAACAAAACTTTTGTACAACAGAAGAGATAATTTAAGCTTCCCAATTGTAAACTTTCCATTACATCCCAGTAGCCCTTGCACACGTAGTATATATCTCCAAATTGATACAATATTCCTGGGCTTGTATGTCCTATCATGTTTTCCTTGATAGAAGGTTGGTGCTCACAAGGAAGCTATGTAACCAAGAGTTCCAAATGGTAAAGTTGAAATCATTCCTTCGTTAATTTTACAGACGAGTTGGTCATCCATAATAGAATATCCGTTTCACATATGATATCGGATATGTTCCTTATGTCTTAACTACAATCGTGTTTCCTTTTCTCGAATGTGACCTACCGAATTAGACTATTTAACGGGTTTGTATTAACATGAGTAACACGACGGGTGCCACATGTATATCTGCTTAATTATCCTTCCAAAGCACATGAGATCATCCCCAGTTTTTGGTGGGGTTGTTGTTGTTTAGTCTAGTTTTCTATGTTGTGTCTTGTGTACTATTATTTGTCTGTTTGTCTTTTTTCTTTTTTAGCTTTGGCGTTGTCAGTTTATTTTCGATCTATGAGTTTGAATGCCCCTCTTGTATCTTTTACACCCCTTTTGTCGTTGTCCCTAATCATTGTCATAAGGTAATCGGGGCCAGAATGATAATTTCTAGATTGACAATTAATTTCCATCTGTTGCTATCAGGCTAGTTGTCAGAATTTGGTACTGACATTATTCATACAAACATAACACACATTTCTGAGTTATCTGTTTATGAATTATGGTATTAATCGCCATGCGACGTTCACAAAAGTCATTTTTTAGAAATAAGCAAATAAAATATGTTACAAGAATCCATTTCTTCAAAAATGAATAGTTAGCATGGACTAATGTTAATCAGTTATTCGATTTTCTTGTGTGTGCATTTAAGTATGAATGCAATTTGGGTTTTTCCTTTTTTTGCCGACTTCGTACGAGGCAAAATGATTACAGCATTTTTTTTTTAGAAAGAATGAAAAGAAGAAAGCATTATTTTTTAACATCTCGTTTCGCTATACACATGATGTCCTGACACTGAATAATTCAAAATTTTGAAACTAACGTTAGGGTACCCATAATCCACATATTTTTGACATTTTTTTTCACCTACAAAGGTTTCCAATCTGTGATTATCTTTATCTAGACGTTTCCCTATTCACTGAATAGCTAATTTAATTTTGAATCATAGAAAAATTAGTTTAACCCGACCTTCAAACGATCCATGATTCTGTTAGACTCAATTGTTTCTTTGTCATTTTTTCTTTCTTTTTTGTCAAGGCAGTATCAATTCGTTTTCAACTTATAAGTTTGGCCCTTTGGTTTATTTCAACTCATTTAGACAGCTATTTTACTTAGCCTTTTAAACGTGTATAACTCTCAATATTATAGGTGAAGAAATTAGAAACTTTTTAGGTACTGGTCAAAGCACAACATATGTAGAATGATCGAACGAATATAAGATTGAGCGTTTAAAAAAGAAATTGGAGATACCGAAGAGATATTCAAATCAGAAATCGAAGAAAAATTAAGAAACCCATGTTAAAAAATCCAGAAATTCAACAAAAAGTATGACAAGGTCTACACAATACTGTACATAGAAAACTACTGGGCAACATATATGTTCTTATCCTCAGGTTTTAGACATATTTTGATATCAGCTATATTATTAGTAAGTGGCAATGTAAAGCTTTTTTTAGAGTGAGATCACTAAAGTCAATTTTCTTGTTTAATAAAAAAAACTATTTTGAATCTACATAGAAAACAAAATAGACATAAAAAAAAGAGAGAAAATGAACTAGGAAATAGTTATCAAAGGTACCAGGATTATAATTTAATACACCAGACGCGCGTTTCGTCTACACAAGACTCACCAGTGACGTTCAGATGAAAATAGTTATGAAGCCAAAGGAAAGATTGATACTAAATTGTGAAAATCTATTAACGCTTGACTGGGTTTCAAGATTATGTATTTTATATATGTAAAAATACAATACCTCCTTTTCACACATTTAAATAGTCCATCGATCAACTGGTACATAATTCACACAAATATTTAATGATCATGTATTTTTACTTCCATGTATACATTCTGTTGACTGAATACAACGATAAAGTTTTCACGGTAGGTTATGCAAACAAATCAATTATCAAGACTAGAACATTCATATCAAAGGGCATTTGCTTAAATAAAACAAAAAGTAGAAACAAACCAATGAACTTGTATTTCTCATACTGATGTAGTGACTAAAACATGGCCAAACATGTAAGAACCTCTTAATTTTCTTAATTTGTTTAGATTGAATTTATCGAATATATCTTATATACATAATGATGGCAACATGTTTTTGGTAACAGTTCTGTCAATTTAGAAAAAAAAACCTCAGGACTATTTGATATTCATCAACCCATTTATTTTGAACAATCAGAACTTTCCAATCAAATTCAAAGTGTCTTCTTGATTTCTTAGAACTCTCAACGAGACCAACCATATAAAACAGTTGTATTAAAACAAAAACTCAAAGAAACAATACTGTAGATTTATAACCCTTGAATACTGATAAAGTTCGAGTCCCGTTCAATTTTTAATCCATTGATATGCCATCAGATTCGAAAATCTAACGTTTGAACCACACTTACCGTCTACATTCAAGTTAAAGAGCATGGACAACAACAACGTCACCAGTGTCTGAGCCGAAAGATGATGAAACAGGAGTAGGCCAAAGAACGTCTCGTCCCTTTTCTAAAAATATTCATCGGAATGTACCAAGACCTTGTTGATAAATATTCCGTATCAACTTCACAAATCATAGACGATGGCCTTAAAATATAGATTATAGGTACTGTCGTTGTTCATCATGTTAATAACTTGTTATATATTCTTTTATTTGTAATAATGAATATTTCTTTTACTGTTTAGCATGTCAATTCTTGTGTTTTATTTTTGCTATTTTGTACATCACAACATAGAAAGATACATTATAATAAGTTATCAAAGGTACCAGGATTATAATTTAGTACGCGAGACGCGCGTTTCGTCTACATAAGACACATCAGTAACGCTCATATCGAAATAGTTATAAAGCCAAACAAGTACAGTGTTGAAGAGCAAATAAAAGATCCATCGAAATGGCTAAGGTATCTATGATAAGTTTATTAATAATAAAAATTAACCGGTTAATCGGTCGAACGATTATCCGAGTAAAAGTGTACGATTTGACAATAATAAATTATTATTGATTTTTCAAAAGAGTTATTAACAAAAACAAGCGAACATACACTGAAAGAATAAATTTGATCTATGACACTATGTAAATACAAAATTAATAAAACAAGGGGGTTGTTTAGGGGTAAAACAATATCGGAAAGACAACATAACATTGGTATCATATCTTCATAAACAAGATGTGCCAGGAGGTAAACAAAACGTAATGTTTCGAATTATTTTGCATGTAGTGTAACAAAGTGCAGTAACTAGTAAAGGAACAACTAACCAATTGCAAAAATGTAAAAAAAAAAAAAAAAACAGTCTGCAAAACACCATATGGTAAAATGAGCAATTAAAAACAGTGGGATATCACGTGCTCCGGAAGGGAAGCAGATCAAGCTCAACATTTGGCACTAGTCCTGTTATTTATCGTTTATTATAAGTACGAATATAACTTCATGATGTCACAACCGAAAACAGAGACATAAAAAAGGCAACGAAATCCGGGTTATAAACTAAAACCCAGGGTACGCATAAACTATAAGAGGAAAGCAACGGAAGAACAGAAACACTGAACTGCAATAAAAACAAACGCCAAAGCACCATACATAGACACGAACTGTTTGATAACAACTGCCATTTTCCTGCATTGGTACAGGACATTTTAAGAAGACAACGGTGGGTTAAACCTGTTTTAGTAATATCTAGCCAAACCTCCCGCATATATGACAATGTAAAAATTACCGTCAAAATGACCATATTACGTGACAGGTTTACAGTACAAATAAATACAAGAACACACAAGACAGAAATTCATAAATAAATAAATAATTGTACATTTCGACATGTCAACCACAGAATAACAAAGAACACCTAAAATTAATTTACGACAGTACAGCAATATAAAATTAGAAACTGTCGATCATATATGTATCAACGCCACAAAAAGTGACGTCACAGGTAAATTTATAAAAATTGAACATAAAATCGGGATTAAGTTTGTAACGGTGATATTTGATGTATTTTCTAATAATTACAAGAATATTAATATAGAAATTTTTAGTAATGGTGTAATTAATTGTATTTCGTAAGTCGGTTTTTGAACAGCGGTATATCACTGTTGCCTTTATTTATTCTAGATCAAACTCTGTAAAAAGAAATAAATCCTGTGCATATAGTTTCTTTTAACCAAAGATCAGAAAACATAGAGTTTGAGAAATTTATATTCCATAACGATCAACAAAATTATGATGGCATTCATAAAATTTCAAATGAAAAACTGGAACCAAACTTCCACAAACCCTTGGTTCAAAAGGTTTCCTCTAATTAAAACACCAATCATCTTCCAATGCTATCATGAAAGGGGAAACACAATTGAAAAGCGTAAATCATTATTTTTGTCTGAAACCTCATTGTCTATGTTTAAATGTTAATAAGAATATTAGACATACTTCGCTGTGGTATCTTGTATTTAAAATGGACCAATATAGCAACAAATTTCTAATTTTTCAGTGAGAAGAAATGATATATATAGCGGAACGTGAATTCAAAGGATGGAATCTTCCGCATATGCATAACGATATATCTACCTCATATGAATAAATATCTATCTACCTCATATGAATAAAGATCTATCTACCTCATATGAATAAAGATCGATTACCTCATATGAATAAAGATTTATACCTCTTTATTTACTTTTAACCTTAATGATTCATCCCTTATTTTTATTAACTATATTTGCATTGTATCATAGATCAAATTTAAGCGTTCATTGTGTCTTATTCTATGTAACTACGTTTTTTGATTGAATTAAGCTTGCCAATTACTATATTTTATAGTGCTGTGATGTACTACTATTGTTTCAGAAAAGGGAGAAGGTTAGGTACCAATAAAAATTTAATCCCGCAGCAATTGTTGGCACCTGTCCTAAGCCAGGAATCTGATGCTCAGTAGTTGTCGTCTGTTTATGTGGTTTAAAAGTGTTTCTCGTTTTCATATAGATTAGACCGTTTGTTTTCCCGTTTGAATGGTTTTACAATAGTACTGTTTGGGGCCCTTTATAGCTTGCTAGTCGGTGTGAGACAATGCTCCGTGTTGAAGGTCGTACCTTGACCTATAATGGTTTACTTTTATAAATTAGCACTTTGATGGAGAGTTGTTTCATTGGCACTTATACCACATCTTCCTATATCTATATACCTTAGTTATATGAATAAAGATTGAGTGGACAATAGGAGGAATAGAGTTGTGTTCTATAAGAATGTCCATTGTCTGTTCCAAACGTAAAAAATATATTGTCAATACATATTAATGTCTTGTTGATTTCGGTTTCAGAGACTTATCATAAACAAGATATTTCTTTTAAGGAAAAACAGCAACGAGATATATAAAAAATTGAAAACATGATTGTTTTTGTTCAATTGTTAATTTTAGAAAAATAAAAATACACTTTAAGCAGTTAGTATATGGTTCAATTTTGTCAAAATAAGCTAAGAAACATCGATGATGAATTTTTAACTTCGACCTAATTGAATCTGTATTCACGTTACCTTTAATATCCCCTTAGCTAGATATGGATTACACATTGTATAATGCATGTTCAGTTATTAAAAGTCAAAGAATGTCAACAAGAGTGAAACAAAAGTAAATCATTTGATAAGTTGATTAGATCCACAAAAATAAAATCGGATAGAGGTAAATAAACTCATTATAGATACCAGGATTGAAATTTTATATTTACACCAGACGCGCGTTTCGTCTACAAAAGACTCATCAGTGACGTTCGAATAAGAAAATATTAAAAAGGCCAAATAAAGCACGAAGTTGAAGAAAAAATCCCTAAATGTGTTGCCAAATACTGCTAAGGTAATCTATTCCTGTGGCAGAAAAGCCTTAGTATTTTCAAAAATTCTAATTTTTATTAACAGTTAATTCATATCAATGATACCTCAAATCAACACAGATTGCTGACTACTGTGCTGGTGATACCCTTTGGTCTTTTATATTAAAAATATTTCAATTCACATCGCCCCTGGATTCTAGAATGTATCAGAAAATACCTGTACCAAATCAGGAATATGACAGTTGTTATCCATTCGTTTGATGTGTTAGAGTTTTTGATTTTGTCATTTGACTTACTAGTATAGGGACTTTCCTTTTTGAATTTTCCTCAGAGTTCAGTATTTTTATGATTTTGCTTTTTAACAATAAATCTGAAGCCGTGCATTTGTTTCTATTTTTTTTATATATATAATCGAACAGACGTTTATGATAATGAATGAGCCTTTTAGAGCATTTGTCAGACCATGTGATAAGATATTCTTATGAAATTTTGGTATTAAGTGCACTGAAGAAAGAAGATTTTTCAGTGAGTGATAGTGTCGTTTAAATAGAAAGTTCAAGGGAATTGTAATTACCTAACATCCTTAAACAAACCCATTATTGGGGCTTCTTCAGCGGGGAGAGCATAACTATATATATTTATCATGTTATATTCCAGAAGAACACAAATGTCGTCATCCGAAAAAGATAACTGTAAAATTTGTACCGATGATATCAACTCCAATGAAGCAGTCTCGTGGTGCAAAGAATTGAAGTTTTCCTTTGTAAGGACTGTGAAAAACATCATAGGAAGTCAGGAATATCTGAAACGCATAAAACAATTTCTACTTATGAATACCACAATTTACCCGAATTTTTAAAAAAGAAAAGTATTCAGTGCAGAGAGCACAAGAAGAAATTAGAACTTTACTGTTCTGTCCATGTGTGTCCCTGCTGTATCCAGTGTTTTACTGATAAACACAAGAAATGTAAAGACATGAAACCATTGTCAGACATTCTAAAACAGTTTAAATCATCTGCCTCAGTTTAGCTTCTTGAACTGGATTTAAAGGATATACAGGAAGACTTTAAAAATATTAAACGATACTTAAAACAACGGCTAAGTGTATGCGATATTGAGAAAACAAAAGCAATGGAGGAGATTTTATCAATGAGAAAGTCAATAGATGATTACCTTAACAGATTAGAAAAAGAACTGTATACTGATTTAGAATCTAAACACTTAGACATGAAAACCAAAATGAAAAATCTTCGTCATCAAATTAAACAACATGCCATTCAGATAGACCAACGACAAGAGGAATTTTTCAAAATGAAACAGTATGCAAATGAGCTACAAATGTATGTTGGTCTGAGAGAAATAGAAAAATCAGTTTCAGAAGCAAGGCAATACATAGACGGCTTACAAACAAGAGGTTACCTAAATGAAGAAAACATTGAGGTTGACATTTCATCTACCATTAAATCAATTGTTCAAGAAGATATTCAATTATTTGGAAAGATCTGTATCAGTTCTAGGCCATATACTTTACAATTGAAGGCTGGAAGAAGAGATCAAGCTCAGTATTTAGCATCCAATTATCCTGGAATGGAACAAATCAAACCATTATTCATAAGAACACTGAAAATTCCAGAGAACATGATCTCTTTGCAGATATGTGCCTGTGTAATATTACCAGATGGCAAATTTGGAATTCTTGACTTTACTGGAAAACGTCTATTGTTGTTCAGTAATGAAGGCATCTTTATGAGAGAGGTAATGAAATTCGAAAGAAATCCATGGAATTTGTGCTTTGTAAAAGATAATACTGTGGCTGTCGCATTAGGATTAGCAGGCAGAACACTACTGGTAGATGGTAGATATAGAAGAAAATAGAATAATTAAAACAATTAAAATTAGTCATCTGTGTAATGCAGTAGCAAGTAATGGTCAAATTCTGGTCATCTGCTCCGAAGAGATGGCCACTATAGTGAATCTTCATGATATGTCTCAAACTAAATTACCAAGAAATGGAGCAGCTAGCATAGCATAATTTGAAGGAAATATGTATAGTACCAATGAAGAAGAGGACAAAGTTTTCGTTAAAAAAAGTACGGGCGAATATCTTTGGAGTTATCAGCACCCTCAAATTGAACATCCACAAGGAATTACATTAGACAAGCATGGCTTTATCTATATAGCTTGTAATAGAAACAACAGTATCGAGGTAGCATCATCAGTTGGTAAAACGAGTAGAACAATACTATCAGAATCCGATGGAATCAAATGTCCTGTAGGTATAAATATCGACAGAGAATCAGGATTAATGATAGTACCGACTATGATAAGTAATGATAGAGATAACAGAACATACAGGACAGCGTTTGTTTATAAAATTTGAAATTAAATCTTTTTTTTTTAGCAACAACAAGTAATTTTAGTTATGATTATGATGATTGTACCGAACATAAAAAGATCAAGAAAAAACACATCTCTGGAGCACAGGTAGATCATATATGGCAATCAATTTGAGATGTACACCATTTAATTTGTGAAGTGTTAATATCAGTTGTCCTTACCCGTAAATTGCTATCAGGGATTTTGTGCTTTGGGCACAACACCGGTTTTTTTTTTACATAAAGTTGTTTAAAATTGTTTGTTTTTATTGTGATTAAAATAATAACACAACGTTGGCGGCTGTACTCCTATTTTTGACATCTTCACCTATTGTGTCATCGTTGTCAATATAATGGAATTTTATGTGAGCGGTTTAGCTACCTATAAAACTAGGTTTAAACCACCATTTTCTGCATAAGAAAATACTTGTACCAAGCTCGGAATATGACAGTTGTTATCAATTCGTTTGATGTGGTTGAGCTATTGATTTTGCCTTTTGATTTTGGGTCTTTCCGATTTGAATTTTCCTCGGAGTTCAGTAATTTTGTGATTTTACGTTTTACGTCAAACGGGGTTGTTACATATAGTTGTTTACGTCAATGAAAATAGATCCTTAGGGGATAATTGTGTCGTTAACAAAAATTACAAGTCGTCTTATTTCGAAGCATGTTTTACGGTAGCCTTGTTGATGTATGAACCAACTGTCCGGATATTTCACAACAACAACAAAAACACGCCAATGAATTTATGTTAATATTTGTAAGGAAATTGTTTTTCGTGACTAATATGGCTAGATCATTTAGTTTTATGAAAAGCTGTATGAATGTTTTTTTTTATTGACAATCCAAATATTTCTGATCGTATTCCATTTATATATTTTCTGGAACTAGAGACCAACGAAACTACAAAAATGAAAAAAATTAAAAGATTCATTTCTGGACATTTACCTCTTATATGACAACATGTAAGAAGTTAAGCTAGCTATAAAATTAGGCTTAACCCATCAGTTTTCTTCTGAAATGCTTTTACTATGTCAGTCATGAATATTACAGTTGTTCTTTCACTTGTATTTTTATTATTACAAGTTACTGATTCCAGTTACTTTGATATCATATATTTATCAATTAAATCCTTGGAGTTCGATATTTTTTTTATTTATTTTTTTTTTTTGGTTCTCTTTTACCTCGAGGCTTATAATTTTTTGGGCTTCACTTCAATTTTCGCAGGGTTAAAATTAATATTAAAAAATTTGTAAGGGTTCCGCGGAACCCAGTGTCTCGCCTACTTTTGCTGTAAATTGCAGGATTAACAAAAATGAGGGAAAAAATCAATAAAAATATTCAGCTTGATACCATGTTTGGATTGTAGGAAGCTTCTGTCCAAGTTTGGTAAAAAATCCTGGATAGTTTATGAATCTAATAAATGTTTTAAAAACTTTAACTGCAGACTGGATGTAATGTTAACAAAATTTCCTTCGAGATACTAGTTTTTGATCAAAAACAGGCTTCTGTCTTAGTTTGGTACAAATAAAAAATAGTATAAGAAAGTTATCAAAATTTTTAAAAATTTAACCACAGAGTGAATGTGTTGTTTCCTGGCAGAAAAAAGTCCATTTAAAGTAAAATATGGAAAAAATGGATTTGTCATTTTACAAAATTTACTTCTGGATACTATCTTATGATCATAAACAAGCTTCTGTCCAAGTTTGGTACAAACCAAGGATAGTTTAAGAAAGTTATTAAAATTTTAAAAAACTACAACCACAGAGTGATGTAATGTTTTCCCGCAGAAAAACTAAGTGCATTTATAAGTAAAATACGGAAAAAATGGAATTTTATTTTCACAAAATTTACTTCTGGATACTATCTTATGATCATAAACAAGCTTCTGTCCAAGTTTGGTAGAAATCCAGTATGGTTTAAGAAAGTTAATAAATTTTCAAAAACTTTAACCACAGAGTGAATATTTGTGGACGCCGCCGACGCCGACGACACCGACGACGACGGAATGTAGGATCGCTTAATTAGTCTCGCTTTTTCGACTAAAGTCGAAGGCTCGACAAAAACCAAATACAAAGATGAAGAGCATTGCAACCCTTAAATTCTTAAAAGAAAGTTACACCAATATTTACTTGGGTAATCTATCCTATGAATTAGACAAACTTGTTTATATAAATATTTCAAAAAGGCCATTATCAAGGATATTCAATGCTAGTACAGAAGGAATGACTACTGTGCTGCTGATATCCCCCGAAACGTCCATGTTTTTGTTATATGTATTTCTATTGGAACTGATGTTTCAGTTTGTTCTTACGTTGTACTTTAACACCATTGTTATAAGTTTGGAGAAGGTTGAGCCTTCACAAAGATGTTAAAAGCCACCAAACTATATATGTGCCTGTTTCAAATTAAGACCCTGCAACTCAACGGCTGTCGTTGGTTATTCTCTGTCTTCTTACGACCAATTATTGTTGTTACAAATTAGGATGATTTTTTGGTTTAATTGTTTCATAATTTGTCACGACGGGCCTCTTAAAGATGACACTATGGGATGGATTTTAGCAATTTGTCGGTATAATAGCAAAATTTCTGGGATATTTCTCAGAATTGGTTTTAAATGTGTAAATAGTTATCAAAGGTACCAGCATTATAATTTACGACGCCAGACGCGCGTTTCGTCTACATAAGACTCATCAGTGACGCTCATATCAAAATATTTATAAAGCCAAACAAGTACAAAGTTGAACAGCAAAGTAAAATGTCTGTATTTTCATGGCAGTTCAGACTAACTGGTTACTTGGACAATGAAAACCTCGATTACTTACCTGCCTACCAGCAAAGCATCGATTCATTTGTAGTTAAAACATACACAACCCAAATTTTACTGCACCAGATGTACATTTCGACAATTTTGATGCTTGAGGCCAGAATGCTTGAATATAAGATGAACCTATACCAAGTCAGGAATATGACAGTTGTTATCCATTCGTTTGCTGTGTGTAAGCTTTTGATTTTGACATTTGATTACGGAATTTTCTTTTTTGATTATCCTTAATGTACGTTTTTTTTATTATTTTACTTTTTTCAAAACTCTCAATATAATGGAATTTTATGCGAAGGTCAGACAAGTGAGAGGTTTAGCTAGCTGTATAACAAGATTTAATCCACCATTTTCTTAATAAAAATATAGAGTCAAATTTACCCGTACCAATAGTTATCAAAGGTACCAGGATTATAATTTAATATGCCAAACGCGCGTTTCGTCTGCATAAGACTCATCAGTGACGCTCAGATCAAAATAGCTATAAAGCCAAACAAGTACAAAGTTGAAGGGCATTGAGGATCCAAAATTCCAAAAAAGTTGTGCTTAATGCGGCTGAGGTAATCTATACCTGGGATTAGAAAATGGTTAGTTTTTCGAAAAAATCATAGTTTTGTAAACGGGAAATTTATATAAAAATAAAGACCATATAATTGATTTCCATGTCAACACGGAAGTACTGACTACTGGGCTAAGTCAGGAAAATGAAAGTTTTTATCCATTCGTTTGATGTGATTGAGCTTTTGATTTTTCTTCGGAGTTCAGTAATTTTTGTTATTTTACTTTTTAAGAATTTGTTTGTTAAAATTACATTTGGTTACAAAATTAGGATTAATGTACAAAAATGTATCAATATCAAAGTTTTGTGAATTTTATTTTTGACAAATTACAGAATTTTTCCAATTCAATTAAAGGACATATAGCGTTCTGTGCCCGTCGTGTCAGGTGAGCTAACACGTAAAGTACACATTTTTATACCATTACAATTAAATGTTTAAATTGTATACTGGTAGATAATTGACGTAATTAGTCAAAATAAATGTTCCAGTTAACGGACGTTCTACTTCCCTGTATGTATTTCTTTAAGTGCCTATAGAATATCAAGGTAAGGTCATTAGAATTACTCAATTATCGGCACTGATTAATTTGTTTTAGTTTTACTTTTCCTTAAGTTCTTAAATAAAGGCAACAGTAGTATACCGCTGTTCAAAACTCATAAATCCATGGACAAAAAACAAAATCGGGATAACAAACTAAAACCGAGGGAAACGCATTAAATATAAGAGGAGAACAACGACATAACACTAAAATGTAACACACATAGACAAAATCCCACGAGAATAACAAATATAACATATATATATATAACATCAAAACCAAATACATGAAATATAGTTACCAAAAACATCTGCATAATAAAACAAACAAGAGAAACACAAAATTGAGATGATTTGTAACAATAACATTAATATAAATTTGATCTATTACACCGGCCAGGCATGTTATTACATTTTGAAATTTCTTTCTTTACTTTCTTTATTTTTTATTCAAATGTTATTTTCAACAACAATTTTTTTCAGCATATTATCATACAAATCTTATTTTATATGCACTTTACAGGAAAAATAAGGACAAAAAGGAAGCCATTTTAGTAACCACGGACAACTCTGTAAACAAATCAACAACATTTAGAATGCATGCACAAGCTCTTTTCAAAATTAATCAGTGCTGATTTTTTAAATGCTCATTATCTCAAAGATAGAAAAAAAGTTTTTTTAATAAGCTTACATACAAAACTCAATTGAGGGAGACGGAGGATAACATATGATATAAATGTTAAATACATGTTTTCATTCATTAAGGATCTGAATAAAAATGAGGAAACGGAAAACTGGCACATTTTAGAAAAATGACGTTAATGAAAATTTACCAAATGTATTTTTGAATAATTGTATCCCTTACGATGTAATACTGAAGGCCACAAGAGGCAAAAAAAAAAAAACACCCAACAGTTTATGATCTAATAGTATATGAGTAAATATGTTCGTCTATTATTTATTTTATTAATGTCTATGTGTTTTCACATGATTGTTACCTATGGCATTTCTAAAAGGAAATGTATTTCCTCTGATAAAGAACAAAGGCTTTGAAAATGATTCATAAATCTATGGGCATATGACAATATCGGATTATAGTATTTTAATTACCTTGTTTTTTTTTTAAATTATTTGTACGAGAGGAAAAGCAAGCAGGTTTTAGGAGAAATTATTATACAACTGAAAACATTTTTACCATAATATTGTCATTTCAATTATTGAAATTCAGAAAGAATTATGTTTTTTTACTGAATACAGCACTTCTGTATACATTATGAAAAATAATGTAAATGAAATTTTTTATTTACCCCAGTTTTTGGTGAGGTTCGTGTTGCTTAGTCTTCTATGTTGTGTCCTATGCACTATTATTTGTCTGTTTGTCTTTGTTAGTTTATTTTCAATCTACGAGTTTGAATGTCCCTCTGGTATCTTTCGCCCCTCTTTTAAGAAAAACTATAAATAAATTTGGTGTGTCAATTTTTTATTTGTAGTACAAATATTTAAACCCATAGGGTTCATCAAGCGTTATGCTTTATTTTAATGATTTCCTCAAAGATAACAATAGATTTATTTTAGGAATTTGAAGAATTAAATTGATATTTTTTTTGTATTTGATAAAAATGTTTTAAGCCACAGTTACCATATTGGCTCCAACACTTAGTTCATAGTTTTCTTATTGTTTTTCTTTTTTTATTACACACATAAAGAACATTTCAGCCATTCCTGACTTGATGGTTTTCTGTAAGGATTTTCTAACATGGCGTTTCGTTACAGATGATGTTCCTTAAATATAACTCCATCTAGCAGAAGCTTTTTGAAGAAAAAAATAAAGGACGATCGAAGCCAAATGATTGAAGTTTATTTTTTAAGGGATTTTCCTTTTCCACATTGGTTAAATTTGTAAATACGATGAATGTAAACTTATCATGAAACGTCAATTCAACACATATATCATCAAAGCTTCATAATTGTTATGATTATTATTTGGATAAATAATTATATTTTAGAAGTAGGGAGAAAAATGGCAGCCATTGACAAATACTTCTGTTCACTATGCCCCGATGTTGGAACTTTCACTGAAGCAGTCACATGGTGCATAGAATGTGCAGTTTTCCTTTGTAGAGACTGTGAAAAACATCACCAAGGGTTAGGAATGCTTAAAACCCATAAAACCATTTCTAAAAACGACTATCATACACTGTCATCGACCTTCATACCACATCTAGTTTATTTATACCGTAATATACCTGAATGCATGCAAAAAGTAAGTAGCCAGTGCAGAGATCACGAGAAGACGTTTGAACTTTACTGTTCTTTCCATGCCTGTCCTTATAAACACCAGAAATGTCATGAAATTAAACCAATAGCAGACATTCTGATGCCAGTTAAACTATCTGCCTCAGTTAAAAAAATTGATAAAAATTTGAAGATTCTACACGAAAATATCGACAAAATTACAGAATATTTAAAAGGTAGAATAATTTCCAACTACGACCAAAAAACAAAAGCGATTGAGGAAATTCAGGCGATGAGGAAATCGATCGATGAATACCTTAACAAATTAGAAGAAAAATATCTTGATGATTTAGAATCTAAACATTCAAAGTTGAAATCACAGATTAACACTCTGCTTGTACAAATGAAACAGCAAGCCGATCACATAGCTCAATTAAAAAACGAGTTTTCAAAAATGACACAATACGGAACTGAACTACAACTGTTGATCGGACTCCAGGGATTAGAGAAAACAACTTGTGAAGCTGCAAAAAACATAGAGGATTTGGAAAATGAAGGTCATTTCAATGAAAAAAATATAGTAGCTAATATTTCATCTGCTCTCGAACCAATTTTACGAGATGTCAAGTCATTTGGAGTTGCCGTAATCTGCCACAAATCTTCTAAACTACAAGTTCAGTACTTAGTGCCAGAGGTTCCTGGAATGGATCAAATCAAACCAGTATTCCTGAAAACACTGAAAATGCCAGAAAGTATGAAGAATATTCATAAATATGCTTGTCGAATATTACCGGATGGTAAATTCATATTTATTGAAAATAATATTGAAAAGTCTCTAATTTTGTTTAGTAATGAAGGCATTTTTTTAAGAAAGGTAGTGGCTTTAGCAGGAGATCCATACAACGTTTGCTTTGTTAAAAATAATACAGTGGCTGTCGGATTAGGAACAAAGCCCCAGACAGTACTCGTATATATAGAACAAAATAAAATAACTGAAATAATTAATCTTTCTCATAGATGTGATTGTGTAGCTTGTGATGGTCAAATTTTGGTCATCAGTTCTCGATTTAAAAGTACTATCTTAAATCTCAATGATAAGTCATTTACAGATTTGGAAGGTGTTGGAGGAACATTTATATCATTATTTAAAGATAATATCTATAGCACGGTTTTTGATGATAACAGAGTCTCCTGCAACAGAAATAATGGGGAACTTCTCTGGTCATTTCAACACCGGAATATTGAACCCATAACCTCAGAACTTACATTAGATAAGGCAGGATTTGTGTATGTAGCTTCTAGTGGTAACAACAGCATCGTCGTAGTTTCGCCAGATGGTCAAACCAGTAAGACATTACTTTCAGAGGGTGATGGAATCAGTGACCCGGTTGCAATAGACATTAACAAAGCAACAGGAAAGATGATAGTTTTGAGTGAAACGAAGGATCCTATGGATAAAAGAGCATACCAAACAGTGTTTGTTTATGAAATAAATCTGAAATGTGAAGTAGAGGATGGAAAGTAGATATCATAGTGAGGAGAGAAATCATTGAAGATGTTTCAAAGGGATACCCGTCCTGATAATTGGTACAACAATGATGCATGTATCAGTGTATTTAGTAATTGTTGTAAAAGTGGTAATAGTGATAATATTGATGATGGGGATGATTTTGTAGTATGGTGTCCAGTATCGAAAAAGACGTCTAGTTAACGAGTTTAAGTTAACGGATAACACACGGCTATATTTTATATGCAAACTATTGGAAAATCATTATATTTTCTAATTATGAATGTCGTGTTTTCAAAATTTTGTGGTGTCTTAGGGTACCCAAAAATACCTCCTCATACAGGCCATCTTCAACACGAACAATAAAATTATTGTTCTATGGTCGGGTTGTTGTCTCTTTGGTACATTCCCCATTTCCATTCTCAATTTTACAATTTAAAATTTCTACCTTGTCAAACTTACTCCTTGTGAATCTACTTTTAAACAATATGTAATAAGAGCTTCACCCAAGACATAACTTTGATGTCTTCCCATATAGCAAAACTATCCTACATTCTCCTCTTCAGTTCGGATAGGAAAAGAAGAATGACTTGTTCCTGTCTATCTCGAAGGTCAGATGTCATTTGAATTTCTGCAAGATTTAGTTTGCATTTGCTTCGAACAAAATCTATCATGTACATATGTATGCCCATGTCAGGCAAATGGCATAAGTCAAAATGATGACGACGAAGGTGTAGATGCATAAGATTTCATTTCTCTGTTTGTACCTAATGAATCATTGTTAGCTATCAAATGAAAATTAAGCAGTCTATAATCTTTTCTAACCAATAAATATAACATGTATAACATCTACTCAATTTTGAAATCGTGGGAAATATAGTAATGAGGGCCCTCATGGGGTTTTTGATTATGTGATTACTTGGCCGTTTTTTTAATGATTATTTGATTATTAAGCCAAATATTTCATGATTATTTGATTACCTAGGACTGTATTTTTAGTTTATGATTATTTGATTACTAAAGATAAGCAAATATTTAATGATTATGTGATTATATTGGCAAAAAAATGGTGATTATGTGATTACTAGGACCCCACATGAGGGGCCTCAGTAATAGTCTATCTAGTGGGGAAAGATAGGTAAAAAAAAACCAACAAAAAAAAAAAAACCTCTGCCATATGGTCTCTGACATTGACGTGGTTGGTGGGCTTAAACTACAGGAAACCATAGAACGTAGTAGGTAGTACTAGCTTCGATCATAATTTTCTATTTGCATTTATTCTTTATTTCTTGTGTTTTTGCAATGCTGTTGTCAGCTTGTCTTCATTTTATAAGATTTTAATGTCCCTATTGTTTCTAACGCCTTTTTTGTTTGCAATTGTTTGTAAAATACATCGGTGCTGTACATAACCCTCTCCCTTATTATATTTTTGGAATACTTGTAAACATTATAGCCAATTGTTGCTCATTTAGTCATCTGAATATGTAGGTGGGGTGTTTTACCTGTTTCTAATAGACGTTATGTTTTCATAACTTTAACCCCTCTTTTTCTCCGTTTCTGTAAAGCAAATCTGTACACAGAGCTTTATATTCAACCAAGTTTGGCGTTGAAGTGGCACAAATTTCGAAACAAATCATTTTTATATACTCTTTCACACCAAATAACAGAAATTTGATATTTACCTAGAAATTGATCAAGGTTACTGTTATTTAACAGCTGTTTGAAAATTTTAAATTTGCACCCTACATGCAAAAAAGTCTATCTAAAGTCATTTTTGGCGATAAAAATATGACTTAAGTTCTAAAAATTAGTTGGTTTTTTTTTGCTCCAAACGCATATATATAGGAGAAACAAGCTATCTAAATGTGACTGTTAATTTTTCTGAAATTTGAGCTTTGACCTTTGACCCTAATTTAAAAAAAAAAAGAGACCACCGCAGACAACGACGACAACGGCATTTCGATGAAGTTTGTTCTCCTCTTTCCAATGATACAAAATATAGCCGTGGGTTATTCCGTTTAGGCAAATAGATCAAATTTGTAGATTGGGCACCCTACTATTGATGAAAGTGATAATAGTGAAAATATTGATAGTAGTTATGACAGTGATTAGTTAGAATATTGACAAAAGGGATAAATAATGAAGACAGTGATAATATGGGTGATAGTAATAATAGTGATTAGTGTGAATAGTTCTGAAATGGTTATTAGTGATGATAGTGATAATCTTAATGAAAGGGATCATAGTGATGATAGTGATTATTGAGATCAAAATGATTATAGCGATATTAAGGATAATAGTGATAATAGTGGTGATAGTTATGATAGTGATGATACTTATGATAGTGATGATACTTATGATAATGATGATAGTGATGATTATGATAATATTGATGATGGTTGTATTTGTAAAAATCTTCGAAATCAATGTTCTGTGGGCATATCAACAAGATTGCAATTGTAATTTTTTATAATTATTATCATTTGTTTTCTTTTGTAAATAGAGACTTTAATAAAATATTAGCACTCCTTTGTTCTAATTACCACAATCTGAATGCAATCCGCTGATTTAAATACACAGATAGGGTAAAATAGATGTATTAACATCATCAGATCAGATGGTTACAAAGGAACGTCACCATCTTAAAAAGGATAATTAACAATGAGAATTGAACAAGAGTGCACACGCTGAAATGTCTCGCCTTCTATACTAATCATTGATATTATGTTGATAGTCCTAAGTAAAAAGCTAAGCTTTATAACAACTGTACCATAAACTTAACATTAACCAAGATAACTAAACAAAGACCAATGAACCTTGAAAATGAGGTCAAGGTCAGATGAACCATGCCAGGCAGACATGTACAGCTAACAATGCTTCTATACAACATATATAGTTGACCTATTACTTATAGTTTAAGAAAAATAGACCAAAACACAAAAACTTAACACTGTGCAATGAACCGTGAAAATGAGGTCACGGTCAAATAAAACCTGCGCGACTGACATAAAGATCATTAAATATTTCCATACACCAAATATAGTTGACCTATGGTATATAGTATTAGATAAAAAGACTAAAACTCAAAAACTTAACTTTGACCACTGAACCATGAAAATGAGGTCAAGGTCACATGACATCTGCCCGCTAGACATGTACACCTTACAATCATTCCATACAACAAATATAGTAGACCTATTGCATGTAGTATGAGAACAACAGACCAAAACACAAAAACTTAACTATAACCACTGAACCATGAAAATGAGGTCAAGGTCAGATGACACCTGCCAGTTGGACATGTACCCCTTACAGTCCTTCCATACACCGAATATACTAGCCCTATTGCTTATAGTATCTGAGATATGGACTTGACCACCAAAACTTAACCTTGTTCACTGATCCATGAAATGAGGTCGAGGTCAAGTGAAAACTGTCTGACAGACATTAGGACCTTGCAAGGTACGCACATATCAAATATAGTTATCCTATTACTTATAAGAGAGAATTCAACATTACAAAAAATGAAAATGAGGTCAAGGACATTGGACATGTGACTGACGGAAACTTCGTAACATGAGGCATCTATATACAAAGTATGAAGCATCCAGGTCTTCCACCTTCTAAAATATAAAGCTTTTAAGAAGTTAGCTAACGCCGCCGCCGCCGCCAGATCACTATCACTATGTCGAGCTTTCTGCAACAAAAGTTGCAGGCTCGACAAAAATTATCTCTTTTATCACAAATTTTGGTATTAAGCTACGCGTTAAATATATAGATATCAAGATCCAGGAAAGGACAGTGTTCGTTCTTTGTATTAGCTTTGTTTAAAGTCAGTTAGGCAGGATAAATCTCGTTAGTGTACACACTGACGTCGTCATTATTGAGAGCCACTATATCATCCAAATATCTAGAAGTGTTAGTAAATATTTTGAAGCAGATGTTGTTTCGATGGGTCTTTTCAGATTATGTCATAACTTGTCACTCATATTAATACAGAAACAAGTACGCAATAAGTGGTGCACAGTTAAATCCAATGGGAATTCTGATAACTTGACGATATACGGAATCTCAATAGCGACCAAATATTGTATCTAGTAAAAATTCAAGGGCAGTTATAGTATTAAAGCAGGTCATAGTGACATAGTTCTTTTGTTTGTTGTTACTAAAAATTGACCTAAAGGAGTTTGAACATATTTATTCGTATTCCGACTTTTCAAATGAACATTTAATGAGGTGTTTGATTTTTTTCTTAATCAGATTATGAGGCAAAGTGGTATAAAGGGTACGTAGAACAAAACTTTGAACAGATTCAAAATAATTTCAACGGATTTTTGACACTCCAAAGATATAATTCCACTATTTTCAAAGGCCTTATCTGAACATTTCTTTTTTTTTTGTTATATTTGATGTACGGAAATATTTTACGATGTACAGTTTGGTTGGTTCTATTGGACCATTTTCATAGCTCATTGCTTAGTTTTTAGTTTTTGTATTTTGGTTTGTGTTTCTTAAGTTAAAAGCAATAGGTGAACTATATTTAGTGTATGGAATGGTTGTAAGTAGTACATTTCCAACTGGTAGATGTCAATTTTATTTGGTTTATGAAAATAGTTTATGATGTACATGTCAGTCTGGCAGGTATTTTGACCTTAATATAGATAAAAGAAGATGTGGTATGAGTGCCAATGAGACAACTCTCCAACCAAGCCACAATTTGGATTAAATTGTGTTATAAAAGGGAACAGCCAACGTAGATAAAAGAATCGTCTTATAAATCCTACTTTGTAAAAAATTTCTCTGAATCAAAGTTTCTCTGAAACTGATTGAATCAAGATGTTTGACTTTTTGATTGACAACGTATTTGTTGAGTATGGAGGACGTTTTCAACAAATCATCGGGCATTTCCATGAGAACCAATTATACCCCTCGTTTTGCCGACTAGTTTCTTTATTATTATGATGCTGACTTCATACAGGATCTTTTTAGGTTGAAAAATAAAAAGTTATCAATATACTTTAACTTTACTTTCCGCTATATAAATGATGTTCTCTTACTAAATAATTCAAATTTTTGAGACTGTTGAACGCATCTATCCCATCGAACTACATATAAAGGATACAACAGATACAGTTATGTCTGCCTCATATCTTGACTTATATCTAAAAATTGACAATGGGGGTCGGTTGAAAACAAAACTTTACGACAAACGAGATGATTTTAGCTTCTCAATTGTGAAGTTTCCATTTCTATGTAGCAACATTCAAGCAGCGCCTGCATACGGAGTATATATCTCTAAATTGATACGATATTCCCGCGCTTGTATTTCCTATCATGATTTCCTTGATAGAGGGTTGCTGCTCACAAGGAAGCTATTAAACCCAGAGTTCCAAATGGTGAAGTTGAATCATCCCTTCGTAAATTCAACGGACGCAATCACGAGTTGGTTGACCGTTATGGAATAAATGTTTCACAGATGATATGGGATATGTTTCTTATGTCGTAACTACAATTCCTATCCCTTTTCATGGATGCGACCTACCGATTAGACTATTACCGGGTTTGTCATAACATGAGCAACACGACGGGTGCCACATGTGGATCAGGATCTGCTTACCTGCAGCTCACCCCCAGTTTTTGGTGGGGTTCGTGTTGTTTATTCTTTAGTTTTCTATGTTGTGTCACGTGTACTATTGTTTGTCTGTTTGTCTTTTTCATTTTTAGCCATGGTGGTGTCAGTTTATTTTTGAATTATGAGTTTGACTGTCCCTCTGGTATCTTTCGTTCCCCTTTGTTTGTCATTATGTTTCAAGAAGAGCAGTTGAAAAACTATTATTGAGAAAGTTCATAATGGCAAGTGAAAACAGAACATTTATAGATGTGATTTTTATTTTATAGATAACGGAACAAAAGGATTGAATGAGATGTAGTAGCTATGTGTCAAAAACGCGCGTCTGGCGTATATATAAAATTTTGATCCTGGTATCTATGATGAATTTATTTAGACGAAAAGAAAAACACACATAATACGTCAAAATATGATCTAAAGACATATTTTTCATTTTTTTTTATCTGTGGAATATCAAAAGGTAAATAAAGGCATTATAAGTAAAATAAACTCATCATAGATACCAGGACTAAATTTTGTATAATGGACGGAAGTCCTGGCTCAAACGGACAGTTTGAGCAAAAGGTACACGAAATAAAAACAGACAGACATATTCACTTAATAAGCATTCGATACACTTAATACAGTGACTCTATTGTTAGTGATATCTGCGAAATAGACCAAATCACTAACACTAACAATTGTTCAATAGACACTAAAATAAAGGTAAAGTCGGACATGTACAACTTTCAATCATTCCAAACAACTTATGCAGTTGACCAATTAATTATAGAATCAGTGACTTGACCACGAATCTTTAACATGATCACTGGTCCATTAAACAAGGTCATGTGAACTCTGTCTGACGGACATATTGCTGTTTCTAGGGAACTATACATGTATACCAAACACAGTTATCCTATTACTGTAAATTAAGAAATTATTGCGATGTTTTTATTATTGCGAAAACTGGAACAGGGTTATCATCACAATAATCTAGGATTTTAATTTCAGCTTGATTTTTCTCAAGGTCGCAAAAAAGAAAATAGCATTTTAATAGTCAACAAGAGGCTGTCACAACGACAGCAAACCGGATTTATTAACATTTATTTGTGTCCTGGCAATATCACAAGAACCATAACTGATGAATGCTGAAAGTGAAAATCGTCAATATCAAATTTGACCTCCATTTTGTAGTCAGTATCAACATATTAAAATTTGAAAAGCTTAGATTGAATGGTTCATTAGTAAATGCAACAACGTGAATGGAAATTTTATGCCATTTTACGATCTTTCAAGAACCATAACTCCTGAACGGTAAAAGTCAAAATCGTAATTATTGAACTTGACCTCTATTTTGTCATCAGTAACAACATATAAAATTTCAAAAGCTTTGGTTGAATGGTTTATAAGAAAATGCACGGACACGACTGGAAACACCATTTTTCAATCTTTCAAGAACCACAACTCCTGAACGGTAAAAGTCAAAATCGTCATTATTGAACTTGACCTCCATTTTGTCATCAGTAACAATATATTAAAATCTGGGAAGCTTTGGTAGAACAGTTCATGCGTAAATGCACGGACACGACTGAAAACTCCATTTTTCAATCTTTCAAGAACCATAACTCCTGAACCGTAAAAGTCAAAATCGTCATTATTGAACTTGACCTCAATTTTGTCATCGGTAACAACATATTAAAATTTGGAAAGCTTTGGTAGAACAGTTCATGCGTAAATGCACGGACACGACTGGAAACTCCATTTTTCAATCTTTCAAGAACCATAACTCCTGAACGGTAAAAGTCAAAATCGCCATTATTGAACTTGACCTTCATTTAGTAGTCAGTAACAACATATTAAAATTTTAAAAGCTTTGGTTGAACGGTTCATGAGTTAATGCACGGACAACATTTAATTGCCGCCCGCCCGACCGCCGTACATCCCCAAACAATAACCGAAATTTTTGTCACAAAAATCCGGTTAAAAATGACAAAATCGCAATGATGAATGCACACAATAATTTCTAAATTAACAGTACTTATAAGTAAGAAATTCAAATGACAAAAAACTAATTATTTTTTCAAGCAGTGACTGAACCACGAAAATAAAAATCACAAATCAAGAACAATGATCTTCTGTTGTGCTGTCCTAGGTTGTTTAACGTGTTCGTTTTTATTCTGCGGTTAGTCAGCACTTCAGTGTTGACATAACTATAAATTATATGGTCATTTTTATAAATTAAGTTTCCAAAAGTATGAATAATTCTAAATACTAAGGATTGTTTTATCCCTGGCATAGATAACCATAGCCGTATTTGGAACAACTTTTTTGAATTTTCGATCATCAATGCTCTTCGTCTTTGTATTTGTTATACTATCTTATAATTTTGATCTGAGCGTCAGATGAGTCATATTGACGAAACCTGCGTCTACCATATTAAATTATAGGCCTGGTATTGGCATGTCGAAATGTACAATTGTATTTTTTTGTCCTGAATGTTGTTGCATTTACTTGTACTGTAGTCCTGTCATGTAATGTAGTCATTTTAGTGTTATATTTATTATTGTACGAGGTTTAGGTAGCAGCAAAACCAGGTTCAACCAACCACTTTTTCTTAAAAAGTCCTGTACTAAGTCAGGAATATGGCAGTTGTTACCTTCTAGTTCGTTTCTGTGTGTGTTGCATTGTCGATTTGTTTTTTGTTGCACTTCAGTGTTTCAGTTGTTTAGCTGTTTTCCTCTTATAGTTGAGGTGTTTCCTTCGGTCTTAGTTTGTAACCCAGATTTGTTTTCTCTCAATCGATTCATGACTTTCAAACAGGGGTATACTACTGTTGCCTTTATTTATGCCAGATGCAAACTATGTAACATAAGGTATCTGCATACACGGTATCAACCATTTGGTTCTCCTACCTTGAGAAATATACAGCTTATACAAAAAATTGACAACCCGTTTAATAATTTCTTGCGTCTGAAGCGCTTTTCTTCATATACCTTTTACAAATTACGAATATTTATTCTTAGGTCTGCAGATTGATAAAAACCTCGCAACAATTTCTGAATTAATAGAAGCCAATTCAGTTTGTAACCCAGATTTGTTTTCTCTCAATCAATTAATGAATTTTGAACAGCGATATACCACTGTTGCCTTTATTGAACAGTTAATTTCCTTTGAATATAAGTGTATTAATTTTATCACAGACATCAATTTCATTTAAAGACATTGATTTTTAACATAGTTATGGTTTTCATTATAATTTTTCGAAATTATTTCAACTGAATCGATAACTAGGCTTATTGATGGAAGTGGAAGCAGTAAATCTCTATGGACAAGGAGATTTAATTTATAATACGAGATATAGAATATTGGAATAACTAGATTGTATTTACTACTTATGCAGGTTATGCTAAAATCACAAAGTGGCTAAAATGTTACTGCATATAGAAAAGATACAAAATGGATATTGAAACTCACAAGTCTATACAAACTCACCATGTCAATAGGTGCATGTAAAGCATGAAGTTGGAATAGCACAAGAGGCAACCTTCTATCAACGTAGTCATCGAAAAATTAACGACCAATTTGTCAACACAGGTTGAACAAGATCCACCAAGACTTCTTGATTTTCAAGATCAAACAGCCATTTTGTGACACTCAAGTGGCAGGCTCTACACACCATTTATTACTTAAGGATATACTTGTCATACAAATATGTAACACAAACTTCAGAACAAATTTATTTTCAACAGTAAAATAATGCAATTTGTAAAAACAATGGACGATTTTTCTTACTCATAAAATGTAAAACACACTACAATGCCTCCTGAAATTCATTATTACATCACTACTGTAGATATCATTTGTAAAATAGCACTAAAACAAGAGAACTATTGTCTTCCATGCCTTGGACTTCAAATATGATTCTATAAAATCAATATCTTAACTCAGTATTCATACATAACTGAACATATATTATTAAAATTCCCATAAAATGACTCTAAAACACCACATGGTAAAGTGTTCAATTTCCTCTCTCCTTTAAACAAATTAGTAAAATTTTTATTTGGAAATTCCTGATCAAATAACACAATGAACGGAATTTTAATCGAGATTTCTTCAATTGGAAAATAATATAACAGAAAATACCCATGATTTTTACAAAAATGTTTCAACCATACATTGTTTATTTGCAATGTACCCTTTAAAATATATAACCCTAAACAAACTATTTATAATAAAACAAAACATATATCAGCACTCATCATATCAAAGCACAACTCATGCATGTACTTCCTACATATGTTTTTGCATAGTTGAGGGTTTTGTAGAACAATTCCTAGATTGTTACAAGAAATATCTAGCCACATTACTTATTTTAATGAGAACTTTAAAAGACTATTGGAAACTAGCGTCTAATTTATTATTGCACTATTGTTTTGACTAGACATTTTTTCCATTAAATACAGCTGTTGACTTGGATTAGTTTTACCTTCATCAGGCTCTAAATTTTACTTTGAGTATTGTTTTTAATCTATCACATAATGCCTAGATATTTGAGTTTCTTGATTAGCTACATAAAGGAGTGAACAGAAAAGATGCTAAAATAAAAATAAACAAGAATGTGTCCATAGTACACAGATGCCCCACTCGCAGTATCATTTTCCATGTTCAGTAGACCGTGAAATTGGGGTCAAAATTTTAATTTGGCATTTAAATTAGAAAGATCATATCATAGGGAACATGTGTACTTAGTTTCAAGTTGATTGGACTTCAACTTCATCAAAAACTACCTTGACCAAAAACTTTAACCCGAACTTTGCACTATCATTTTCTATGTTCAGTTGACCTTGAAATTGGGGCCAAAACTTTAATTTGACACTTAAATTAGAAAGATCATATCATGGGGAACATGTGTAATAAGTTTAAAGTTGATTGGACTTCAACTCCATCAAAAACTACCTTGTCCAAAAACTTTAACCTGAATCTGGACGAACGAACAGACAAAGGAACGGACATACAGACCAGAAAACATAATGGCCCTCTATTATCTTAGGTAGGGCATAAAAATAGTGTATTTTTCTGTTTGTTTTTCCAGAATTTAAGTAGATTAAAAACATCAATCAACCAACATGAGGAATTTGCCACAAGGGTGGCATTCAACAGTTAAAGAGGAATAATCAAAACATCACATGCCTTTCTTATATCTGAGTATTTTTTCATATGCCCTATAAATTTAAGATTCCAAGTGAAAATATGATTAAGAATTAGTCATCATAAATACCATACAATGATACATACTGTTAATATTCAAATAATTTTTTTCTCATTCTTGAATTGTCTTGAGATACCGTACAGTTATAAACAAACTTTACTATAAAGCAAGTAAAATCATTGTTATCAACATTTTACCTTTAAAATAATGCAAAATATATATTTACACACCAATAAAAGCATTCAGTAACATTGTACCATTGATCTAAAGCACATTTTTCTTTACACAAACACAAAAGAGCACAATTAGTGATCTGCACCTTTGCACTATAGCACCGTTTCCTTTACAAGTTTTTCACAACTTATAAATCATTACTCAAGGAATTCCATATCCATAAAAAGTTTTGTTAAAAGGGTCTAGGATCCAACTCAGAATTTTCCAGCTGAAATTGAAAATCTAGATTTATAGAATGGCAATATAACTTGTGCAAATTAAAAAAATCATACATCAAGGTTGTGAAGCGGATATTTTTTTTGTTGGAACGTGGGAAATTAAGGCTCTATAAATGATTTCATTTTTTGTTTATTTATGAACACTCCATTGCATGCAATGTACGATTATCCTGGACATTGTGTAGCTGTTACAATGGATTACGGTCTTATTTCTATTTCATGGTTTCATATTTGTTTGTGGACTTACCATATGGAGCAACCATTTGACCATTGTTAACTAAGACTTCCCCAAGTTAATTTCTAGCTTTCAAAGGGTTCATATTACTCAATATTTTTAGCTCACCTGGCCCTAAGGGCCAAGTGAGCTTTTCCCATCACTTTGCGTCCGGCGTCCGTCGTCGTCGTTAACTTTTACAAAAATCTTCTCCTCTGAAACTGCTGGGCCAAATTAAACCAAACTTGGCCACAATCATCATTGGGGTATCTAGTTTAAAAAATGTGTGGCGTGACCCCGCCTACCAACCAAGATGGCCGCCATGGCTAAAAATAGAACATAGGGGTAAAATGCAGTTTTTGGCTTATAACTCAAAAACCAAAGCATTTTGAGCAAATCTGACGTGGGGTAAAATTGTTTATCAGGTCAAGATCTATCTGCCCTGAAATTTTCAGATGAATCAGACAATCCGTTGTTGGGTTGCTGCCCCTGAATATGTAATTTTAAGGAAATTTTGCCGTTTTTAGTTATTTTCTTGAATATTATTATAGATAAAGATAAACTGTAAACAGCAATAATGTTCAGCAAAGTAAGATTTACAAATAAGTCAACATGACTGAAATGGTCGATTGACCCCTTTAGGAGTTATTGCCCTTTATAGTCAATTTTTAACCATTTTTCGTAAATCTTAGTCATCTTTTAGAAAAATCTTCTCCTCTAAAACTACTGGGCCAAATTTAACCAAACATGGCCACAATCGTCATTGGGGTATCTAGTTTTAAAAATGTGTCCGGTGACCCGGTCAACCAACCAAGATGGCCGCCATGGCTAAAAATAGAACATGGGGGTAAAATGCAGTTTTTGGCTTATAACTCAAAAACCAAAGCATTTAGAGCAAATCTGACATGGGTAAAAAAATTTATCGGGTCAAGATCTTTCTGCCCTGAAATTTTCAAATGAATCAGACAACCTGTTGTTGGGTTGCTGCCCCTGAATTGGAAATTTTGCTGTTTTTGGTTATTATCTTGAATATTATTATAGATAGAGATAAACTGTAAACAGCAATAATGTACAGCAAAGTAAGACCTAAAAAGAAGTCAACATGACCAAAATGGTCAATTGACCCCTAAGGAGTTATTGCCCTTTATATAGTCATTTTTTTTTAAAACAATTTTCACAAAATTTGTAAAATTTTACAAACATTTTCCACTGTAACTACTGGGTCAAGTTCATTATAGATACAGATAATTGTAAGCAGCAAGAATGTTCAGTAAAGTAAGATCTACAAACACATCACCATCACCAAACCGCAATTTTGTCTTGAATCCATCTGTGTCCTTTGTTTAGTATTCACATAGACCAAGGTGAGCGACACAGGCTCTTTAGAGCCTCTAGTTTTATCTTCTAGTTATTATTTTCTAAAAGACCTTATTAAACTTCTGGTGGGGTTTATATTGTCCATCAATCATATAGTGTTTTGAGGATTGTTGTTTGCCTATTGTTATTTTCTAAAAGACTTGATTCAACTTCTTTTTTGGTTGGGTTAATGTTGGTCAATCTTATTTTAGTTTTAGTATACCTCTCCTCTTTCTGCAATTATCAGATGTTGTCTTAGGAATTCATTTTTTGTTTTAACCAAAAAATTAATAAATTTTATTGTATTTTCTACCCATTTTTTTTATTCTTCTATTAAAGTTACGCCACTGTTTGTTATTCATTGTTTAAGATGTTAACCAATTATGTTTTGGTGCACATAATTATAACATGAGTGTATTAGATTCTTATCTTTAATTTCAATACAGGTATTTATGATGAGTTTTTTGATAGATAT
This sequence comes from Mytilus galloprovincialis, assembly GCF_965363235.1. Lineage (NCBI taxonomy): Eukaryota > Metazoa > Mollusca > Bivalvia > Mytilida > Mytilidae > Mytilus > Mytilus galloprovincialis. The sequence goes on along the minus strand of NC_134840.1, from coordinate 102,247,864 downwards.
CTCAATGACAAAGATCTAATATTTACTTACCAGTGAACTAGGTTGTTTCCTCAATCCACTTAGCATGTCTTGTACAGCTTGTACCTGGTCTTTCTTCCTCTGGAGATCATATGGAGTTTTACTATAGGATGGAGCCTCTGACTGGTTACTTCCTTTTCCCAACATGCTCTTGTGAGGTTCTACAGGCTGTGGGATATATTTTGGAATCTCAGATGAATTCCTTCCTGTTCCCATCATGCTCCTCTGATGTTCTACCGGCTGTGGGATATATTTTGTAATCTCAGCCTGGCTCCTTCCTGTTCCCATCATGGTCCTCTGAGGCTCTACAGGCTGTGGGATATATTTTGGAATCTCAGACTGATTACTTCCTTTACCAATCATGCTCTTGTGAGGCTCTACAGGCTGTGGGATATATTTTGGAATCTCAGACTGATTACTTCCTTTACCAATCATGCTCTTGTGAGATTCTACAGGCTGTGGGGTGTATTTTGGAATCTCAGACTGGTTACTTCCTTTTCTAAGCATGGACCTCTGATGTTCTACAGGCTGTGGGATATATATTGGAATCTCAGACTGGTTACTTCCTGTTCCCATCATGGTCCTCTGAGGTTCTACAGGCTGTGGGATATATTTTGGAATCTCAGACTTGTTACTTGCTGTTCCCATCATGCTCCTCTGAGGTTCTACAGGCTGTGGGATATATTTTACAGGATTATGAATTAAGGGACGGTTTTGATTACTATGTACTGCTGCAGTAGGAATGGATGTATTTTCGCACTTAATATTAGTAACATTGCTGTTCGTGTCACCATTTTTAACAAGTACTGAGACAGGTGCTTCAACTTCTGAATTTGGCAAAGGAGGTTGATATTGCTTAATTGTTTCTTTTTCACAACTCCTATTACTCTGACCATCCCCATTTGGTATATTTTGCCTTAGAAGTGTTGTTGCATCAACTTGAGGAACATTCATTCCCATCATTCCCCCTGTTGCCATAGCAATATTCATGGCCGCCATCTGCTGTTGTTGTAGAGAATATGCCAGTATTGGTGAAGCCGACATGAGAGGATTTTGTAACATTGGTAATAAGCCTGGTAAAAGTGGCATATTGGCTAATGGCATCATTCCGATGGCATTGGTATTGCCACTAGATAAGAACTGCAAATAGGCATGAGCAAGATGTGGAGGAAGTCCTAAAGGAAGATTCATTGAGGCAGAAGACATGTTTAAACCTGCCATTAGACCTGACAAATCCTGTTGAGAAGTAGTTGGCAATTCTTTACTCGTAGATGAAGGTTGTTTTATTGTTGGTTCTTCATGATTCGGAGGATGGTTTTCATGTTTGACACTGCTGGGAGCAGAAGGACCAATCTTTGAAATCTGTCTGTGAGGAATGTGAGGCAAGCGGGGTAACCGACAGGAGGGTAACTCAACGTCTTCTTCCAAGCTTGTTGACAAGTTTTTAAGAACAGGTAGTCTATGGTCAAAATTTTCATTTACATTTTGTCCTGGAATTGTCGTTTTAGGTTGATCACTTAGTACCTGTTCATTTTTCAATTCAACATTTTGCATCATTGGTTTGGCATTAGATGGTGTAACAACAGTAAGATCTTCCTCCCAACTTTCTCCACTGGTTCCCTGTTTGATAGTCTTTCCAGTACAATCAGACATAATGTTTCTTTGTTTGATCACAGTCTTAACGTCACAACTTGGAATGCTTACAGGTTCTGGTTTCTCAAATGAAACAGATCTCTCAATATTCTTTTTTTCTTGCAAAGATGAATGAACATTTTCCTTGATCACTTCACCATCCCAATTTTCAATGCAAGTTTGTTGTTTTTCAATTGAATTATGAACAATTAAATTTGTCTTTTGAAATTCTGATTGTTTACTCATTGACAAATGCTGAGTTTTGACTTCAGATTTCTCCAATGATGAGTCAGGGCAAAAGACATGTGGCTTGGTATTGGCAAATTGTGTTGAATTTTCAATATCAGTAGTAGCTCCAATATTCATATGATTTTGTGGAATTCTTGGAATATCATCTGCTATTCTAATACTACTATTTTCTGATAAAACTGATGGAACTGATTTATTATTAACAGATCCTATGCTCCAGTGATCTTCTGATGCACGATTGCCATTATTTATTAACCCACTGCAGTTTTCAGATCTGGAAGAGACTTGTTTACCATCCATTATTGACTCTCTGTTCCATTGTGTTTCCCAAGTCTGATTGCTGATATTTGTACAGATTTCTGGCCTCTGTTCTGGTCTGGTAGAGCCACAGCTCCAATCTTCTGGTGAAGCTCGTTTTATATCATCCACAAAACCCGACACCCAATTTTCATTTAGATCTAATTTTGTCCTTTGCTGTTCCATGTATTCAGGTTTACTCACTGTTTTCATAGGTTTCTGTTTGTATCTTTGTTGTCTAGGGACTACATCTGTTCTATCATAAAAGGACTGATTTTTGTCTGTAATATGGGCATCAAAGTCACCTTTATGACTGACAGAATTTGGCTGTATGCCCCATTTGTCATCAGTAACTAAATCCCAATCTTCATCTCCCTTTTGGTGTACTACATTTGATGTGTTTTTTGTCCAAGCATTTCTTGATGTCTGATCTCTATCAGTTGTTTCCATACCTTCTATTGATAATCTATGTGAAAGTTTTTGCTGAACGCAATTATCTCCGGAACCATTTGAAGGAGAAATAACTGGTGACCTTGGTTTAGGACTGCATGATTTCCTTGAAATACTATTATCTGTATTGTTTTTAGTTTGCTCTTTAGCATTTTTACTCCATTTAACATATTTTTCAATAGTATTTGGTATTTTGGGTGATACATCCAGCTCTTGAATCTCTTCTGTCCAATCCTCATCACCATGTACTGGTTTTTCTGTTGGTATTTTGATTTTCAAATTTGGTTGCAAGTTGTTGTAGTTTGTTTCCAATATTTTATTCTCTCTTTCAGGTGGATCAGTATATCTTACTTCTTGTTTTGTTACCACGCTTGATAAATTTGAAGTAACAATAGATGTCCATTCTTTGCTGGGTGGTTTTAAAGGCAGTGTTTCAGGCTTTGATGTTCTGAAAGTAGCAAGAAGAGAATAAGAACATTTTGAATGTTTAAAATGAAATACTATTAGTTTAGAAATAATTACATGCATATTTTATTGTGATTTCTTATGAAACGGTTTAATCACGATAATTTATTCACCAATTCAATAAAAAGAGATCTAAATTTTACAGACCCGAGTACACAGAAAACCTTTTGAGCCAAGCAGATGCTTTGTTTTTTATATTACTTTAATGATTGTATAAAATTTTGTCTGGATTGAAAAAACATTAAATAAAATAAGCCTCATATGACTTGATCTGGGTGGTTCTCACTCAGAACTAAATTATGCTTGTTTTCTTTATTTGCAATTACTCATTGATACCCTTAAAAAATCAATAAAAATGTGGTTGGGGTAGTTTTACCCTGTGTTACAATGATCGATGAATCATTTCCTGGATAAGCCTTAATAGTTTTTTTCAGGAATGATTTGCTTTGAAATATCATTCTGAAAACACCTTAAGTTCCTTGGAGTTCAAACTTACTACATTTTATAAGCACAGTAATTTTTCATCTTTTTTATAAGAAATAAATCACTTTTATTCTTGATTCAAATCAATTCAATTCAAAATTTTCTCGAGTCGATATTCATATCTTATTTGCTAATAAAATATTCTAGTTCTAGACACACTGATAGAATTCAACATATTGAAAATGGAAATCACAAAGTCGTTTCTCAGCTAACAATTATCCCAGATTTATATCAAGTACACTTCTGTACATTTTGAAAGTTAGTCAAATTTACTCCAACATATGTTTCTCATGTTAGTATACCTTTCTTGTTTACTTTCCTCTATCTGTCTTTTTAGCTGTTCTGGTATGAATTCTTTACTTGCCATCTGTTGACGATATCTACAAATGGAACATTTTCCCTTGAAGTAAGATTAAATTGTGGATTTTTCTGCCAGACAAGAATTACTGATTGTGATTAAGCATAAAGTTCACATAACCACACTACAGTTTGAACTGCATGTTAGCTGGACTCTCACAAAAACTACTGGTTTCATTCCTAAGATTCACCAACCACTCACATCTAAAAATTCATGAAAATGGCAAAACAACCTATGTAATTATTACTCAACAAACAAAAACCAATGAAAAACAAGAATGTGTCCATAGTACACGGATGCCCTACTCGCACTATCATTTACATGTTCAGTGGACCGTGAAATTGGGGTCAATACTTAAATTTGGCATTAAAATAAGAAAGATCATATCATAGGGAACATGTGTACTAAGTTTCAAGTTGATTGGACTTTAACTTCATCATAAACTAACTTGACCAAAAAAAATTTAACCTGAAACGGGACGCAGGGACGAATGAACGGACAGACCAGAAAACATAATGCCCCTCTACTTTCGTAGGTGGGGCATACAATTATCTTTAGTATTTCTTTAAATAACTTGTAATTAAAGTCTTATATAAATTCTATAAATTTTGTTAAATATCTTGGAAAGATATGATTTGTAGAATGAACAATGAAACTTAGGAAAGATAGTTCTACCAAATGATATTCAAATCCTTTAAAAAAAGTATTGCTATCAGACATCAAACATACTTTCTCCTCTCTTCGTCTTGTTTAGCTGTCATTTGACTCATTTCTAACACTTTCAGTAACATTTCCTCTTCCTCCTCATTAGACGATGGGATGGGTAACCTAGTAGCCTCTTGTTGTCTGAATCGTTCAGCCCAAACGTTAGTAGTAGGTGCAGGTGGAGGCAGACTTGCAATCTTCACTAATTTAACTAAAAGAAAATAATTACAATGTCAAGGTAGAAAGCTTAATTGCAGAGATTGATATTACACATGGTTAGGGCAATGGACAGGGATCAGTACAATTACTTTGACTGGTTGCATTATTCAATATCAGCAAATCAATTAAACAAAACCAAATATGTATGTACTGTAACTTATGAATTTCTATTGGGATATTTTCTTATGACACAAAATAAAAAATTTAAGTTTTGTATATTTACTTATTTAGGAGAAACTATTGACTAATTGAGTAGACACAAGGCAGAACATCTAACATGTTACATTATTGCCAATGGTTTTATTTCAAAAACAAATGCTGATGTCAAACATTATGCTGACCCCTCCTTAACAAGGATAGACTTTTGACCATTGACAGCATTTTAAATAAGAAATCGAATTACCTGGCTGTGTTGGTTTCTCATACCATTTCATTGTAGGCTGAGGCTGTGATGATTTCAGTGGTTTCGTCCTACAATGCAGAAAACAGAATATATTTCCCTTTTCCCAATTGCCTAGAAGTAAAACAAATTTCAAAATCTTTTCAAAATTCAATTTTAGATTCTACAAAATTTAATGAACTTTCAATATTGAAGGAGACAGAAAATCATTTGAACCAAATTTGACAGTGAGTGGTGTATAACCAAAGGCAATGTAATCATGTGATATGCTTGTCAACATTATTTTCATGCAATAAAAGAAGGTCAGAACAACCAATCAGAATCTGTTGAGAGACTGCTGTCAAATGTTTGCCTTAAAACTACAATTTTTAGTGTTGTAAATTTGTTTACCTCTTCAGTTGGATCTCTTTTATTTCTTCTTCATTTCTCTTTCTTTCCATCTCTTGTTGCTTTCTCAAATGCTCTCTTTTCATTCGGGCAAATTCTTCCTCTACAGAATCATCCATCCTTTTTGGCAAAGAGTTGTCTACCTTGATCTAAGAGAAAAAATCCAAATAACTGGGTAAGAGTTTGGGTAATTACCAACTAAATAAACTGCTTTGGTAAATACATTACACATCAATTCAATACAGACTTTTAAATTAATCTTAAATTCAAAACACTGTATGTATAGGGATACAGAAGTAATTGTTGCTAATCTTCGGTTTTCCTAAATTGTCCATTGGAAAGTATTTCATGTATACTAAGGAAGATTTTTACTAATGATTGACACCATTTTCAGTACCATTGGCTGTATGCTGGTGGTCAGTTTTTTATTGATAAAGGAGAAAGAGTGTCTGGAGAGAATCAATTACCTTGGGTAGGAATACAGAGAGTTCTGGTCAATTAAAATTGGAGTCAAATGATTCACCTCATGGTCAACAAGCTTGGTATACAGTACCAGTAGATGAATAACTTTTAAAAACCACTCAACCACTGAGTCTTAACTTCATAGAGGCATTACAATTTTACTGTACATTTTGAACTAATTCATTGAGCAACTGCAGATTAATTATAAAATAATGCTGTGCACCTAAAGAACTCAACTTTCAAAATATCATTAACCATGTTTTAAAAAGTTCATTCCCTTTCCCAACACAAGCCAATTTGAACTTGAACTGATATCAAATGAGTTTCCTAAATAAGCTTGTTTAAGGTGCAATGCATGTTAATTTCATGTGAGATTCACATGAATTCAAATTCTTTTAAATTTCAATTGAGATTCACATGAATTTAAATTCATTTGAAATTTGCCTGTGTAGCTCTCTGGAATGTAATGGTGGGCTGATGTCTAAACGTTGTCATTAATTATATCAAAACTTCAACATAAACTTTTCACTGACCTGATCAGTATTTCTTAATTCCATTAATTCTTTATGCTGTTTCTGTAACTGTTTGTTCTTTTCTTTAATCCTTTCCTCTGTCAGCTGTTTCTCTGTGTGTCTTACAGGCTGGACTTTCATCAATTCATTATACTGTTTAAGATGGCGCTGTAATAACTCAGCTTTCTTGTCGGATCTATTTACATTCACTGGAGGTGTTGTGCCAAAGATTGCACTCTGTAGGATACTAGATTTAACATCATGTTCTCTGGTTTCCCTATCTCCAGCAGGATTACCCTAAAACAACAGTTACAGATAAAAAAAAGACAAAAAAAAACATCAATAAAATTCACAGATTCATAACTTTTTCACAAGGGTATAAAATAGTTCATTTTAAAATATGAATTTATAGTAAAAAACAGACTAAACATTTCATAAACACAAGATTGATTGATCGATTGTTTGTTGTTGGTGTTAACTACTACACGCAAATATAATTTTGGATCCTTGCTCCTATTACTCATAATTACAGGCCATAATCTTGCCGGCGCAATGACAATTTAAGTTGCTATAGAATTTTGAAAATCGCTAAAACTCGCGGGCTGACTGACTTCATGGCGAAGTCAAATCGCTATCAAAATTTTTAAAAGGGAGAGAACTTGAATTTTAAGTTTCACAGGAACAAAAATTGGCGCTGACAAGGAAAATAGAAATTGAAGTGACCCAGGACTAATACTGTCGACGTTTAAATGATCTATGCCATGCAATTATGATTTTTAATTTTAGTTTCTTGTATATAATTTTGAGTTTAGTATGACGTCCATTATCACTGAACTAGTAACATATTTGTTTAGGGGCCAGCTGAAGGACTCCTCTGGATGCGGGTGTTTCTCGCTGCATTGAAGATCCATTGGTGGCCTTCCGCTGTTGTCTGCTCTATGGTCGGGTTGTTGTCTTTTTGACACATTCCCCATTTCCATTCTCAATTTCAAGACTAACAAAGGCCAGAGGCTCCTGTCTTGGGACTTGTTTATAAAGCAAGCATGTGAATGAAAATAATGTTCTGAAATGTTTACATCATAACAAAGAAGTGATGGAATGAATTTTTCTATTTATTCATATTTCAAATTCTATTATGACCATTAATTAATTAACTAATCTAGCATGCTTCTTTGTTGATCAACAATCTCAATAAGAAAATACAATTACCATCTGTTTAATATTGAGGTCATTGTTTAGAGATCCAAACAAATCTGTCTTTGTACTTGCTGTCCGTACAGGGCTCTTTTCTTTTTCAATGTCCCTCTTCAGAGTTTTGATAGCATCTTCTTTAATTTGCTTTTTCTACCAAGTAAATAAAAAAAAGTTTTACACACAAGAAAATTAGCTCAACTATAGTATTTTTCAATGTTATCATAAACAAAATTTTATTTGGAAGACATATATTATCACATACAACAATATGATGCAAGGATTTGATAACAAATTCCTTTCCATTTTTATTTTATTGAACTTGTTCATGTGAAGTTCTGTATAGCAAATTATTTTTGTTTTAAGCTTAAACATACAATTTCTTTCAATGCCTTCCTTTTCTTCTTCTTATTGTTTGTAGATTCTGTCGTGATCTTTGAACTCTGTAGTTCATTTTTTCTATTTTCTTTTAACTGCATTTCCACCTCTCGCATAATTTCTGCATCATCAATCCTGAAAATATAAAGCTTGTATTAACAAAATATATCAACTGATCAGGTTTAATGGCACATTAGACTAAATTTCATTAAAATCAGTTTAATCAAAGACCAGTTGATAAACTCCACAATTTTAATGGCCAAAAAAAAGTATGTGTGTTTATTGTACCCCTACCTACCTTAAAGGTTATTTTTTGCCATTTTTTAATTAACCATTAAGTCACAATGTTCCTCCCATAGACTCAATGTAAAAAAAATATCCCTACCTACCTTCTGTTTTTTTGCAGCATGTGACAGTAAACACACATACTTTTTTTGTTTGGCCTAACAGGAGGGAAAGGTGAAAACTTAGAAATCTTTCTAGTAACTTCATTTTATAACATTTGGTGAATCTGCATAATTATAGGTGTAATGTTGAATCCCTCACATCAAATAACCTATGTGGGTGCTTATTGGCAGCAGTTAACACTGAAGAAACTAGTTTGGATGCGAAAAATTAAGGCAAACAAGAATGTGACCATAGTGCATGGATACCCCATCCAAATAATCATTGTCTATGTTCTGTGGAATGAGAAATTGGGGTCAAAACTATAATTTGGTAATAAAATTAGAAAGATCATATCCTAGGGAACATGTGTAATAAGTTTCAAGTTGATTGGACTTCAACTTCATCAAAAACTACCTTGACCAAAAACTTTAACCTGAAGTGGGACAGACAAATGGACGAATGGACGCACAGACCAGAAAACATAATGCCCATAAATGGGGCATAAAAATGAACATAAAACTCCACTGAAATTTGATTACTATTGCTATTGCTGTGGAGATATTTAACACAGATTCCCTTCTTATTATAATTCTACATACTTGAGGGAATTTTACAACTAAATAAATGGATCAGTCTTGCTATATGTATAGGTTGCATTTCTGTAAATATTGACAATGCAATTTCCCATAGGAACTCCTTTTACGGCTAAAACTGTACCACTTTTACTATGAAGTTTTGAAAAAATCTTATCCTAGAATTGAAAGTTCATATGCACCACAATTTTTTTCAAAGGTCAAAATATAGGGCTGTGCGGCATATTTTCAACATTTATATGCCCTGAACTTCGCAGAGTTTAAACTTACACTAATTTTCTTAACTACCCCTACCTCGAATGAAAGGTTACCACAGATTTCAATGTAAACAATATGCACATGTTTATTTACTGGTAACATTCCCAAGTTCTGTCTCTGCGATATGGAACACAGAGAGCATAACTGGGAACCAGTATGTAAACAAAATGAATTTTCTATGAATATTCAATTACTCCCCAAAAGAGGCGTGTTTTGAGAAACAGCTGTATTTACAAAGTGCAACCTATACAGACATTTATTCAAATAGAAAACTCTCTAAAATCAGTTTTTCTCACATTAATACTCATTTATCAGAATTAAAGTCTTAAAGAAATCACTGTGTATACTCTAAGTTTTTCTTTACTATACATTTTATACCCCCTCCCCTGTTTCAATTTTTTAAAGAATTTGAAAACAAGACTTAGTTATTGCCAGCTTACCCTATTTGCATATTTTCTGATAAAAAATGCCTAGAACCTGTTAAAAACTGTTTTGATAACATATTGAAAGCATATCAGAATATCATAAATGTAATGTTTAGCAGTCAATCATTACAACATTCAAGATTATATAAAGTATCCAATCCAGCCTCTATCTCCAGTCCACATCTTACTGTATGCCTATTTGTCAATTAAAGAACACATTTTCTGCCTCAAATGGTCAATTTAGAATTCTTGTCACAACAGTATCATCTTTAACCATATATCTGACACAATTTAGCTACTATATATGCTAGAAGTGTTCAAACAAAGCCATATTTGCAATAGTTGTATGTATGCAGATACCAGTCTGAGATATAAATTTACTTAAAATGTTGTAAGAGATGACTGCTAACATTTGATTTTTGCATAACTTCCAAGCATAGTTATTGTTTTCTATATCAAGAACTTTAAAATCATAAAATCATAGCATTTACAAGTTAAATTATTTGTTTTATGACCCAGGGGGTAGGCAACTTTCTATGTTTCTTGCCCCTGGGGCCTCAAATTTCCTAAATAATTCTGCTGTTTCTAGCAATTTGGAATATTTAGTACATATTCAGGATAGAACACACTATTGTAAGTTTTCTTGAGATATTTTTGTTTTTCTAGCTTGTATTTATTATGCCGTGGTGACAAAAAAGCAGATTTAGGTGTTGCGGCTTACTTTTGGGTTATCGAAAGGACACAAATACCCCATAAATAATATTCAGGAAGGATCTATGAGTTTCAATGACTGCGAAGAGTAAATATAAGCACTTCTTAACAATTTAACTTACAAATATGCAAATATTATGATTTAATTTTGTATCCAGGACTTTAAGTAAACTATGCATACTGTAAACTGAATTTATGCTGAGTCATCATATTTAAGGCCCAGGATTCTATCAATCTTCATTAAATATTTATAAAACTTCTTATTTGAGTTAATTTCTTTAAAATCTGTGAAATAAAGCAAATTTGGTTAAATTCTGAATGTTCCCTTTTTTCACCCTATATAGGTTGCATTTCTGTAAATATTGACAATGCAATTTCCCATAGGAACTCATTTTACGGCTAAAACTGTACCACTTTTACTATGAAGTTTTGAAAAAAATCTTATCCTAGAATTGAAAGTTCATATGCACCACAATTTTTTTCAAAGGTCAAAATATAGGGCTGTGCGGCATATTTTCAACGTTTATATGCCCTGAACTTCGCAGAGTTTAAACTTACACTAATTTTCTTAACTACCCCTACCTCGAATGAAAGGTTACCACAGATTTCAATGTAAACAATATGCACATGTTTATTTACTGGTAACATTCCCAAGTTCTGTCTCTGCGATATGGAACACAGAGAGCATAACTGGGAACCAGTATGTAAACAAAATGAATTTTCTATGAATATTCAATTACTCCCCAAAAGAGGCGTGTTTTGAGAAACAGCTGTATTTACAAAGTGCAACCTATAACAAGTTTTGATTTGTTTTTTAATGTAATTTATTAAGCCATTAGAATGATCAAATATGGGTTAATCAAATACTATACTATACATAATTTCACTTCTATATTTTCACTACATCATCTAAATATTATCTTAGGAGGAGAGAAAGCTACAACCTTTATTGTCTAAAGTGGATCTTAATTTCTTCAGATAAGTCATTAACAAGAATGTGTCCATAGTACACAGATGCCCCACTCGCACTATCATTTTCTATGTTTAGTGGAATGTGAAATTGGAGTAAAAAACGCTAATTTGGCAATAAAATTCGAAAGATCAAATCATAGGGAAAATGTGTACTAAGGTTCAAGTTGATTGGACTTCAACTTCATCAAAAACTACCTTGACCAAAAACTTTAACCTGAAGCGGGACAGATGAACGGACAGACGAAAGAACGCACTGTGACAGACCAGAAAACATAATGCCCCTCAACTGTAGAAGATGGGGCATAAAAATATCTTAATGATTATGTTCAGTAGATGTTTTTAAATATGTGTTCTTTTTTGTTTGATATCTTATTGAATGAACACACAGAAGAAACTATTACACTGCTTTACTGATCATTATTGAATTTATGTTAAAAGTCTAAAATTAATAATCTTTAGATTTATTTTAAATTTATGTTAAAAGTCTTAATTAAAAGTCTCTATATTTATTTTAAATTAATGTAAAAGTATAAATCAAAAGTCTTGATATTTATTTTAAATAAATGTTAAAAGTATAAATTAATAAGTCTATATATTTATTTTGAATTTATGTTAAAAGTATAAATTAATAAGTCTTTATATTTATTTTGAATTTATATTAAAAGTTTAAATCAATAGTCTTTATATTTATTTTAGTATGACATAAAAGAGGGACGAAAGATACCAAAGGGACAGTCAAACTTACATTATGACGGATTATTTCTATTCCTAGAATGCTGACAAATTTTACCTGTAATTTGTCTGTATACCAAAGTATATTTAAGGAATAAACGGTTAGCCTGAAGGTAAGCATAAACAAGGAACATTTAGAATGATCTACTTTAAAAAATTACAACTTCATAATATTTTGAAAGTCTTTGACATTTTGGTCTTACAAAATGGATGATATTCACTTTTTTTCTGATCATTGAAGAATAAAAACAAAGCCAGGATAGAAAATCAATGTTATAGATTCTAAGTGCCAAATACCATAAATTTCCAGGAAATGGTAAATAAACTTAAGCATAATAAAAACAACAATTATCATTGGACCATGTTGTCAGTTGACTAATAATGCTATATTCTCTCCAAAGTGGGTCTCATTGGGGTCTAAGCGTGACGTGGGATTGCCGATTTTTTTGTAAGCGTGACAAGTGAATGTCAATTTTTTGTGCCGTGAAAAACTGGAAATGAAGTCTAGCTGGACATCATGGGAAATTACCACAAAAAGCAATATTGCTAACATACATATGGGAATCTGACAAAACAAACAAAACAAAGTGGGATCCAGGATCAGAACCCTCCAATGAGACCACCTCCAAAAAATCATAGAAGTATCAGACATGTTTACTAGTTAAATACCTACCCATTATTTTTCTGACTTGAAGCAGCATTCTTTAAACTAAAAAAAAATAATTTGTGTACTATTTTTAACCTTTATTTCCATCTGAGGATACAACGCTATTTCAAGAATTTTCTAGATAGTGCCAAAAAAAAATATTCATGTATTTGAACTAGAGATAATTTCCTAATGCATGCAGAGCAAGAGTTTGGTTGGGTTGCTTGCTTTGTTTGTACATTGTACATCTGTAATTGTGATAACATCCAATCAAACTTAAATATATTATATACATGTTGAACTTTGCCTATATATGTTGTTTGAAGATGTCAATCTTAATTACAAAGTTTGGGTAAACATTTATACAAATAAAGCAAGTCAATTTGTGAACGCGCACCCCCTACTTCCAAGATATATAAATCAAACCAACAGTTGATATTTTTCTACAATATATATAGTGTGGTTAACATACATATAGGATTTCATAAACATTGGCAAATGTTGCTTTTGGACTGATTTACATGCTTAACACGGACTGGCTCTTAAGTGTATGTATAAATACTTCCTCTGTATGTTTTATTTATTTCAAAAAAGAATGTTAAAATTAAATTATTGAAAAAAAGAGATATTTTCAAGTAGTAAATTGATAAAATTGATATTCAAAGCTTATCAAAAAATCCTATATTGCAAAAGATGTTAACTTTGCAGTTTTAGTTTGATTATCGAGTATTTTTTTATTTATTGCAGTCTTATCCATCACAACCTAATCAATGCTAAAGATGGTTTTAAATAATATTCTAATATGACATGCTTCTTTCGCTTTGTAAACAACACTGTGATAAAATTCTCCATATATCTGTACTTAGCGCAGATTCAGAGATATACATAATAATGGCGATTACTATATACCTCCCACATAAATCCACATGTATTGGAACCTATTTGCAAACCCATTTGCCGATTTTATTGTTTTAAAAATTGCAGTTCAAAAAAGACAAAATAACTTTTATTCTTCTTCGGATGCATAATAAAAAGAAGTAATGCATAAGAGCTTGGAGAAATCAACAAAATAAAAATAAAATAAAAAATCGTGAAAGTCTTTTAATGTTTTTGACTCATTTAAGTCTTTTCAAAACATGACGTCATACAAATGAAAACACTACAGTTGAACTTTTCTGATACGTGGACCATCCTAATTTGTATAATATTGTATTTAAATTGAATTTTACAAAATCAATGCTGCTGAAGTATCCCATGAGATGACGTATTAGGTCAGGTGATGTCAGTGCGTATTTAGGTCAATGAAAGAGACCGATTGTTTTTTGTAAGTGAAAGGGATAAAGTGTGATTTGCTATTGTTGGAGAGTTTATGGATACATGTAACTTGTTGAAGAACTAATTTTGAATATTTATCAAACGTTGGCATTGCATTTATTGCAAAAATTTTGTCCAATTGTTCGGACAGTGACAATAATGGGTTTGCTCAGCACGGCTCAGCAATATAACCCGTAAACATAGTTCATCTGAGCTCAGCTCATCAAAAGAACAAATAGTTATGATTGAAACTGACACTGGGAACTTTTTAGTGCCAGGAATGATTGAAAACTTTTTCGTTGATGAAGAGGGCGGAGTTTATAATGATGGACATATGATTCCACATAACTAAAGTGCAAAGAGCGTGAAATCTCGCACCTCGCGAGATGTAAACATAGAGAACATTTCTCGTACATCACGAGATGAAAACAATGATACTTCGGTCAACTGGATCTCTATCAAATGATGATACAGACACAAATTATGATGCAAGAAACAATGAAAAATAGAGAAGGAGTTGATAATATTGATCATAGTGAATTAGGAGATGAATCTGAACATGAAGATGTCGGCATGGCGTTAGGCAAATTATGTGAAGATGCAGACAAAGTGCAGTCAGATGCATGTACTACGGACATGCCAGTAGATGATGAGGATGATTTCATGCAATCTCTCGGAGATTTCTTGTCATCGGAAGACAAACTTGGTCCGAAAGTTTCAAATTCCTTGGCAGGTATTGTCAACACTGGTATGAAACAGAAAGTTTCAGAGGACAAAATTAAATTAATGCTAAAAAAGTATTTGAGGCCAGAAAACTGTGAGGCATTGGCACCTGTGCATGTCAATTTGCCAATATGGAAAACTTTAAATAGACAGACAAAAAATGTAGATATTATGATACAGAAAAATCAGGGTATCTTATGCAAAGGAATGGTCCCACAACTAACTTTAATGGACAAGCTTCTTAACATAAGCAAGGCAAATAAAGGCATTGAGCCAAGTGAAGTTGGAGAGGTACTAAGTCTTGTGAAAGATTCATTTGTATTTAATCAGATGGCATATTCAGACTTAAATGTCAAAAGAAGACAATTGATTAAAACAAATTTGAGACCGTGTTATCGATCACTCTGCCCAGACAATGCACCAATATCAGATAAACTATTCGGTGATAGTCTTGTTGACAAAGTCAACATGTTGATATAGCTAACAGAATGGGTAGAAAATTAGGGAAGGTGAAGTCCTTCCTACCAGCAACCTCCACAGATAATAGGGATCATAGAATAAACACTGGTTTCACAGCTAACAGGTTCTCTGTTCCCTATAGCATACCAGAAAATCGGTTCAGATTCAAATCACAGAATAATAGCTTCAGACCATCTTTCTCTCATGCTAATGATCATTTTTTAGGGAAAAGACCAGTCATGAGGAACAACTTCAAGAAGAAAGACAGGCAATAAATCCTGTTGACATGGAATGTGAATCTTTTGAACATGTAAGTTCACAAACTGATTTAAAGTTACATGTATTTGCATTTATGAACACGCCTGACAATTTTATTGCGGGAAAAATACGTAATTTTTTAGGGTGCTGGAAATTGCTTACACAAGATAATTGGATTCTTAGTTTGGTTAAAGGTTACAAAATTGAATTTGATAATATACCGCAACAAACCAAATTACCTGGAACCATTAAATTTAATGAATCAGAACAGTCTATAATTAATGGAGAAATTGAAAAATTTGTACTAAAAAATGTTGTTCAAAAAGTCGATATCCAGGACATTAACAAACAAGAATTTATTTCGAACATATTTATCAGACCAAAGAAAGATGGGTCTCATAGGTTAATATTAAACTTGAGACAATTAAATGAACAAGTTGAATATCACCATGGAAAATCAAAATGGAAACATTTAAAACTGCATTACAATTAGTTAAACCAAATGTCTGGTTTGCATCTGCAGATTTAAAGGATGCATATTTTTCTGTTAATGTTGTACATTGTGATAGGCAATTTTTAAGATTTTATTGGAATGGGACAAAATATCAATTTACTTGTCTCCCAAACGGATTAGCAAGTGCACCGAGAATATTTACTAAGCTTTTAAAACCAATATTTTCTACACTTCGAAAAAATGGATATTTAAATGTGGCATACATTGATGATAGTCTTATTATTAATGACACTTATCAGCATTGTTGGGATAACATTAAAGACACATGTAATCTCCTCGACCAATGTGGGTTTACTATTCACCCTATTAAATCAGTACTACATCCATGTCAAGAAGTAACTTTTTTGGGTTTTGTTATTAATTCTATAACAATGACAGTAAAATTACTGTCTGAAAAGGCAAAGACTATTGTAGCCATGTGCAAAGTGTTTGTTAAAAAATGGGAAACAACAATTAGAGAGTTTTCTCAACTAGTTGGAAAATTGGTAGCTTCTGAACCAGCAGTTCAGTATGCAAACTTCTATGTCAAACCTCTAGAACAAAAGAAAGACAAAGCATTAAAGATTAATAGAGGAAATTACGATGCGATAATGTATTTGGATTGTGAAATACACAAACATTTGATTTGGTGGATAAATAATATTGAAAAGTCTAGTAAACCTATTCTTACTATAGAACCTAGTATGATTCTTCAATCTGATAGCTCAAAAACAGGATGGGGAGGACTGATTAAACATCCGAAATTAGCTATGGCCAAAACAGGGGGACATTGGTCTTACCATGAACAAGATAAACATATAAATGTGTTAGAGCTTCTTGCAGCCTTTTTAACTCTTAAAAGTTTCTGTGCTACGAAAAACAATATTCATATAAAAATATATTTGGATAATACAGTAGCTGTTCAGTATATTAACAATATGGGAGGAAGGAAGGATGAGTTGAATGAGTTAACTAGAGAAATTTGGAATTGGTGTATAAATAGAAGCATTTGGTTAAGTGCATGTCATTTGCCGGGAAAATCTAACGTAGAGGCAGACAAACTTTCAAGACATTTAAGTGATGATATGGAGTGGAAGTTAAATGAAAACATTTTCATGAAAATTCAAAAACTATTTGGTCCAATTAATATAGACCTCTTTGCGTCACGACTTAATTGTCAATTGAACAAGTATGTTTCATATATTCCAGATCCAGATGCATGTGCAATTGATGCATTTTCTTTTTCTTGGAATATGTATAATGGCTATGCTTTTCCTCCTTTCAGTATAATTGGAAGAGTACTCCAAAAAATGGAAGAAGACAAGGCAACATTGATATTGATAGCACCAATATTCACGACTCAACCATGGTTTGCAAAAATTCTTCATCTGATAGCCGGACAATCTTACTTACTACCAAAGAAAAATCTGTTGATTCATCCATCAGATCCTTCAAGGCAACATCCGTTAAAGAAAATGCAGTTAGCAGTATTTCCTTTATCAGGACAAGACTTAACAGTTTTGGCTTACCAACAGACACTACAAACATTTTATATGACTCATGGAGAAATTCCACAAAAAAAGCAATATGGGAGTTATCTCAACAAATGGGTGCAATTTTGTGTTAAAAGACAAATTAATTCATTTAAAGCATTTAATTCTATAGTTTTACAATTTCTGACAGAATTGTTTCAAAAAGGTCTTGGATATAGTGCTATTAATACAGCTCGATCAGCTTTATCATCAGTGTTGGATTGTGGGAAAGAAAATCCTATTGGTAATGATCCTTTAATTTGTCGTTTTATGAAAGGTGTATATAATAAAAGACCAACTTTACCAAGATATGAAGTAACATGGGACGTTGATGTGATATTGAAGTTTTTATGTACTCTATCACCTGTAAATATGTTGACTTTGAAAAATCTTACGTTAAAATTAACAATGATACTAAGTTTATTAACAGCTCAGAGAACACAAACTTTACATTTGATGGATATCAATGATTGTACTGTAAATACAGATGAACTAATTATAAAAGTGACAAAATTAATCAAAACTTCTAAACCAGGAAGCCATTTGGCAGACATACATTTACCAGCATATATCAAAGACAAATCTTTATGTGTTGTGGATACATTTAATGAATACATTAAAAGAACTCAATCATTAAGAGGACAATATACTAAGTTATTTATTATGACTATGAAACCACATAAACCTGTGTCTAAAAACACGATTAGCAGATGGATTAAATTAACAATGAAACTTGCAGGATTAGATATTAACTTGTTTAAGCCGCATAGTGTTAGATCAGCTGCAACTTCATCTGCTAAAAAAGCAGGGATTTCGATAGACGTTATAATGAAATCAGCTGGTTGGAAAAAAGAATCAACTTTTAGAAAGTTTTATGACAAACCTATAGTAGACAATAACAAAAATAAGGGTTTGAGTAAAACACTTCTTGATAACTATCTTTGTCATGATCATTAGATTTATCTATTACTTTACTATGTGATTGCATGTTGTAAATGCGTTTCTTTTATTATTAGATAAATAGTGAACATATATGATTTCTGTTTAATTTAGAATCTTCAAACAAACATTTGTTGTGTGGTATACAGTCTTTGAGATAGGTAATTGTTCTCTTAGGACTTTCAGATATATTCATGGACACGTAATCTTTGTTGGTGTACCGAGCTTTCGTGGTTAATTGGTTCTGTTGCCAATTCATGTGTTGCTCTAAAATCTCATGGGATACTTCAGCAGCATTGATTTTGTAAAATTGGAAAATTAAATGAGTGTTGGAACAATACAAAATTTGATTATAATTTTACAAAATCAATTCTGCTGCTGAGGTATCACATGCCCACCCGATACCCACCCAGAGTACTTATCTTAACACATTCATCGGCATCTTTCAAACCTGACATCACCTGACCTAATACGTCATCTCATGTGATACCTCAGCAGCAGAATTGATTTTGTAAAATTATAATCAAATTTCGTATTGTTCCAACACTCATTTAATTTTCCAATTGTAAGGTAGGTTTTGTTTCTTTGTTTTGTTTTGTATTCTATTGCAATTTTTCCAATATTTACTGATTTCAGCAGGTCAACATGGCAGCTCCTTAATTACGAAATGTCAGATTTGACGGTAGCTTACGAGTAAAACATGTGAATTAAATATGGCAAATGTTGGGTTTAAGAATTTAAAGAATTAAACAGATTTTTTTCTAGCGGTTATTCACAAAACAGTTCATGCAAGCTACAGATTTTATGAATGTTTGAGTTTTTTTGAACCGGGGGTAAAATAAAAACAGCCACACACACAGCATGCCTACCATCGCTTCAGTTTTTTAATGATCGTATTTGTCCTATTAGAATCAAAATAATTCATGGAAGCCATAGATTGTTGGAAATTTACATACTGACCTTCACATTTTCTAAGAAGATTTTGAATGGTGGAATCCGCCATTGTTTTTACCAGAAGTGTTTCCGTGGAGTTCAATTTCATAAAATTTGCATAAAGCGCGGGAAACCTTATCACATCAATGAAAAGAACATTTCAGGAAACATGCGTAAGTGACGAATGTCATATGTTAACAAATGATCCTCATAGAAACGAAGATGGCAGAATTACAATGGAAAACATTCTGGAAAATGTGAAGGTCAGGATTATTACAGTGTGATCACTTAAAAGGTAGGTCAGTAGTGGTTTTTCTTTTTGCGATTTATGAATGGAATGTGAAAAACTATATCTCGAGTGAACGCGATTGATAGTATAGATTATTTTTACCTATAACCGCTACGAATTTCAGCTGACGGTGACTATAATACATGTAAAATAAGCAAAAGCTTCGAAGTCAATAGACCATGACTGAGGGGGCAGGACCATATAATCTCCATGGAAAAGAGATGTGCCAATGCTTATACAACCCATCGTACATTTTAAAATCAATAACCGACATTTTTGTCACAAAAATCTGGTTAAAAATGTACTTGTAAACTTGGACTTAATTGTGGGTAGAGTTACTTCCCCTGTTTTTTATCCATTTTAAAATAATGCTCCTATCTGTTTTTGAATTTCAAAAAGTAATTTAAAATTCAATTATTGAAAACAAGAGATATTTTCAAGTATCAAATTGACAAAATTGATATTAAAAGCTTTTTCAAAAATCCTATATTGCAAAAGATGTTAAATATCTTCAGTCTTCCAAAATTTATCATTAACAAATGATAAAGAATAAAATTTCTAATGTATCCATAATTATCGATTATTTTATATTTATTTATTACTTAAGCCATCACAACCTAATCAATGGTAAAAGATGGTATTAGATTAAAACAAAAAATTAAAAGCAGTCATTTGGATATAGGTTATTGGAATGTAATAATTGCAGCAGTAACAGATTTAGAAATTTTCATCAGTGCAGGGCCCACTGACTGACTAAGACAGGGCCTGCTCAGGTCAAGCTCCAGTGATTCCCTGTCTAATCAACCAATTTTTTTCTCCAGAAAGGAGGAGGGGAAGGCCCTTGCTACCCTATAAATCACCGCCTTGAATTGTAATTTTGCTTCAAAATCTACTGTATTTTCAAAATGCATAAAAAATCCGGAAAAAAAATTAAGTCTGTCAAAATGATTCAACTTTCTCAACAATACTGTGTAATAAAATAAAGGTAAAACGTACATATTATAAAAAATAAAGTATAATTAGTTGGTAAACAATACTTGATAGAGGAAAAGAAACTTTTATGGATGGAACATCTAATTTTGACATAAATTCTTCAAATAGCTTTCTTTAATAAGTGTATTCAAATTTGACACTTATTCCTCTTGTGGAAATTCTGTTGCATGAATAGGCCACGGAACTGTATCATCATAGATTGTTTCAATTTGTGAAACCTGAACTTTTATTTTTAAACCATGATATCTGCTGTACTTGTTGGCTTAAGAAAGACTCATCAGTGATATTGTCTTTTTTCAAAACTACCTCTACCGTTTTTTATGGGAAAAATGCATATTTTTTATTGAAATTGGGAAATATTATTCTAAACACATCTCCAATTTTTTTCTGACCTTTGCTGTCTTTTTTGCACTGTTTTTTCATGTATATTTTGGTTGTCAGACATTTTCAACCCGGAAGGTACTTTTCAGAGAGTGGAAAGAAACAAAAGCAATGATGGTACTTAATGCATTGAAAACCACATGTGTTACAAACACCATGATGATTCTGATCAGAAAACCGGATCTCAAAAGTGCTTTATAATATCAAAATAATAACATGAATACGATATTTACAAACATTACTACCAATGCCATCACTGTTTGGGAAAATGTAGACCTTTTTGGGAGGAATTTTAAGCCATTTTTTTTAGTAATTGGGAATTTTCTCTAAGGGAAAAGGCCGAATTTCGGCTGTTATTTGAGGCAAACAATATCACTGCTCATGGTTGTTACATTACAAGGAATTTACTCCTATCCACCCTCTTAGATTGTTGTCACTTTCATCTGACACAAGCACAAGGGTGAAAAGTTTATGCTTTTGGATGTATATAAATATATAATGTTTAATATTATTGTTTGAATGATTTTTTTTTGTTATGTTGATAAAGCTCAAATGTCCTTTAAAGAAAACTCAAATGCCTTATTTTTAAAGAACAAATGTTCTTAAAATCCAAGCACATATAAAATGTTCTAAAAATTAAAACCCAAATGTGTAATAAAAAAAGACGCAAATCTATCAAACAGCGCCAATGTTCTGTGCCGGACCAGACTCAATAATTAGAATAACAATTTTTCTTTTCTCAATTGATAAACTTGCAACTAGTTGAAGTGTGTACTTTTCTTAATAGGAACAAAAACATAAATGCTTCCACCTTTTTTTATTTCCCTTAAAAGTTGTCAAAATGACTAAATATGTGGCTAGATATGTAGATTTACAAGATATATAGATAGACTTCAGGAACGTAAATTTTCAAAAAAATTAAAAGTATAATGCATCCTCCCAGGAAATATATGCATGTGTGGACATTTTAAGTTTTTTTTGTGTAAGGGTTGTTACCTCCAGTTATATGGCTTAATGTTTGTGCATACATAGAATGACAATTTGATAATTCATTGTTTCTTCATGGTGGTGCTGACATAAACTTAAAAGGTGCCATGGTAACTTATGTTAACTTGATTGCTTAATCTGTCCGACGTGTCTGCTCACAATAGCTTTATGTCATTGTACCAACTAAGTGAGGAAGTTATCAATTAAATGTTCCTCGCAATCCATTGTGCATGATGCCTATCTTGAACTGTAATTTAGCCGATTAGGTTCTATTCTCAATCTTAATTTGTATATCTTATGAAGGACGAACTCAAGACTGAACCGTGAAGTCATTATTAGGTTAGGTAAACTACCCTCCTTTAAGAGTAGACTAGCCCAACAGATAAACAATCTATCTGTATGTAGGACTAGACTACTATGAAAGGAGGATATTATGCCTAACCTAGTAATGACTTCACAGTTCAGCTAACAAGCAAGCTAACCAAAGATTATTTTTTTTGTAATGTGTTTATTTGCAAAAACTACACAGATAAATAATCATAGTAAGTAAGTCCATAGTACATCAGCAAAATCAAGACACGTACATATAGTTGATATTTTGAACCAAAGATTATACCTTTACCTACACACTCAATGCATTCTGCTGCAAATAAATGATTTCACTGACCCGTCACGTCTTTGCCACTTTCTACGAATACTTACTTTTGATTTGTAGCCTCATTCTTTTTTAGTTTGTTTTTTAATTCTTCAGAAATTTCCTTCATTTCCTAAAAAATGCAATAAAAAGATAAACATCATCTGCTTCATAGCATATTATACTATAAAACAATATGCATGGAAACGTTCATAAACTAATGTACAAATTATCTCTGAATCTTCAGGGTTAAATGAAATTTGCATTCCCATACAGGCCTCCCCGTTTTCCTCAAATAAAAATAAAAGATTTGTTTTTCAATTTTGCCGATAGCTTAATGCATCAAATTTGTTTACAAGTTGAACTTATCTAAACTTTTAAATTGAATCTGTCCGAAATAAAGTAGATAACAAAGCAACATAATGACAAATTTAAAACATTTGGGTCTCGTTGATATGGATGCAATTACATACTGACTTTATACAATACCTTTTCTCTCCTGTGCTGTTCTGCTAGTTGCTGTTTTTTACTGATCGTCTTTGGCTTATCTGACTTCATTTTAAGCCTTTTTCTGGCTCTCTGTAAAAGCAAAATTGTAAATGAACTTATTTGCTCTTTTTTTCATTCAATATGCAAAATTACCTTTACTTAAAAAAAAGGCAATTCTAATATGACATCCTTATTACACCTTGTAAACAAAGCTGTGTTCAAATTAGCTCAAAATATGTTTAATACATGCACACAAACTAACTGCTTGCATTCTTGTTATTTTCATTGTATCTCTTTTACTAGAGGCTCTCAAGAGCCTGTATCACTCACCTGATTCTACTTGGGTTTTTGAAATCATATAAAAAAATATAAAATTTGGCTAAAAGTAACAACACTTGGCCAGCACCTCATAAGGAAAGGAAAATTCATGCTATGTTTGATTTCATTCAATTCAGTGGTTCTTTAGAAGAAGACTTTTGTATGCATTTCCCATAGGGTCCTATGTTAAACTAAGTCCCCCCACTGGCGGCCATCTTGGATGTTGCAATGGCAACAAAGTAACAACACTTGGTCAGTATCTCATTAAGAACATTCATGCTATGTTTGGTTTCATTCCATTTAGTGTTTCACTAAAAGAAGACATTTGTATGTATTTCCCGTAGGGTTCTATGTTAAACTAAGTCCCCCGCTGGCAGCCATCTTGGATAATGGATCGGCTACAAAGTAACAACACTTGGTCAGCACCTCATAAGGAACATTCAAGCTATGTTTTGTTTTATTCCATTCAGTGGTTCTCTAAAAGAAGTCATTTGTATGCATTTCCCATAGGGTCCTATGTTAAACTAAGTCCCCATGCTGGCGGCCATCTTGGATGTTGGATCGACTACAAAGTAATAACACTTGGTCAGCACATCATAAGGAACATGCATGCCATGTTTGGTTTCATTCCGTTCAGTGGCTCTCTAAAAGAAGACATTTGGATATATTTCCCATAGGGTCCTATGTTAAACTAAGTCCCCAGCTGGCGGCCATCTTGGATGATGGATTGGCTACAAAGTAACAACACTTGGTCAGCACCTAATAAGGAACATTCATGCCATGTTTGGTTTCATTCCATTCAGAGGTTCTCTAAAAGAAGACATTTGTATATATTTCCCTTAGGGTCCTATGTTAAACTAAGTCCCCATGCTGGCGGCCATCTTGGATGATGGATCAGCTACAAAGTAACAACACTTGGTCAGCATCTCATAAGGAACATTCATGCCATGTTCGGTTTCATTCCATACAGTGGTTCTCTAAAAGAAGACATTTGTATGCATTTCTCATAGGGTCCTATGTTAAACTAAGTCCCCCACTGGCAGCCATCTTGGATGATGGATCGGCTACAAAGTAACAACACTTGGTCAGCACCTTATAAGGAACATTCATGCCATGTTTGGTTTCATTCCATTCAGTGGTTCTCTAAAAGAAGACATTTGTATGCATTTCCAATAGGGTCCTATGTTAAACTAAGTCCCCGCTGGCGGCCATCTTGGATGATGGATCGGCTACAAAGTAACAACACTTGGTCAGCACCTCATAAGGAACATTCATGCCATATTTGCTTTCATTCCATTCAGTGGTTTTCTAAAAGAAGTCATTTGTATGCATTTCCCATAGGGTTCTATGTTAAACCATTTCTCATAGGGTACTATGTTAAACTAAGTTCCCCGCTGGCGGCCATCTTGGATGATGGATCGGCTACAAAGTAACAACACTTGGTCAGCACCTCATAAGGAACATTCATGCCATGTTTGGTTTCATTCCATTCAGTGGTTCTCTAGAAGAAGTTCAAAATGTAAAACGACGACGACGGATGCCAAGCAGGGTTGGCAAAGTATTACCCGCCCGGGTTTTACTGGGCGGGGTTTTCCCGGGCTGGGCAATACTCCCAGAAACAGGTAATACTGGGCAATACTGGGCAATACTGGGCAATATGAATTTTTAAGCTTATTTCAACACAAAATAATAAAGACTTGTTGT
This sequence comes from Mytilus galloprovincialis, assembly GCF_965363235.1. NCBI lineage: Eukaryota > Metazoa > Mollusca > Bivalvia > Mytilida > Mytilidae > Mytilus > Mytilus galloprovincialis. The sequence goes on along the minus strand of NC_134840.1, from coordinate 102,222,488 downwards.
AGTTTCATAGTATTATAGCTAAATATACACATTTTATACAGATAATATAACCATTGAGAGTCATTTCTAGCAGATTAAAAATTCAAGTTCATTCCTTCTCCACTTAAATTCTATGTAGGCAAAATGCAAGATTTGCCCAATTCCTTGTTAATTTTGAAGCTTTGTTTCAATAATCTAAACATTTTATTGCAGTGTTTATGAGGAATGTAAATTAAATTGCTATATATGCAATTATGATTGCTAAACAAACACCCTAGAGGGTCTTGTCATTAACTCTTATAGAAATGAAAAGGCTGATTACTGTTATATAAACATATCTGTGTTCTAATCTGAATAATTACCATGATTACTTATTAATGAGTTTTGTACATTTGTACTTTCTTACATGTAATTGTTAAATACTTTATACAAGCTATATTTACTTGAAGAAAAAAAATCTCAGAGTTGTTAGAATAATTCTTTCTCAAATGTATACATTTGTACATGCACGTATCATAAGACTCAAACAAGTAAACTTATTTATAATTGAAAATAAATTAAAATATATATCTTAAATGTATTGTATTTGTGTTTGATTACTGAATCCTTTTTAAAATTCAGTCCAGTATCTTATATTACCCAGTATTGCCCAGTATTACCCAGTAAAACCCAGTAAAACCCGGGTTTCCCCATATTTCCCACTGGGCTGGGCAATACTCATAAAACCCGGGTTTTTGCCAACCCTGACCCCTTCGGGCCAGGTGAGCTAAAAATGTATATATTTTAGCTGCTTACTAATTTTATTATATATTGTTATTAAAACATCATATACTTACCATGCTATTAGTTTTTAAACTTATCAAATATGAAAATGTAATGTGTATAATTCATGGGAGGAAGCTTGAATAGCCAAACATTTCTACGGTATTTTCTTACGTTTCGACCTATAATAATGACGCTCCATGTAAAATATCGACAAATATAATGCCTACACATGTTAAAATGAGCATAGAGCATGACATGAAGGAATTATTTTTCAAGTAATTTTGTTTAATAAGTCAAAATCAGGATCCCATCAAATACTAGTAAAGGAAACGCAGATTGGCAGAACCTCAGGACCCACTTCTCTTTTTGGATAAAAAGTTAGAATCAATTAAATATAAGGTAGCACTCCACAGTTACGTGTGTAGTTTCACATTACGGCTAGTGGGATTTTTCAAATATGAGAGCTAGAGTGCAATAACATTCATTTTTGGATAGCTGAGGATTAAAACAGCCTTTATATTGGATTTATATGAACATCAAGATTATGTAATGTATGTAATATAGGCTGTTATCCCTTTGACAGTCCATATTTGCATATCCATACCAAACATTGGTCTGGCAAATATTGTAATGTTTTTTTCCAACTTTTTGTCGCATGAACTTTGTGAAAAATGAAAGGCAAAAGACACCCATTTTTTATTTGATCATTAGGTAGATTAATGTCAAAGTCTCTGAAAAGTTATCTCTAAAGGGCACTGAAATTCTAGTTTGATCCACATTTTTGGGGAACATGTGACATTTTACCCCCCCCCCCTTTTTGCAATATTTTATGGTAAATAAATGCAGAATGTTACCATGGATACACATAAATGGAATTATATTTCAACTTATAACTTTTAAAAATCAAATCTAGGGAAGATTCTGTTTACATACATATGCAAATGTATAACACAAACAGTAAGGTTAATGTATTAGAAAGCCAGGAATAGAAGATGATCAAAAGTTTTGTGAGTCAATTTTAATTTTATTTTCTAACTGTGGAGTACTACCTAAGTAAAATGTAACTTTGGACATTAATTTGATTTTTTAAGTTACAACTTCTCTAAGATGCTTAACTTTCCTACCACGGGTCAGAAGTTCTCTCCAAGGAATTACGGCTTCCACACCAATAAAACTGACTGCCCACGAAAAAACATAATAGAGCTGAAAGTGGCGTTTAACATCAATCAATTAACTACTATTTACTTACCCTTGTTCTTTGGTTTGGTTTTTTCTTTGGATCTCTATCCTTTAACCAGTCGTCATAGGAATGGAATTTTCTCAGCTGTTTAAATATAAAGATAATGACAAATTAACAACCAATCAATAATGAGAGGTATTACTGTGGATTCATAGACCTTTTTGTGGATACCAATTTTTCTGGATTTGGGAATAAATTGTATGTTTGTTGTTTTGCTCAAGTCTGCATGTCTGCCTATAGAAAATTTTTAATCGGAAGAACATTTAAATTGATGATTTACCTTAAACCTTGAAATCCACAAAAATTGATATCCCAGCAATAATAATGAATCCACAGGTAACTCAAATCTCCTCTTCAGGAAGAATTCTCAAATTGCCTTATTTCAAATTAAATTATAAATATGAATATTATGCTAACAACCTTCAAATGAATATTTCTGACCATTAACTGGCATAAATGGCTGAAAAATTATATCTTAAAACTGACTTTATCAAGTTTTGACTTGATTTCATTATATTATTTTTTGCGATATTAAAATAACTTAAATTTATATTTATATTTCAAAACACAGTAAATTTTAGAGCGTGACACGATAAATAATCTGATATATATGGTAATAAAATATAAATAAATATATGTTTTCCCATATTTGATTGCAAATGATTAAATATGATGATAAGACACAAACAAGTTACCAGAGAGAACTTGGGTTTTCCAGAAATTTTCACTAGGTGCTATATATATGATGATGAGGTGGTTTGCAACATGTGATATTTTTGTCAATGAAAGTTTAATAAAATTGAGAATGGAAATGGGGAATGTGCCAAAGAGACAACTACCCGACCATAGAAACTAGAGGCTCTAAAGAGCCTGTGTCGCTCACCTTGGTACATTTGTATATGTGAATATTCAACAAAGGACACAGATGGATTCGTGACAAAATTGTGTTTTGGTGATGGTGATATGTTTGTAGATCTAACTTTACTGAACATTCTTGCTGCGTACATATATCCCCATCTATAATGATTGTCCCAGTAGTTTCAGTTAAAAGTGTTAGTAAAAATTTACAAATTTTATGAAAATTGTTAAAAATTGACTATCGATTCGTCTGAAATTTTCAGGGCAGATAGATCTTGACCTGATAAACAATTTTACCCCATGTCAGAATTGCTCTAAATGCTTTGGTTTTTGAGTTATAAGCCAAAAACTGCATTTTATCCCATGTTCTATTTTTAGCCATGGCAGCCATCTTGGTAGGTTGACCAGGTCGACGGACACAATTTTTAAACTAGATACCCCAATGATGATTGTGGCCAAGTTTGGTTTAATATGGCGCAGTAGTTTCAGAGGAGAAGATTTTTGTAAAAGATAACTAAGATTTACGAAAAATGGTTAAAAATTGACTATAAAGGGCAATAACTCCTAAAGGGGTCATTTGACCATTTCGGTAATGTTGACTTATTTGTAAATCTTATTTTGCTGAACATTATTGCTGTTTACAGTTTATCTCTATCTATAATATTTTTCAAGATAATAACCAAAAACAGCAAAATTTCCTTAAAATTACCAATTTAGGGGTAGCAACCCTACAACAGGTTGTTCGATTCATCTGAAATTTTCAGGGCAGATAGATCTTGACCTGATAAACAATTTTACCCCATGTCAGAATTGCTCTAAATGCTTTGGTTTTTGAGTTATAAGCCAAAAACTGCATTTTACCCCTATGTTCTATTTTTAGCCATGGCGGCCATCTTGGTTGGTTGACCGGGTCACCGGACACAATTTTTAAACTAGATACCCCAATGATGATTGTGGCCAAGTTTGGTTTAATTTGGCCTAGTAGTTTCAGAGGAGAAGATTTTTGTAAAAGTTAACGCAGGACGACGACGGACGACGACGGACGACGGACGACGACAGACGCCGGACGCAAAGTGATGAGAAAAGCTCACTTGGCCCTTCGGGCCAGGTGAGCTAAAAAACAACAGCAGAAGGTCACCAACAGGTCTTCAATGTAGCGAGAAATTCCCGCACCTGGAGGCGTCCTTCAGCTAGCCCCTAAACAAATATATACTAGTTCAGTGATAATGAACGCCATACTAATTTCCAAATTGTACACAAAGACTAAAATTAAAATAATACAAGACTAACAAAGGCCAGAGGCTCCTGACTTGGGACAGGCGCAAAAATGTGGCGGGGTTAAACATGTTTATGAGATCTCAACCCTCCCCCTATACCTCTAGCCAATGTAGAAAAGTAAACGCATAGAAATACGCACATTAAAATTCAGTTCAAGAGAAGTCCGAGTCTGATGTCAGAAGATGTAACCAAAGAAAATAAACAAAATGACAATAATACATAAATAACAACAGACTACTAGCAGTTAACTGACATGACAGCTCCAGACTTCAATTAAACTGACTGAAAGATTATGATTTCATCATATGAATATCAGGCACAATCCTTCCCGTTAGGGGTTTAGTATCATACCATCATAACATATATGAGAAGAACATAACCCGTGTCATTTCAACAACTGGTTTTTGAATAAATGTGTTTAGTTCCGATGCAAAGACCCTATAAGTGAATCAATATTAACGCCAAAATATGCAATCTTTAATGACCTGACAACAGTATCGTAACTATATCCCTTCTTAATAAGTCTATTCAAAGGATTTGTTAGTTTTTGAGGTGAATACTGACACCTTTGTGCTTTATAAAGAATATTTCCATAAAAAATTGGATGTGAAATACCTGAACGTATAAGAAGTCTGCATGTTGAGCTTTATTTACAAATGATGTCCTTATACCGATGATAAAATTTAGTAAATGTTTTGACTAGTTTGTGATATCGAAAACCCTGGTGTAATAATTTTTCAGTAATACATAAATTTCTCTCATTAAAATCTAAAACATTGTTACATACACGAACGAATTGTACAAGTTGAGATAAATAAACACCGTAAGATGGTGACAAGGGAACGTCACCATCTAAAAATGGATAATTAACTATAGGAAATGAAAAATCATCTCTTTTATCATAAATTTTAGTATTCAGCTTTCCATTAGTGATATAGATATCAAGATCGAGGAAAGGGCAGTGGTCATTGTTAGTATTAGCTTTATTTAAAGTAAGTTCAACAGGATAAATTTCTGTAATATACATACTGAAGTCGTCATTATTGAGAGCCAAAATATCATCCAAATATCTAAAAGTGTTATTAAATTTGTTTATCAGATGTTGTTTCGATGGGTCTTTGCTTATATTTGTCATAAATTGTAACTCATAGCAATACAAAAACAGGTCTGCAATAAGTGGTGCACAGTTAGTCCCCATTGGAATTCCGATAATCTGACGATATACGGAATCCCCAAAGCGAACAAAAATGTTATCTAGTAAAAATTCAAGGGCAAATATAGTATCAAAGCATGTCCAATTGACATAGTTTTTTTGTTTATCGCTACTAAAAAATGACCTAAAAGAGTTTGAACATATATATTCACATTCTGACTTTTTAAATGCCCATTTAATTAGGTGTGTGAATTTTTTCTTAATGAGAATGTGAGGCAATGTGGTATACAGGGTAGAAAAATCAAAACTTTGAACAGATTCAAAATCACCAATATAAGCATGCAATTTATCAAGTACTTCCAACGAGTTCTTAAGTAAACTATGAGTGATATGGAAGTACAACATAATTATTCCACCCATGCATAAAGTCCACAGAAAATAAAAGATCCCAAAGTTAAAGGCAAGAACTGCAAAGCTTAAAAAAGTGGGGAGGGGAATTTCTTGCTTTTAATAAATCAATATTCAAACTTGTCACTCTAATGTCTATTGTGATAAGGCAACACTAAAATTTTCCAGGAAAGATGATTATAAAACCTTTCTTAAAGAACTTTCCATTCATGTTGATGAGACATACAAAATTAAGATATTTTCCCACTGAACCATACTTGACTTTATATATTACATTAACCTCTGAAACAAACTGTCAATTTTGACCAACCATGACAGTAATTATAAATTAAATTTCTCTCTCTTTTGAAAAATTACCATTTTAACTCTGATATTAAGGTGGTACCCAACACTTTCACTAAAATTAATTTGGCTAGTTTAATTTTCATAAAATTTTGTCAAAGTATTAACTTTGACACTTTAACAAAAATGTAAAAATTTTAAAAATTTTGAACCAACCGTTTTGTCAAAAAATTACACTGGTTATATAGCAATTTGTCAAACACCAATTTTGATCATTGAGAAGCTTAATATTCCTTTTGCAACACAACGTAATTAAAACGTTTAGCTGACTTTACAGAGTTATCTCCCTGTAGTGTTCGGTACCACCTTAAAAGAAGGAAAACAAAAACACTTCTAAATTTCAAGAGCCAATTTTTGATTCTGGTTTGGAAAATTTCAGACACAAGTAATTGAAATATACAAAAAGCATTGAAAATAAACTTGGTATAATTATTGTATTAAAATTTATATTTGATATGGGCAGATGAAAATAAAAATTATCGGTTTCAGAACCTTTTGAACCTCTTTGGATTTTATTTCATTAATAAATTATTATAATTTGATTGCAGAACTTGAAAGCAATCACATCATTTGGTCTCTGGTGCAGAGTTTGCTCATTGGCAATCATACCATGTATTCTTATTCTTAAATTTAGGCAGTAATACATAAACCAGGTGAGCTAAAAAGGTTGCTAAAAGTCTCATGGAATTTCCAACAATAGAAAAAAAACACACACAAATTACACACAGGTTACCAAAAATAAATTGATGATAATGAATCTCAAATAATATTTATATATAAACTAGCACAGATTTCTATAAATATCTTTATTGTATAGCAATATAATATTTCCAACAGAAAGTAACCAAAAGTTAGGGTGCAATAAATTCTATTATTGCACTAGTGCAATAAATCTCCAAAATTCATGAAGTCATCAACGACAAAATCTTAGTTTAAACCAATTTTTACTTTCAAATATTATATTGCTATACAATAAAAGGGTTATTGCATGAATATTGGGAATATTGTCCCTCGTAGAACATATATTGCACTTCAAGCTCGTGCAATATAAAATTCTACTCGGGACAATATTCCCCAATATTCATGCAATAACCCTATAATACTACATTCTATATATATCTTTACTATATACGACACTCTTCCCTACCTTATATACAGTTGATCTTCCTGGCAAGCAATAATATATATATTACCTATTTATCTTAAAGCTGACAAAATAATAACAATACTTATAACAGGTGCTGAAGAAAATTTTTAATCATTTAGAACACCTGACATGTCCCTTTGTTTTGACAGTTTCTTTCTCCAAAGAAATGCTATTGTTACGTCTTCTGTAATTACCTGGCTCGTCTCCCAATTTTTTTTTAATGGTTTATGTTTCCTGTGGAAATGCTACCCCTTCTGGGATAAAAAGTAAAATCACAAAAATACCTAACTCTGAGGAAATTTCAATACGGAAAGTCCCTAATCAAATGGCAGAATCAAAAGCTCATCAAACGAATGGATAACTGACACAAATACTGGTTTAATGACACTGTATCATCTTAATATTCATAATTACTCTTCAAGAACATCAAATCAATGCATCTATCAGCTGGTGCATATTAAAAAATAATAAAATGTCATACATGTATGGATTGTCATCATTTTTTTGTCTCTTATAAAAGTACAAACTAAAATAAATACATTAATGTCATTACATAAAGGAAGTAAGGAAATATTAGGAAGTAATGCTAAACAAAGAGATGGAAAAATATTCTAAAAAGGTCAATTTAATATAAAATTGTGAATTTCACATCAAATTTTTATAGTTAAAAAAATAACTTTTGGAGGAACCTGTATCTTTTCCTCATAAACCAAGTAATGTACTAGGTTGGAAATTTTTTTTCTCCTTAATTTTTTTTCCCTAAAATTATTTTTAGTAAAAGAGGACTAATATATACTGTAGGTAAAAGTGGGCAGAAAAAAATGTCAAAATTCAGACAACTCCTTTTTTATCATTCAACACTAACATTTAATGAATATTTACCATAATGCCTTGTGAACATGGTAACTTTTTAAAGTTATAAAAATAAGCCAATTAGAAAATTATCCTTCAATGGAAAATTTTATTCATATACTTACATCTTCTTCTGTGATGAAATCTTCTTCGTCATCATCTCGGTATTTCTAAAATATGAATATAAAATACAATAGTTAAATATTGAATATAATACATGAATATCTAAGGACCAGATCATTATGTATAATTGTAAGGAACTCAATACTTTCAGCATTACAAATGACAGGTTTGACCCATGGATGGCCTTGGGCTGTTGTCTGCTCTATGATCGGGTTGTTGTCTGTTTAACATTCCCCATGTCCATTCTCAATTTTAGTATTCATTAATTCATTTTTATCAGATTTCTGTTGCTAATTCATTTTTCCCGTGTTGGGGACTGTCTTTTGCTTTTTTTTTCCTTTGGAAAGAAGAACAGTTTTCTATGTTGTTTCCTGTCTTTATTTTACTAATGTTTATAAACAACACCTTGGTATTTTTTCTCTCTATTATTAAATGTCCATGGTTTATAAAGAAAACTATTCATCAAATTCTATCAGATTGATCAGTATCCCTTAATTCATTACATAATTAGAGATAGTAATATATATTTTACTTTGTAAATAAAATCAAAGAAGCTGTCCTCCTCTTCCTCCTCCTTAGTAAACCTCTGAGATTTGGGTTTTTTCCTAGACTGAAATCCTAAAAAAAAAATACACTACAGATTTAAGGCATTTAAATGTATGTTAATAATGATGAATATGTGGATTTTTTTTCTTCAATTTATAGCATACATGTTTTTGAAAAATAAAATAATATTGAGCCACAATTAAAAATTCCTTGTTTTGATGTTGCCTACCAATAATGCCTTGGAGGGTTGTATCCAAAGGTAGGAATTATTTTTTTTCTGCAAAAAAAACATAATTATATGAGTTAAACAAGAAAACAATCTTTGAAAAAAAAAATTGAAACAATTTGTGTCATAATTGTTTTTAGTTGGCAGCTTTTTATGTGGAAGGTAGACAACATTAAACTATTTAATTATCAATTTTTTGCCATGAACATTTTGGACTCCTGATACATTTTTAGTTAAATAATATAATGTAACGGTACCCAAATTGCACCTATTTAACAAAAATAGCAGCGGAAATCTTACAAGATCTCCTAGAGACTAAACAATTTGTATTTTCATGATTTGTTACTATACATGTCTTTCAAAATAGGTAAATATATTTAGATATACACAAAACGTTCACAGCATTTATCAACAGATGAAGTGTTTACTGAAAAAGTAAAATGTACTGAAACGTCATCTTTTTAAAATTAGAAAATACAATATGCTTCAAGTATTCATTTCTTAAAAAAAGAAGAGTAAGCATGGACAAATATCCAATTGTTCAAAATATTTGAAAAAAATAAACAAAAGCTCTGTTATTCGACTTTAGACTTTGCGAATTTAAGCATGGATGCAATTTGGGTACTCCTCATTACAGAATCATTGATGGTTTGGAGGTTAGTTCAGACCAATTTTTCTATGATTCCATATGGATTGAAAATCAAACTGGTGTACCTATATAGTAAAGAAGGATGGGGCTACAAAATAAACACAAAATGGAAACTTTTGTCTTAATCATAAAACTAGAGGCTCTAAAGAGCCTGTGTCGCTCACCTTGGTCTATGTGCATATTAAACAAAGGACACAAATGGATTCATGACAAAATTGTATTTTGGTGATGGTGATGTGTTTGAAGTTCTTACTTTACTGAACGATTTTGCTTCTTACAATTATATCTATAATGAACTTTGCCCATTAGTAACAGAGAACTATATTTGGTAAAAATTTACATATATTTACCAAATTAATGAAAATTGTTAAAAATTGACTATAAAGGGCAATAACTCCTTAAGGGGTCAATTGACCATTTAGGTCATGTTGACTTATTTGTAGATCTTACTTTGCTGAACATTATTGCTGTTTACAGTTTATTGCTATCTATAATAGTATTCAAGATAACCAAAAACGGCAAAATTTCTTTAAAAATTACCAATTGGAGGGCAGCAACCCAACAACCAGTTGTCCAATTCATCTGAAAAATTCAGGGCAGATAGATATTGACTTGATTAACAATTTAACTTCTTGTCAGATTTGCTCTAGATGCTTTGAATTCATAGTTATAAGCCAAAAACTGCATTTTACCCCTATGTTCTATTTTTAGCCGTGGCGGCCATCTTGGTTGAATGGCCAGGTCATCGGACACATTTTTCAAACTAGATACCCCAAAGATGATTGTGGCCTAGTAGTTTCAGTGGAGATTTTGTAAAAGATTACTTAGATTTATGAAAAATGGTTAAAGATTGACTATAAAGGGCAATAACTCCTAAAGGGGTCAACTGACCATTTTGGTCATGTTGACTTATTTGTAGATCTTACTTTGCTGAACATTATTGCTGTTTACAATTTATCTCTATCTATAATAATATTCAAGATAATAACCAAAAACAGCAAAATTTCCTCAAAATTACCAATTCAGGGGCAGCAACCCAACAACCGATTGACCAATTCATCTGAAAATTTCAGGGCAGATAGATCTTGACGTGATAAACATTTTTATCCATGTCAGATTTCCTCAAAATGCTTTGGTTTTTGAGTTATAAGCCAAAAACTGCATTTTACCCCTATGTTCTATTTTTAGCGGTGGCGGCCATCTTGGTTGGTTGACCAGGTCACGCCACACATTTTTTAAACTAGATACCCCAAAGATGATTGTGGCCAAGTTTGGATTAATTTGGCCCAGTAGTTTCAGAGGAGAAGATTTTTGTAAAAGATTAATTTAATTTATGAAAAATGGTTAAAATTGACTATAAAGGGCAATTACTCCTAAACGGGTCAACTGACCATTTTGGTCATGTTGACTTATTTGTAGATCTTACTTTGCTGAACATTATTGCTGTTTACAGTTTATCTCTATCTATAATAATATTCAAGATAATAACCAAAAACAGCAAAATTTCCTCAAAATTACCAATTCAGGGGCAGCAACCCAACAACCGATTGACTGATTCATCTGAAAATTTCAGGGCAGATAGATCTTGACCTGATAAACATTTTTATCCCGTCAGATTTCCTCAAAATGCTTTGGTTTTTGAGTTATAAGCCAAAAACTGCATTTTACCCCTATGTTCTATTTTTAGCCGTGGCGGCCATCTTGGTTGGTTGACCGGGTCACGCCACACATTTTTTAAACTAGATACCCCAATGATGATTGTGGCCAAGTTTGGTTTGATTTGGCCCAGTAGTTTCAGAGGAGAAGATTTTTGTAAAAGTTAACGACGACGGACGACGACGACGACGGACGACGGACGACGGACGACGACGGACGACGGACGCCAAGTGATGAGAAAAGCTCACTTGGCCCTTCGGGCCAGGTGAGCTAAAAACGTAGTTGAAAACAAGAGTGCACACGCTGAAATGTCTCGCCTTCTATACTAATCATTGATATTATGTTGATAGTCTTAAGTATAAATCTAAGCTTTATTACAACTGTCACATAAACTTTACATTAACCAAGATAACTAAACAAAGACCAATGAACCTTGAAAAAGAGATCCAGGTCAGATGAACCATGCCAGGCAGACAGGTACAGCTAACAATGCTTCTATACAACATATATAGTTGACACATTACTTATAGTTTAAGAAAAATAGACCAAAACACAAAAACTTAACACTGTGCAATGAACCGTGAAAATGAGGTCACGGTTAAATAAAACCTGCTCGACTGACATAAAGATCATAAAATATTTCCATACACCAAATATAGTTGACCTATGGCATATAGCATTAGATAAAAAGACCAAAACTCAAAAACTTAACTTTGACCACTGAACCATGAAAATGAGGTCAAGGTCAGATGACACCTGCCAGTTGGACATGTACACCTTACAGTCCTTCCATACACCGAATATACTAGCCCTATTGCTTATAGTATCTGAGATATGGACTTGACAACCAAAACTTAACCTTGTTCACTGATCCATGAAATGAGGTCGAGGTCAAGTGAAAACTGTCTGACGGGCATGAGGACCTTGCAAGGTATGCACACATCAAATATAGTTATCCTATTACTTATAATAAGAGAGAATTCAACATTACAAAAAATTTGAACTTTTTTTTCAAGTGATCACTGAACCATGAAAATGAGGTCAAGGACATTGGACATGTGACTGACGGAAACTTCGTAACATGAAACATCTATATACAAAGTATGAAGCATCCAGGTCTTCCACCTTCTAAAATATAAAGCTTTTAAGAAGTGAGCTAACGCCGCCGCCGTAGCCGCCGCCGTTGCCGCCGCCGTAGCCGCCGCCGGATCACTATCCCTATGTCGAGCTTTCTGCAACAAAAGTTGCAGGCTCGACAAAAACTGTCAAAAAAGGTGCAATTTGGGTACCGTCACGTTACAGTCAGCAAAGGAATAGAGCTTTTATTGCTGTTCTTCATCTCAACATCAGAATGAGACCTTAAACATATTATATCTACTCACTTGACAAAATAATACTATCTAATACATAATATATGAAAACATAAATATTCAAAGAAAGCTTATCCAAAAGGGAGATCTTCCAATTAGGAATTTTGAAAGTTAACAACTACATTAATGCGATACATTTTTCTCTTTACTTATTATTAATATATATATAATAGAAAAACAAAAGTCATAAAAGCAAAGGAACAGCCCTTTTATTGCTGTTCTTAATTTTAAATGATTACATGATATATGAAAACATTCAAATTTAAACTTACATTAGTATCTTAAACAAAAGATAGATCTGACATATTGAACTATATTATAAGTAGTCATCAGCTGTTTATCTGTTATATGTTTGCACTTCAATAAACAATATTATGTACATATATAAAAATACAATAATTCAAATTGTAGAAAACAATCGCTATCTTCAAATGATCCAAAAGATCTTCTCTAAAAATGTCTGTATATTTGCCACTCAACATTAAGGAAACAAGTATATATATATATATATGTGTATAAATCTGATATTGTAGAGAAAAAATGAAGCATGTACATTTTACTATAAATATATGTGCCTGAAATATTTCCCACTGAACACTAACTAAACAATTATCAATCTATATATTAAAACAGAAATAAAGATACAGTACTTACTTCTTTGAAAAACAAAATCTCCAAATACATCGACAAACAACTTTCTGAAGAACCAAGACTGAAAAAATAGAGAAGAAATTATATGGTTTATCTATTGTTGACATCAAATAATTACATGCCCATTAATATGAAAACTAATTCAAAGGAAATGAATTTTGATTGGCAATACAATGATTTGCTTTATCTACCAGGACCCTTATTTTATCCATGTCAGTGTTCAGGAAATCTATTTTATAATATGTTATCATCAACAATTTTGATTATTTTATAATGATTGAAGATTTCTATCACCTCAACTCTGTCAACACTTTCAATTTCTATTTTATTTGTTTTTTAACACCCAAACATCATTTTTGATTATGCTGAAACAAGAATGTGTCCTTATTATACGGATGCCCCACCAACACTATCAATTTTTATGTTCAGTGAACCATAAAATTAGATAATTAAAATTAGAACAATCATATCATAGGTAACAGAAACTACCTTGACCAAAAAACGTTAACCTTCAGCAGGACAGACGTACAGACAAATGAATGGATGCAAAGACCAATAAACATAATGCCCGTAAGCAGGGCTTAAAAAGGTTATTTGCATACTGGTTAATCAAGGGACTTTATCAACATTTATCTTTTTTATATTTGGGAATACTATTCTAGATTAACTTTCAAGAAGAACAGAAAGCTTGGACAAGCAACAAAACGCTAAATACAAAAGTTTAACAAAAGTCAAACCATTTAAAGATTTCAAATTAAAAAAAAAATATAAGATTTATATATATATATAGTGAAGCTTATAAAACCTAATCTTGAAAAACATACAGCATAGCTTTCTTCGTCATCTTCTTCAAGATCTTCATCAGTAAAATCTTCTTCTTCGTCGTCAGTTTCATAGCAGTACTGACATCCACAACTTTGACAGCACCCTCCTACTATCCTGTTAACTAAAAAACAAAATATAAGTTGTATAAGTATTGATATAATATACAGCAACTAATGCATTAACCAAATGAGTTTTGTAATTAAAAACTAGACAAAGTGATCCCCCCATACTCCACTCTTAAGTAACTGTATTATATCAAAGTCAATGTAGGACTTTCTTTGACAATGTTTGAGATATTATTGTGTCTGAGAGACACACTTGATGCCCTGGCAGATGCAAAGTGTTATTTAAGGAATGACTGTAATAATTTTTCTGTCTATGAAGAAATAACATAAAAAATGTGGTGCACACTGAATAACGCGCATAACGGGTTATTTAACAGTGTGCACCACATTTTTTTATGTTATTTCGAATAGACAGAAAAAATATTACAGTCATTTCTTATAATTTAATTCTAAATTCCATTTTAAACCGTAGAAAACCATGAAAAAATGTTGATGACGTCATGGTCAGATGACTAAATTATGTCTATGGGCTCATAACAAAATAACGTCAGCCAATCAGAAGACGTGTTACATCCAAAATTAAATTATTTTAAAATAACTGTAACATTTGTCACCCTATGTCCCCTTTGGGACGAAGTGGATTAAGTCAAGTAAGTCATAACATTTAACAGCTTATTCTATATAAGTAATACTCCAAAAAATGACAAAGTTCAACTATCTCCCAAAAGAGCAAATATAAATCAAAATCAAAACCCTGACCAAATGCAAACCTACAATGCATGTACAAAAAGCCAGCAGAGTGAAACTTCCTAGGATTCAAACTGTAGAAGGAGTTATGCGGAATAACTATCATGACTATATACCCATAATGGGACAGATGGACGGAAACAGATAAAACAATATTAAGTTTCAGCTGCGGGTGCAAAAAAATGTAATATCATTTTTTTATTTAAATTAATCAATGAGTGATGGATTTCTCGTATAAGAAAATAATAGTATAAAATTGTAATTAAAGGAATTGAATTATTCCTTGTGTAATTTTATACAATACCAAAATTAATGACAAACCCGATGATTTTAATTTTCCTAAAGTCAACTTTCCATTTCTGTGTAGCAGCATCCCAGCAACACCAGCATATGGAGTATATGTGTCTCAATTGATACGTTACTCTAGAGCTAGCTCAAAGTACGTTGATTTTTTTTTAATGAGAAATACTGCTTTCTCAAAAGTTGCTAAGACAGGGCTATGAATCAATCAAATTAAGGTCATCACTCAAGAAATTTTACGGTTGCCATCATGAGCTGATTGGCAATTATGACAAAAGTGTGTCAGAAATCATATCTGCTATTCTATCTCAGTCATAATAACCTTCCATCACTGAATTGAACAAAGAAATAACACGACGGGTGCCGTATACGGTGCAGGAAATGCTTACCCTTCTGCAGCACCTGATTTCACTCCCAGTTTTTAGTGGAGTTCGTGTTGTTTCTTATTTATTATTTATAACTGTTGATGTAAATGTCCTTTGGTTTTTTGAGTCTTTGTTTACTCCTTGGTTTTGATTGTTATTGTCTTTATAGGGTTTGTAAAAGTGTTAATTGTGCACACAATTTCAGTAAGAAACTTGGAAGCACTTCAAACCATCAATACTTCAGTCAAAGCTTTTACACCCCAACATGATTACACAAGAGTGCATACGCTGAAATTTCTCGCCTTCTTTAATAACAATTGATATTATGTTGATAGTCCTAAATATAAAGTTTTACTACAACTATCACATAAACTTAACATGATCCAAGAAAATGTGGTCAAGGTCATATAAACTGAAGGGGAATTACATGTACACCTTACAATCATTGAATACACTAAAGATAGTTGACCTATTGTTTATAGTTTCTAAGAAACAGACTTAACTAAGAAAAACTAAACATTGACCAATGAACCATGAACCATGAAAGAAAGGTCAAGGTCAAATGAACCATACCAGACAGACACGAACAGTTTACAATCCTTCCCTACAACAAATATAATTGACCTATTGCTTAGTTTAAGAAAAACAGACCAATACACAAAAATTTAACACTGAACAATGAACAGTGAAAATGAGGTCAAGGTCAAATAAAACCTGCGAGACTGACATGTACATCCTAAAATATTTCCTTACACCAAATGTAGTCTACCTATTGCATATAGTATCAGAAAAAAAGACCAAAACACAAAAACTTAGCTTTGACCACTGAACCATGAAAATAAGGTCAAGGTCACATGCCACCTCCCAGTTGGACATAAACCTTACAATCCTTTCGTAACATAAGGTATCTATATATACAAAGTATGAAGCATCCAGGTCTTCCACCATCTAAAATATACAGCTTTTTAGAATTTAGCTAACGCCCCTGTAGCTGCTGCCCAATCCCTATCCCTGTCGAGCTTTCTACGACAAATTTTGCAGGCTCGACAAAAAACGACCTTTCTGTTTTTAAGTCTTTGGATTCACAGACCTGCATATTTTCTTGTTAACTGGAAATAAGCTTGACTAAGTCTCTGGAATGTCTCTGTCGAACCAGGATCATCAGGATTCTAGAAAAATTAAAAAAAAAGTTCTAACAGTCATCCAAAAGGAATACATGTATGTGTCCATAGAACTCGGATGCTCTACCCTCACTATCATTTACTATGTTCTGTGGTCTGTTAAATTGGATCAAATTTTAATTTGGCATAATAATTATCAAGATCATATCATGAGGAACTAAGTTTCAAGTACATTTTGTAGATTGGACTTCAACTTCATTAAAAATTTATACCTTGACAAACACTTTAACTAAAAACTTTAACCTGAAGCAGGACAGCTGGACAAATAAACACACAGACCGACAAACATAATGCCCCTGAGTGTGGCATAAAAAATAACCTTTTGAATTATTCTTTCAAAAGTTTTATAACTATCTTGCAGTGAGATATTATCAATGCATACTGACATTTAGCCCAGTTGTTTTAGATAATAACTTGAAATGTTCATGCATCCTGTTTGAAAGTATTTACATGTACATGTATTTCCAGTACATGTTTATTCCTCATGAAGGATAGTTTAACAGTTATAAACATTTTCAAAAAACACTTCTAAGCAAACAAAATTGATTGAAATTACAAAATGTACATTTAACACTGAAAAAATATTATTTCAATGTGAACAAGAATGTGTCCATAGTACACGGATGCCCCACTCGCACTATCATTTTCTATGTTCAGTGGACCGTGAAATTGGGTAAAAACTTTAATTTGGAATAAAAATTAGAAATATCATATCATAGGGAACATGTGTACTAAGTTTCAAGTTGATGTAACTTCAACTTCATCAAAAACTACCTTGACCAAAAACTTTATAGATATAGGAAGATGTGGTGTGAGTGCCAATGAGACAACTCTCCATACAAATAACAATTTAAAAAGTAAACCATTATAGGTTAAAGTACGGCCTTCAACACGGAGCCTTAGCTCACACCGAACAACAAGCTATAAAGGGCCCCAAAATTACTAGTGTAAAACCATTCAAACGGGAAAACCAACGGTCTAATCTATATAAACAAAACGAGAAACGAGAAACACGTATATATTACATAAACAAACGACAACTACTGTACATCAGATTCCTGACTTAGGACAGGTGCAAACATTTGCAGCGGGATTAAACGTTTTAATGGATCCAAACCTTCTCCCTTTTTCTGAAACAATAGCATAACATCACAACAAAGAAAAACATACGATAAAATATCAATTTAACCTGAATTTCGCACTATCATTTTCTATGTTCAGTGGACCATGAAATTGGGGTCAAAACTATAATTTGGCATTAAAATTAGAAAGATCATATCATGGGGAACATGTGTACTGAGTTTGAAGTTGATTGGACTTCAACTTCATCAAAAACTACCTTGACCAAAAACTTTAACCTGA
This sequence comes from Mytilus galloprovincialis, assembly GCF_965363235.1. Lineage (NCBI taxonomy): Eukaryota > Metazoa > Mollusca > Bivalvia > Mytilida > Mytilidae > Mytilus > Mytilus galloprovincialis. Next base: position 102,204,400 of record NC_134840.1, on the reverse strand, counting down.
AGCGAACGGATGCACAGACGGACGAACGAACTAACGCACAGACCAGAAAACATAATGCCCCTCTACTATCGTAGGTGGGGCATAAAAAATATATCTTATTAATATGCAATAAATTTCCAAAGGGGAAGAACTCTTTCAAAAATTATTGATTCAAATTGATTATCAAACTTTCTTTTCAGTACTATAACTTCAAACTAAATCATCTATATTTTTATAACAATTAAACTCATTGAATACATACCTTGTCTGGGTGATGCTGTAAAGCTAGTTTTTTGTATTTCTTCTTAATATCCTCTGAAAAAAAGAAATCTTTAAGGTAAAAGGTCTATATTCCATTTGTAAAGGTACATTACACTAGAACAGTGAAAGTGACTAAATTGTCTTCTGAATATTTTTCATGGTTGTTATTTTCAAAAACGCTGAAGATTTAAAATTTTAACAGGAGGAAGAGGGTCTGAAAAGCAGGAGATTATGACTCCTGCCAGAAGAATATTCACATGTATGATATTAATGTATTGTGTAGAAACCCTGAGTGCCAATCTAAAAACTAGATGTGTCAAAGTGACTCGAATGGCCCTGTCTCAAAATTTTTTAAAAATCTGCAATTTCAATAACACATGTGGACACAAACATGATGGTACTCTCACATATATAAACATTCATCTCAAAATCTGGGGGCGTATAGAAAAAAGTCTGTATAACTGTGATTTTCAACAATTTTTAAAGTTGTAAAGTAAAACCCTTAATTTAGGCAAAAATTAGCAGAGCAGAACGAAACTTAAACTTGATCTGTAACTCATCAGGGTTAGCTCACATACCAAAAATCAGCCCAATATCTGAAAGCATTTAGAAACAAGAATGTGTCCTCAGTACACGAATGCCCCACTCGCACTATCATTTTCTATGTTCAGTGGACCGTGAAATTGGGGTAAAATCTCTAATTTGGCATTAAAATTAGAAAGATCATATCATAGGGAACATGTGTACCAAGTTTGAAGTCGATTGGACTTCAACTTCATCAAAAACTACCTCGACCAAAAACTTTAACCTGAAGCGGGACAGACGGACGAACGAACGAACGAATGGACGAACAAACGGACGCACAGACCAGAAAACATAATGCCCCTCTACTATCGTAGGTGGGGCATAAAAAGTTCTGTATTACTGTGATTTTCAGATATCTATTTAAAGTCCAAATCCCCAAATTACAGCAAAAATTAACCGAGCAGAACAAAACCTAAACTTGATATCTGTAACTTGTCATGGATAACTTACATGTACATACATGTACCAAATATCAGCCCAATATCTGAAAGCGTTTAGAGAAAAATTCTGTATACCTGTGATTTTTAACAATTTATCAAAGTCCATAACCTGTAATTTCGGCAAAAATAAGACGAGCAGAACAAAACTTAAACTTGATCTGTAACTCATAATGATCTTGTTTAATTCACATGCCAAAAATCATCCCAATATCTGAAAGCGTTTAGAAAAAAAGTCTATAACTGTGATTTTCAACAATTTATCAATGTCCATAGCCTGTAATTTCGGCAAAAATTAGCAGTCTAACAGAATGAAACTTAAATCTGATCTGTAACTCATCTTGGTTAACTCACATGCCAAAAATCATCCCAATATCTGAAAGTGTTTAGAAAAAAAGTCTGTATAACTGTTATTTTCAACAATTTATCAAAGTCCAAAGCCCGTAATTTTGTAAAAATTAGCCAAGCGGAACAAAACTTATCCCTGTTATCCCTGTTATCATGGTTATTTATAAATAAATGAAAATATCAGATCAATGGTTAATGGCTTAATTTTTTTTAGTTCCTCCCATAAGTCAATTTTGTGTGAGTATTTGTATATTTATAAATTATCATGAATCAATATACTGAATATGATGACAGATTCTTTTCCGGCAATTGGAAAGTTGCGCCTTTTTGGTAAAAGTTCGGAAATCATCGTATCACTTTATTATTTTCATATGTACTTGGAGAGATGTTCCGAAAAAGTCCGGGAAAATATTACTTCCCTTTAACAAAAGTTCGGGGAAAAACAGTCAACTTCCGGGCACGTAAATTTGAAATTAGTCAAAAAAGTTAAAATCTTTTTATTATATGCTGGAGATGGACTAAAAATGTTACGAACAATACCAATTTGATAAATATCAACGATGTGTGCGATCTGACGGCAAGGAAGGAACGTTTCCCTAGAGAAATCGTTGGGGAATCCAGGTAGGTCAATCTATTTATTTATAGATAGCAGAAAAATGGCGTCGAGTTAGTTGCCTTTTTGTTTCTTAGTATGGATAGTAAAATTGTTTTTTTTTTCTCTGGGTCGTTTAAATCACTCGAAACTAGGTGAGACATGCACAGAAGTGATAGATATGTATTATAAATATAAAAAATTGAATATTTTAATGAAAAAAAAAAAAAAAAAAAAAAATCTGTATCATAGACCCAAGCGCCTGTGATCTTTATTATTCATTATCTAAGCTGTTTCGATACTATTGAAGTTTGAAAATCTAATAATTCACAGGCCACTGGCACTGAGAAGGGGTCATAAACCTTAATATTATAAGGACGAAAACACATCACTACAGGATATGTACCCCATTATGGGCAAGGGGAAGGGGACATCAGACCACTCTTTAAATTATTTGCACCTCCCTAAGATGAAGTTTCAATGCATAAATAGTAAGTGTTTCAAAAGATACGAAAATTTACAAAGGCGGAAACATCTGTCGGTCTTAGGTTAGATTTTACATGTGCAGCATTTTCATGCGTCATGAAAAGTGAAAATTTTAAATTAAATAGTATATCAAGCTTTGGCACGTTTTATTTTCTTCGTTGCACTTGTTTTACCGTTGGTAGCATCGGTTTGCAATCCTAAAACAGAAAGATATTTCTTTCGACCCTCTGCAAGATTTAGCGCCATTCTTCATATTTTTTTAGTAGGAAACTGGTTCTCTGTTTGTGACTTTTTTACCGGTTGGACTGGCTCTTTCTCTAAAAGACGACTGATTGCATCTAACTGGTCCCTTGTCAAAGATTCTATGTCGGAAACAGAAGATTGTAGTAACGAAACCAAAAATGAAATTCGCTTTCATGATAACCATGATTACACTTAAATTAATTTAATTTACATTGCACCCACTGATAAGCCGAGGTGGGTATACTTATACTTTGTTATTGAACACCTAAAAATTATAGAGACTGTCATTGACATCTTTAGACCGATAAGCATGATATATAATGCCTGTTTTTCAGCTGTTTTTTGTTAAAAGTTTAGGGTTTATGACGTCTTGAAAGACTATTATACTTTTTTGCTTTGATGCCATACAGTCGTGGCAAAGCAAACATGTATAATAGCCTTTCAATACATCATAATTATTTAGACTAAGGTATTAAAGAAAAATTCCTTACAAAATGAGTAACATATTACATAAAATAAAGATAAGATAAAGATATTTTATTTCCTAATCATACATATGTAATGATTTTATAGGGATAGTGTATGCAATATATTACCTATAATATCACAATCCTAGGCTTGAGTCAATTGCTGTCTTTTAGGCCGCTCGTCAACTGGGGACGTCCGATCAGGATAACAACTATTTTATGACTGCCCAATAATCCATGGGGAATCCCGGAATTCCTTTGTATGACGTCGTAGTGTAAATGGATAACGATAAAGCCAAGTGTTCCGAATAAACTGCTGGTATACTGAATACCATATTCTTAACATTCCTCCCTCTTTCCTAGAAATGAATCCTTTCGGTAGAATAAAGTTATAGGTATTCCTTTTACTGACACTAAATGATAATTTAAAGTTTGAAGTTTGATGCAGGAAAATAAATCCTTAATTTGGAATACAGTTAATTGTCTGTAAATCGAATACATGTAGCCATAACGTTGGAATGTCACAAAATGATCACAATAAACTATGTACAATAACTATGTACAAAATGAGTACTATATACAAAATATCCGCCATGACTTAAATGATGCTGTAGACATCTGTAGCGTTCTTGGTCGTAATATTGGCTATTTCTTCTACGCTACACAAAAAAATGTTTGCCAATTTTTCACAGATATCCTTTATCATCAACGGTGAGCCAAAATCCTCAAACTCAGAATGTAAATACGGGGCATCTGTCTCCAGTACAATATCC